>NC_062226.1:13358813-13660392 GCF_902686445.1 Sciurus carolinensis | reverse complement strand
TCTAAGCCTTCCTCAATCCCAATAATTCTTAAATTTGGCCTTTTCATGATATCCCATGATTCTTGGAGATTCTGTTCATGATTTCTTACCATCTTCTTTGTTTGGCCAACTTTGTTTTCAAGATTAAATATTTTGTCTTCAATGTCTGAGGTTCTGTCTTCCAGGTGTTCTATCCTATTGGTTATGCTTTCTGTGGAGTTTTTAACTTGGTTTATTGTTTCCTTCATTTCAAGGATTTCTGTTTGTTTTTTTTTTTTTCAGTATCTCTAACTCTTTATTGAAATGATCTCTTGCTTCCCGTATTTGGTCTTTTAACTGTTGATTGATGTGATCATTTAATGCCTGCATTTGCTCTTTTTTTTTCTTTTTTTCTTTTTTTGTGGTACTGGGGATTGAACCCAGGGCCTTGTGCTTGCAAGGCAAGCACTCTACCAACTGAGCTATATCCCCAGCCCCTGTATTTGCTCTTTCATCCCTCCTTCAATGCCTGCATTTGCTCTTTCATCTCCTCATTTGCTTCCCTGATTGTTTTAATTATGTACATTCTGAACTCCCTTTCTGCCATTTCTTCTGCTGTGCTGTCATTGGGTTTTATTGATATAGTATCTAGGTTTGTTTGGGACATTTTCTTCCCTTGTTTTCTCATATTGGTCAGATGTCAGTGGGACCCTGAGATATTGCAGATTTCCTCTATTGGCTTATAGTGTCCCTGTAGATTTCCAGTGTATCACCTCCCAGCCTTCAGTAGCCTGAAGTCTTGGAGGAACTTGATAATGCAGTGCTTCCGAAGAAAGCTGCTCCTAGCCCCCTACTGGTTCCAGGGCTTGGAGCTGGCTCTGTGCGGAAAGGCTCTCACTGGGGGGCCTGCACCGCGCAGCTGGCTGTGTAGGAGGAGCCCACCGCCGGAGTGTGCAAGGCTACCTAGGGAAGACTCTAGCTGCCCTGCCTTGCTCTGATAAGCCGCCCCTATCTAGGCCTGCCGCCCAGGCCAAGCTTTACCCCGTGCGGGAGACTCACCCGTGGCTCTATTTTAGTCCGAGTCTCTCAATGCCTCCCCTTCTTGAATCCTGGGTTCTGGAGTGATTAGAGATGCAGTCACCCTCTAGTCCACCATCTTGGATCGCCCCGTGGAAAGAGCTTGCGGCTGGAGGGGGCAGGGCCGCCTGGAGAAGTCTCTGGCTGTCCTTCCCTGATCCCAGAGGCTGCTTGTGGGTCAAAGCTCTCCGTTGGCTCGGGGACTTGTGGCTGGCTCCGTGGCTGCATTTTAGTCCGAGTCTCTCAATTCCTCCCCTTCTTGAATCCTGGGTTGTGGAGTGACTGGAGATGCAGTCACCCTCTAGTCCACCATGTTGGATCGCTCTAAATGCTTCTTGTATTTGGATTTCCATCTTGTTCCTAGGGTTTGGAAAATTTTCTGGTATCATTTGATTGAAAAGGTTGTGCATTCCTTTAGTTGTATATTTTGGGATTTTCATCTATGCCAGTGATTCTTAGATTTGTTTTCTTTATGTTATCTCAGATTTCTTGAACATTCTAGTCATGGTCTCTTAACGTCTTTTCTTTTTTATTGACTTTATTTCCAAGATTATATTCTTTGTCTTCAAGGCCTGAGAATATGTCGTCTTTGAGGTCTAATCTATTGGTAATGCTTTCAACTGAATTTTTAATTTTACTTTTTAAGTCTTTCATTTCCAAGATTTCTGTTGGGTTCTTTTTCAGAATCTTCATCTCTTTATTGAAATGATCTTTCACTTCCTTTATTTTTTAAATTGATTCCTTACATTTTCTTTTAGCTCATTGAATATTTTAACTATGAACTTTGTATATTCTTTCTCTGATATTTCCTCAATGTGTTGTTAGTTAAAGAGTTGCAGACTATTTGAGGTGGTTTGTTCCCTTGCTTTCTCATATTGTTTTTATGTGTACTGATCTGCTGGGATGATTATCTCTTCTACTTTTATGCCAGGGACTATAGTGAACTTCTTTTCCTTAAGTGCCTCAGTCTGGATGAATAACCAGGTATTAATACTTGCAGTCAATGTGTATCCTCTGCTGTTCCCAGTATCAGTACCACTTTGAGTGAAGATGCTAAATCCTATTAACTACAATCTCTTGAGAGCACAGCCATGTACTATTAGACCTTAGGAAACAAAAAACTTGTTGACAATGTTTTACACAGTTTTCCTGATATGGGAATGAAATTGTAGTAATATTCTAGAATAGGTTGAAATGAGTTATTATAGTAAAATTCATATTACATTATATGGGAGCTATAAAGGGGAGGAGAGAAAATTGGGAAAAGGAAAGATAAAAGAAAGAAAAGAATAATAAAAAACCAAGTAAGAGAAGAAAAAGGTGGTGGTGGGGGGAGGGAATTAACGCAGCTGTAGGTAATACAATAGAGAAAAGAGAGACTATGAAGAGCAAGTATAAACCTGAGTTATGAAAAGAAAGCAAGAATGATTCCAGTTAATGCTTTAAAACATTAGAAGACATATAATCTAGTGGGTTGAGGATGCAATAGCATGTAATAGAGGAATGTCAATCAATGCAAAATGAAAAGCAATATATTTAAGATCAAAATTGACATTAGAGCTATATAAAATTATCCATGCTGAAGTTGAGAAATTAATTATTGAGTCTTCCTCTTTGGATTTCATCAGAATTTGGGACCTTAGAAGATGCCAACTACTCTTTAAATTCACCTGTGTTTCTCTGGGTGTGAGATGTTTATCACACTAGTTCACCTCTAATACAATTCTTGGAGGACCCCTGGCCTTCTGTTAGAGTTAGAGGAAATGGTCCCTGATATCCTGTGACTTAGCAAATCCATTATTTTCTGTTAAAGGGTGTAGTCTTGTCTTGTGTGCCCTTCTTAAGAAAAGCTCCTTCTATTCAGCACTGTCAAATCCAGTGTGAGCTACACTAAATATTTTGGAGTGTGTGTTGTGATTGTTTAAGACAGAGGTATTTTAGTCTGTTTGATGTGGTCCTGGGTGGCCTGCTGGGCTGAAGGGGCTACTTCCTCTCTGGAATGTACCAGCCAGCGATTGGTGGACTTGTATCTGGATCCACAGGTTGGTGTGTAGTGTCTGGGGTACTCTTCTCTCAGCCCCTCTCTGGGGTATACTGCTGTTTTGCGTGTGTGAGGTTCTCCATTGACTTCTTTAGTTTAACCTCAGAAATTACCTTCAGGGGTTCGAGTGCCTGAATGAGAATGAGTTAAATCCGACTTTAGAACTTAGAGCTGTGGATCCACCTGGAAGTGCTGGTACACAGGAGAGACTTCCCTGATTGCTCTGGATTTCCTGCCAACCAGTACTTGTTTGTTAGCTCAGGGACCTGAACCTGCATACTTAGAGGATGCTATGCTATTTCTGTTGGAGAAGGGGCATAGGATATAGTCACACTGAATGTTGTGGAATACTGGGTGCCTGCGACTGTCCCCAGGGACTTCATTAAAGTGTCAGAGGGGTTGGTAGCTGTCTGCAAGTGTGAAGCCTATGATTGCTGGTTCTCTGTGGGTGGTTTGTGATGCAGAAGCTTCACCCTGGCTGATGTGTATTACTGGGACTCTGTTCCTATTACTGGTATAGAACATCAATTTGCCCACCATTATGAACCTTTCTATGGAGAGGTGCTATCGAAGCACTTGGTAGCTGTCTTCAACTGTGGGTCCTGTGGGTGCAGGCTCTCTGTGGCAAGAGATCCTAGCACAGAAGCCCTTGCACTCACTAGTGCAACTCACCAGGGTGTTAGCCATCACCATGATGGGAGTAGATATGAGTTGACCCATCTTAACTTTAGCTCCAGTGAAGCCTGTAGCGGGTGCTTGGTTGGAGCTAGTACTTCCATAGGCTGAATGTGAAAGGATGGAAATATATATACTGTATAAATGAAGACTGAAAGCAAGCAGGGGTAGCACCTGTTCTATCAGACATGGAAGACTTCAAGCCAAAATTAGAAGAGATAAAGAAAGTCTCTTCATAAAGGTGAGGGGAATCATCCAACAAGAAGATATAATGATTGGAGTATTTATGTCCCAAATGCTGATGTGCCAACATACATAAAACATATCTTTTTATGTCTTTATATCTTTTCGATACAAAGAATCAAGTAGATCACAATACAATAATACTAGGTGATTTCAACACACCTTTCTCATCATTAGATAAGTCATCCAGACATATATCAAGTAAAGACTCTTCAGGACTAAAATGTACTGTTAATGAAATGGACCTAACAGACATCTAAAGAATATTTGATCCATCAACAACTGAATTTACTTTCTTCTCAGTGGCAAATGGAACTTTCTCTAAAATAAATCATATCATAGGGCACAAAGCAAGTCTTAGCAAGTACAAAAAAACAGAGATAATTCCTTGAATCCTATCAGATCATAATGGAATGAAATTAAAAATCAACAGTAAGATAAAAATGTAAATCATTTTACTTGTTTTTCTTATAAAAACAATTTTATTGAGATATTATTTGCATGTCATAGCTTCAAGCATTTAAGGTGTACAATTGAATGATTTTTAGTATATTTACAGAGTAAATTGTGTTATATTGCTAGGGCTGCTATACTAAAATATCAAAGACTAAGTATAGTAATTGAAACAACAAAATCTTAATTTTCTCATTTTGGGAAGATAGAGGTCTAAGATCAAGGTGTCAGCAGGGTTGATTTCTTTTTTCTTTTTTTTTTTTTTAATTAAAATCTTTTTTATTTTTACAGATTGCATTTTTTTTCTTTCTTTCTTTTTCTTTTCTTTTTTTTGTTTTTTTTTTTTGCAGTGCTGGGGATTTAACCCAAGGCCTCATGCTTGCGACAGACTGCATTGATTCATTATACACAAATGGAGTACAACTTTTCATTTCTTTGGCTGTACACAATGTAGATTCACACCATTCATGTAATCATACATATACATAGGGTAATACTGTCTGTTTCGTTCTGCTATCTTTCTGTCCCCTCCCCCTCCTTCCTCTACACCATCCAAAGTTCCTTCATTCTTCTCTTCCCCACCGCCACCCACCCCCATTACATATTATTGTCATGCAATTATAAGAGAGAACATTTGACCTTTGGTTTTTTGGGATTGGCCTGTTTCACTTAATATGATATTCTCCAACTTCATCCATTTACCAGCAAATGCCATAATTTTATTATTCTTTATGACTGAGTAATATTTCATTGTGTATATATACCACAGTTTCTTTATCCATTCATCTATTGAAGGGCATCTAGGTTGGTTCCACAATCTAGCTATTGTGAATTGAATTACTACGAATAGGGATGTGGCTGCATCACTGTAGTATGCTGATTTTAAGTCCTTTGGGTATAAACTGAGGAGTGGGATAGCTGGGTCAAATAGTGGTTTCATTCCAAGTTTTCTAAGGAATCTCCACACTGCTTTCCAGAGTGGCTGCACCAATTTGCAACTCTACCAGCAATGTTTAAGTGGGCTTTTTTCCTCACATCCATGCCAACACTTATTATTGCTTGCGTTCTTGATAATAGCCATTCCAATTGGAGTTAGATGAAATCTTAGGGTGGTTTTAATTTGCTTTTTTCTAATTCCTAGGGATGATTAGCACTTTTTCATATATTCGTTGATCACCTGTATATCTTCTGTGAAGTGTCTGCCCATTTCCTTAGCCCATTTACTAATTGGGTTCTTTGTATTTTGGGTGTAAAGTTTTTTAAGTTCTTTATAAAATTTGGAGATCTGTGCTCTGTCTGAAGTATGTGTGGAAGAGATTTTCTCCCACTCTGTAGGCTCGCTTTTCACATTATTGGTTGTTTCCTGTGCTGAGAAAAAACTTTTTAGTTTGAATTTATCCCATTTATTGATTTTTGCTTTATTTCTTGTGCTGTGGGGGTCTTGTTAAGGAAGTCTGGTCCTAAGCCAATGTGATTCAGATTCAGGCCTACTTTTTCTTCTATTTGGTGAAGGGTCTTGGGCCTAATTCCTAGATCCTTGGTCCATTTTGAGTTGAGTTTTCTACAGGGTGAGAGATAGGGTTTTTTTTTTTTTTTTTTTTTGTTTTTTTGTTTTACTGCATATGGATTTCCAGTTTTCCCAGCACCATTTGTTGAACAGACTTTCTCTTCTCCATTGTAAGTTTTTAGCACCTTTGTCTAGTATGAGATAACTGTACTTATGTGGGTATGTCTCTGTGTCTTCTATCCTGTACCATTGGTCTACCTGTCTATTTTGGTGCAAATACTATGCCATTTTTGTTACTATTGCTCTATAGTAGAGTTTAAGTTGTGGTATAGTGATACCTCTTGCTTCACTCTTCCTGCCCAGGATTGCTTTGGCTATTCTGGGTCTTTTTTTCTTCCAGATGAATTTCATGATTGCTTTTTCTGTTTCTATGAGAAATGTCAGAGGGATTTTAATTGGAATTGCATTAAATCTGTATAGTGCCTTTGGAAGTGTGGCCATTTTGATAATATTAATTCTGCCTATCCAACAACATGGGAGATCTTTCCATATTCTAAGGTCTTCTTCAATTTCTTTCTTTAATGTTCTGTAGTTTTCTTTGTAGAGATCTTTCACCTCTTTGGTTAGATTGATACCCAAGTATTTTATTTTTTTTAAAGACTATGCGAAGAGAGTTGTCCTCATTTCCCTTTCAGATGTTTCTTTGCTTAGGTATAAAAATGCTTTAGATTTATGCATGTTGATTTTATATCTGCTATTTTGCTGAATTCATTTATCAGATCTAGGAATTTTCTGGTGGAGTTTTTTGGATCCTCTAAATAGAGAATCATGTCATCAGCAAATAGTGACAACTTGAATTCCTCTTTTCCTATTGGTATCCCTTTAATTTCTTTAGTATGTCTAATTGCTCTGGCTAGTATTTCAAGGATGATGTTGAATAGAAGTGGTGAAAGAGGGCATCCCTGTCTTGTTCAAGTTTTTAAAGGGAATGCTTAGAGTTTTTCTTCATTAAGAATGATGTTGGCCGTGGGCTTAGCATAGATAGCCTTTACAATGTTGAGGCATGTTCCTACTATCCCTATTTTTTCTAGTGTTTTGAGCATGAAGGGGTGTTGTATTTTGTCGAATACTTTTTCTGCATCAATTGAAATAACCATATGATTCTTATCCTTAAGTCTGTTGATATGATGGATTATGCTTATTGATTTACAGATGTTGAACCAACCTTGCATTCCTGAGATGAACCCCACTTGATCGTGGTGCACTATCTTCTTAATATGTTTTTGGATGTGGTTTCCTAGGATTTTATTAAGGATTTTTGTGTCTATATTCATCAAGTATATTGGTCTAAAATTTTCTTTCCTTGATGTGTCTTTGTCTGGATTGGGTATGAGGGTGATATTAACTTCATAGAATGAGTTTGGTAGGGTTCCCTCCTTTTCTATTTCCTGGAATACTTTGAGAACTATTGGAATGAGTTATTCTTTGAAGGTCTTGTAGAACTCGGCTGAGAATCTATCTGGTCCTGGGCTTTTCTTGGTTGGTAGGCTTTTTCTACTTCATTGCTTGATATTGATCTGTTTAAATTGTGTGTGTCCTCCTGGTTCAGTTTTGGAGGATCATATGTCTCTAGAAATTTGTTGATGTCTTTGTTATTTTCTATTTTGTTGGAATATAGATTTTCAAAGTATCTTCTCATTATGTTATGTATTTCAGTGGTGTCTGTCATATTTCTGTTTTCATCACGAATTTTAATAATTTGAGTTTTCTCTCTCCTCTTTGTTAGTGTGGCTAATGGTTTTTCTATTTTGTTTACTTTTTCAAAGAACCAACTTTTTGTTTTGTCGATTTTTTGAATTGTTTCTTTTGTTTCAATTTCATTGATTTTAGCTCTGATTTTAATTATTTCCTGTCTTCTACTACTTTTGGTGGTGTTCTGTTTTTTTTTTTTTTTTCCCTAGGGCTTTGAGCTATGTTAGGTCATTTAGTTGTTGACTTTTTATTCTTTTCTTGAATGTGCTCCATGAAATGAATTTTCCTCTTAGTACTGCTTTCATAGTGTCCCAGAGATTTTGATATGTTGTATTGTCATTCTCATTTACCTCTAAGAATTTATCTCCTCCGTGATGTTTTCTGTTATTCATACTTCATTCAATAGCATATTATTTAGTCTCCAGGTATTGGAGTAATTTCTGGTTTTTATTTTGTCATTGATTTCTAATTTCATTTCATTATGATCTGATAGAACACAAGGCAGTATCTCTATTTTTTTGCATTTACTAAGGGCTGCTTTGTGGCATAACGTGGTTTATTTTTGAGAAAGTTCCATGTGCTGCTGAGAAGAAAGTGAATTCACTGATTGATGGATGGAATATTCTATATATATCTAAGTTATTGATTGTGTTATTGAGTTCTGCGGTTTCTTTGTTTAGTTTTTGTTTGGAAGATCTGGTGACAGTGGTGTGTTAAAGTCACCCAGAATTATTGTGTTGTGGTCTATTTGATTCCTGCCATTGAGAAGGATTTGTTTGATATACATGGATGCACCATTGTTTGGGGCATAAATATTTACAGTTTTTATGTCTTCCTGATTTATGCTTCCCTTAAGCAGTATGAAATGTCCTTCTTTATCCCTTCTGACTAACTTTGGCTTGAAGTCTACTTTACCTGAAATAAGGATGGAAACCCCTGCTTTTTACTGACTCTGTGTGCATGGTAGGTTTTTTTTCCCATCCTTTCACCTTTAGTCTGTGGATGTCTTTTTCTATGAGAAATGATCAAGTGATGAGTCTCTTGAAGGCAGCATATTGTTGGGTCTTTCTTTTTAATTCATCCTGTCAGTCTATGTCTTTTGATTGATGAGTTTAGGCCATTAACATTCAGGGTTATAATTGAAATATGATTTGTATTCCCAATCTTTTGGGCTTATTTTTGATTTTTAACTTGACTTGGTTTCTCCTTTGAATGGTATTTCCTTTAAGGTCATTCCTCCCTTTGCTGACCTACATTATTGTTTTTCATTTACTCCTCATGGAATATTTTGTTGTGAATATTCTGTAGTGCAAACTTTCTATTTGTAAATTCTTTTAGCTTTTGTTTATCATGGAAGGATTTTATTTTGTCTTCAAATCTGAAGGTTAGTTTTGCTGGGTCTAGTATTCTTGGTTGGCAACCATGTTCTTTCAGAGCTTGAGATATGTTGTTCCAGGCCCTTCTAGCTTTTAGAGTCTGGGGTGAGAAATCTGCTGATATCCCTATTGGTTTCCCCCTATATGTAATCTGATGCTTTTTTCCTGCAGCCTTCAAAATCCTATCTTTATTTTGTATGTTAGGCATTTTCATTATAATGTGCCTTGGTGTGGATCTGTTTGATTTTGTGCATTTGGTGTTTTGTAAGCCTCTTGTATTTGATCTTCTGTTTCATTCTTCAGATTTGGGAAATTTTCTGATATTATTTCATTGAATTGGTTGTTCATTCCTTTGGTTTGTATCTCTGTGCCTTCCTCAATCCCAGTAATTCTTAAATTTTTTTTTTTTTTCATGATGTCCCATAGTTCTTGGAGGTTCCATTCATGATTTATTACCATCTTCTCTGTTTGGGCCACTTTATTTTCAAGATTAACTATTTTGTATTCAGTGTCTGAGTTTTTTCTTCCAAGGGGTCTAGTCTGTTGGTAATGCTTTCCATTGAGTTTTTTATTTGGTTTATTGTTCCCTTCATTTCAAGGATTTGGGTTTTTTGAGAATCTCTCTTTGTTGAAATGATCTTTTGCTTCCTGCAGTTGCTCTTTCAGCTGCTTATTGGTGTGATCATTCATTGCCTGCATTTGCTCTCTTATCTCATCCTTTACTTCATGAATCATTTTAATTATGTATAATCTGAAGTCCTTTTCTGACATTTCTTCTACCATATTGTCACTGGATTCTATTAATATAGAATCTAGATTTGTTTGGATCATTTTCTTCCCTTGTTTTTTCATGTTGTTCATGTATCTTCCCCACTAGAAGTACAGATCTCGTGTATTGCTGTTTCCCCCCTATAGGCTTATAGTGACCCTATAGATTTTCAAAACCTTTTCTTTAAGGGAGAGATCAATATTAGCAGTGCCCAGTACAGACAATATGCAACCCTAAACCAAATAGCCCCTATGAGGACATTAACAATATTGTCATAATAAACAGAGTGAGTTCAGTTATTATCTTCAGTATAACAAATAGATTTGCAATAAGTTCTGTAGTTTCTAATGGAGGACAAAGAGGATGGGGAGGGGTATAGAATGTAGCTGTTAATAGGACAAGAAAAGAGTATATAGAAGTTCTAGATCATAGAAAGAGTGAGAGTGTAATCAAAAGAAGCATGTGAAAAGGGAGAAAGAGACTCTGAGGGAACAGGTAAACAAAAGGAAAAAAGAGCAAGAAAAGTAAAGAAATAAAAACTTAAAATTTTTTAATAAGGATAAAAAAAAATCTACACTATAACAGTCATATAGTATTCAAATCTCCCAGTCTTCAGTAGCTTGATGTATGAGAGGTCTCCAGCAGGCGTCTTAGGATGAGATTTGCCCCACCTAAAGATGGGAGATACAGCTTCCAGGATTATCCAAGATGGCCGCTGTGGCTTCCAAATGTATTGGTAAATAGGGAGCTACAGCTCGTGTGGGCGTGGTCAGCTGGAGGTCCTGGAGGCGGGGTGGTTCGGCAGAGGTCCTGGAGTTGGGGTGTGGTCGGTCTGGTTGTGGGATCCTGGAAGCAGGGTGCAGTCAGTCGGTCTGGGGGTCTTGGTGGCAGGGAGCAGTCAGTTGGTCTGAGGGCCCCGAAGGAAGGGAGTAGTTGGCCGGGTTGAGGAGTCCTGGAGATGGGGCTCAGTCAGACCAGTCAGGGGTCCTACAGGTCCTGGCTGTTGTCTCAAAATGTCAGCAGCCACGTGTAACTAAACCTGCAGGTTCTGTGACAATGAACTGCCAGGCAACAGCAGGTAGCTGGCGCTCCACTGGCAGTCTGCAGTCAGTCTACTGGCTGCTGTCAGACCATCAGGAGGTGAATCTCAGGCGGTGGGTGATGGGTAGGTGAAAGGCAGGCGATGGACAGGCAAGAGGCAGGCAAATGGCAGGCAGGCGCCAGTCAGTGAGCAATCTGTACTCAAAAAGTAGTCGATATGCTGGCAGGCTGCAGGTGATCACAGTAGACAAATAGGGTAAACAGCAGGGGATCAATAAGGAGCAAAAACTGCCTCACCAAGAAGCAGATATCCTCTGCTTGAAACCTGAGTTATGGAGTGATAAGGAACGCAACCTGTCTCTGGTCCGCCTGCCTCTAGTCCGCATCTTGGATCCACCCTATAAATCATTTTAACACCAGAGGTTAAATAATATGCTTTTGAATGAGGAAATTCTAGGAGGACCAGTGGAATAGAACAGAAAGCACAGAGAAATACACATAGATAGTATCACCTAATACTCAACAGAGGTGCCAAAATATATATTGGAGAAAATATAACCTTTTTAATAAATGGTTCTGGGAAAACTGGATATCCTATGTAGAAAATGAAACTAGATCTGTATTTTTCACCCTACATGAAAGACCACTCAATGTGAATCAGAGACCTAGGAATCAGATCAGAGACTGCAATTGCTAGGAGAAAACATGGTTAACATTCCAACATAATGGTGTAGGCACTGTCTCTTTCTTTACAACATCAAAATAAAAATCTACATGGTAAAGGAAACAAGCATGAAGAGAGAGCCTACAGAGTGGGAAATCTTCTCTAGCTGTTTCTCTGGCAAGGAATTAATGTCCAGAATACATAAAGAAATCAAAATACTTAATAATAAATGGGCAAAACAGACACTTCTCAAAAGAAGAAACAAAAATGGCCAACACATATATGAAAAAATGTTCAGTATCTAGCAAATCAAAACTACATTGAAGTGCTGGAACTGTACCTCAGTGGTAGTGCACTTGTCTAGCATGGGCTCGATTCTCAGCACTGCATATAAATACATGAATAATGGTATTGTGTCTCTGTACAACTAAAACAATTTACAAAAAGCTACATTTAGATTTCCTCTTACTCCAGTTAGAATGGAAATCATCAAGAATACAAATAATGCTGGTGAGGATGTCAGGGAAAATGTGTACTCATACATTTTTGCTGGGACTGCTAGTTAGTTACAACCACTCAGTATTTATCCAACAACCGCAGGTAATCAGCATACTATGGTGATACAGGCACATTATGTTTATAGTAGTGCAACTCACAATAGTCAAGTTATGGAACCAACCCAGGTGCCTGTCAACAGATGAATGGTTAAGGAAAATGTGGTATCGACACACAATGGAGTTTTATTCATCCACAAAGAAGAATAAAATTATAGCATTTGCTGGTAAATGAACAGAACTGGACGACATTGTGCTAAGCAAAATAAGCCAGACTCAGAAAGTCAAGGATTGAATGTTTACTCTCATATGTGGAAGCTAGAGAAAATAAGGGGAGAGTGGAGGACGGAATGAACCCATGAAAATAGAGAGAAGGTCAGTGGATTAGAGGGTAGAGGAGTAGGGAAGAGGGGTGGGAAAAAGGAGAAACAATAGAATGAAATTGACCAAATTATGCTATGTACATATGTGTATATAACACTGAATTTCAGCTTTATGAATATAAAGCACCAATTTTAAAAAAACAATAAGTAGAAAGAAGACCAGTAGAGTAGAGGAAGGAGAACAGGGCAAGAAGAACAGGATGAAGGAGGAAGCACTGGGGACTGAAGTGGAGAAAATTGTATTCTAGTATGATTCTGTTATAATGAACCCCACTATCATATAGGTCTATAATGCACTAATAAAGTGTGAAAAAGAGAATATAATGATCATTTTTTAAAAGTTTGCTGTCCTTGCTTTGGGAGTGTTTAATACTTTACTAATAAGCTATACAATGTGAACACAGTGTAATAGACACCTTCACTTCTTTTCTTGAAATACATAAAACTGAGATTCTACCACGTTGTTCACAGAAAATAATTTCAGAAAGCTGAAGAGCTAAATGAAAACAAAGCTGTACAAAAATTTACAAACAAAATGCTTGTAAAAGTGTTAGGAAAGAGCTAGACATGGTAGCACACACCTGTAATCCCAGTGACTTGGGAGGTTGAGGCAGGAGTATTCCCAAGTCTGAGGCCAGCCTCAGCAACCTTTGAGAGACCCTCAGCTACTTAGCAAGACCCCATCTCAAAAAGTGCTGGGAATGTACCTCAGTGGTAAAGTTCCTTCAGTGGTAAAGTTGTACTGGTTCATCCCCAATACAAACAAAACAATAATATAAAATTAAAAAAAAATTATATATGTGTGTGTGTGTGTGTGTGTGTGTGTGTGTGTGTGTGTGTGTGTGAAGAGTATGAGAGAGTAACTAAAATCTTAAGAATGGACAAACAGTAACCCTAGTACCACAAAGAAAAGTATTGATAGATTTATTTTACATAAGGATTGAAGAGTTGTGTTTAATGAGAGAATCTTTTTAAAAGTTAAAAGAAAAAGGAAAATCTGGCAGGTAGTGTTTGCAGAATCTGTAACAATATTCATTAATATGTGGGTCTCCTCCATTTCCATTGAGAGAAGCAGCTCAATGACACATGCAAGAAATATGAGCAGGCAGTTCAAAAAGTACTGTAAGTGACCAATATTAACATGAAAATGTGTTCAATTTTTAATATGAAAGAGATGGGAAATAAAACAAGTTTTATAACATCTGTTGGACAAGACTTGAAAAGATTCGTTATTCAATAGGTATGGGAAATGGATATTTCATATTTATTGTGGGTGAATAGATAAGTACTGTAATTTAGGAGGTGGTTGGGAATATTTATCAAAATTTCTAATGTGCTTTTTTTTTGATCGAGTAATTGTGCTTATACTGTCTGACCCAGTGATTCTATTCCTTGATGTCTATTGTACCAGTATTGTTTGTACATATATGCAAAAATATCAATATAGGAATGTTTATTAAGCACTATTTAAATAAAAAATTAGAAATAATTAAATGTCAATAAGGTATCATTTTTTAAAATAATTTATTTTGATTCATTGTAAACAAATGGGGTACAACTTGTTTCTCTGGTTGTACATGAAGTAGAGTCATACCATTTGTGTAATCATACATGTACATAGGATAATGATGTTTGTCTCATTCTGTTATTTTTCCCTCCCCCTACCCCTCCCACTCCTCTTTTTCCTTTATACAATCCATCCTTCCTCCATTCTTGCCTTCCTCCCACCCCCCATTATGTATCATCATCCACTTATCAGATAGATCATTTGGTCTTTGGTTTTTGGGATGGCTTATCTCACTTAGCATGATATTCTCCAACTTCATCCATTTGCCTGCAAATGCTATAATCTTATTATTCTTTATGGCCAAGTAATATTCCATTGTGTGTATATATCACAGTTTCTTTATCCATTCATCAGTTGAAGGGCATCTAGGTTGGTTCCACAATCTAGCTATTGTGAACTGAGCAGTTATGAACATTGACGTGGCTGTATCACTGTACTGTGCTGATTTTAAGTCCTTTGGGTATAGGGCAAGAAGTGGGATAGCTGGGTCAAATGGTGGTTCCATTCCAAGTTTTCTGAGGAATCTCCACACTGCTTTCCAGAGTGGCTGCACTAATTTGCATCCCCACCAGCAATGTCTCAGTGTACCTTTTTCCCCATATCCTCGCCAACACCTATTGTTGCTTGTATTCTTGATAATCATCATTCTAATTGGGGTGAGATGAAATCCTACGGTACTTTTGATTTGCATTTCTCTTATTACTAGAGATGTTGAACATTTTTTCATACAACTGTTGATTGCTCGTTGATTGCTTTTTTTCTCTCATAGCCTTTAAAATTCTATCTTTATTTTGTATGTTAGGTATTTTCATTATAATGTGCCCTGGTGTGGGTCTGTTGCAATTTTGTACATTTGGTGTCCTATAAACCTCTTGTATTTGATTTTCCATTTCATTCTTCAGATTTGGGAAATTTTCTGATATTATTTCACTGAATAGATTGTTCATTCCTTTGGTTTGTTTTTCTGTGCCTTCCTCAATCCCAATAGTTCTTAAATTTGATCTTTTCATGATATCCCATAATTCTTGGAGATTCTGTTCATGAGTTCTTACTATCTTCTGTTGGGTAAAGTTTGTTTTCAAGATTAAATACTTTGTCTTCAATTTCTGAGGTTCTGTTTTCCAGGTGTTCTATCCTATTGGTTATGCTTTCTATGGTGTTTTTAATTTGGTTTATTGTTTCCTTCATTTCAAGATTTCCTTTCTGTTTGTTTGTTTTTTTCAGAATCTCTACTTCTTTATTGAAATGATTCTTTGCTTCCCGCATTTGCTCTTTTAACTATGGATTGGTGTGATCATTCAGTGCCTGCATTTGCTCTCTTATCCCATCGTTTGCTTCTCTGATCATTTTAATTATGTACTTTCTGAACTCCCTTTCAGACATTTCTTCTGCCATGCTGTCATTGGATTTTATTGATGCAGCATCTAGGTTTGTTTGGGACACTTTCTTCCCTTGTTTTCTCATATTGTTCACGTATCTTCCCCTCTAGGAGTGCAAATCTGAGGTATTGCAGTTTCCCTCCTGTAGACTTATAGCGTCCCTGCAGGTTTCCAGTAACTCAGCTCCTAGTCTTCAGTAGCCTGAGGTCTTGGAGGAACTTGATAATGCAGTGACCCAAAAAGGATGGTGCCCTTATAGGGATGGTGGCCTCCAGGTGGGGTATATTCCCTGGTAGTGGGCAGAGGCACCTCCACGTGTTGACAGGTGGTCAACCGCAGGGGCACTAGACTGTGGCTGGGGCCCAGCTGGTCTGGGCCCGGGTCTCTGGGCATGCCTCCCTAGTGCAGAAGTCTCACCTGGCAGCTCTGTGCTGGGCTCGGCCCTCTGGTCCTACCTCCCTGGCGGGGAAGTCTCACCTGGCCTGGTGAGACCTTCTTTCATGACATCAGATGGCAGAAGGCCAGAGGGCAAGAGAGAATAAGGTATCATTTAAGCAAAATGTGGCACAATATACCATGAACTGCTATGCCTCTTTTATTTTTTTGGTATCAGGGATTGAACCCAGGGGTACTCTACCACTGAGCCACATCCCCAATCTTTTTTTCTTTTTATATTTTATTTAGAGACAGAGTCTTGCTCAGTTGCTTAGGGACTTGCTAAGCTGCTGAAGCTGTCTTTGAACTCTCGATCCTCTTTCTTCAGCCTCCTGAGGTTCTGGGATTATAGGCATGTGCCTCTGAGTCTGGCTGTTATGACTATTTTTAAAAAGCGATTTAGAGCTCTGTGTGTTAACATGGAAATATGTACACAGTTGTTTTATGGTCTTAACATTTTTTTTTAATTCTAGTTTTCTCTGCGAGTATAAATGAATGGAAATAAGTAGAAATATCTGGTATACACATTCCAACCTCTTAAAAATGGTTTGAGTATTAGGAATTTTGGGGGGTTGAGGGTAGGGAAGAGGATATGGGGCCTTGATGAAGAATTTGAATTTTTTTCTAGAATATATTCAGGTCTTCCTTGTATAATTAAAAAATAAAAAAGGAAACATGCTAGAGTTCAAAATTGTAAAAATGAAATATGAAATAAATAATCACTGTGTAGTTATTATATACCATACATATGTTGGACTGTGGCAGTAGATACAGAAGTGAATAAGCTTAGTTTTTAATCTCAGTGCATTTAGGACTTAGTGTGATGAATGCCTAGGATTAAGAGGAGACACAATCATAGAGCTTGTGTGGGTGAGGCCTACCCAGTGAAAAAGCCTGAGGGAGCTCTTACAGAAGATCCAAGAGTGTGATGAGTGGAGGCTAAAGAGCATGAGCTTCAGGCAGAAAGTAATGATTAAAAAGTTAAAGAATTGTTGGGGCTGGGGAGATAGCTCAGTCAGTAGAGTGCTTGCCTTGTAAGTACAAGGCCCTGGGTTTGATCCCCAGCACCCCCCCCCAAAAAAAAAAGTTATAGAATTGTCAAATAAGAGGAAAACATAGAAGTCAATGGATTTTGCAATTAAGAAGTCCATTCTTCTGTTTCTGAAACCCACCAAGTTCATTTTTTTTTTTTAAGAACCTCTGCATTTTCTTCTGCTCAGCCTAGTATTCTCTGACCCCAGATGTTCACATTCCTAGATTCTTGTTATTAAGGTCTCATCTTGGTGTACTTAGGCTTTCTCTTACCACCCAATCATAGTTAGTCACTCTTTAGTCAAGAGATGTTTGTTTAGCACCCACTATATGTCAGGTAGTGGTACCATGGCATTGTACACAACAGACAAGATCTGCCCTGTTTGTGCCTTGCATTCTATCACAAGATGTTTATTACTTTCTTATTAGTACTGTTTGTTGTCTGAAAATCTTATTTGCTTCTTCATTGTGTGTCTCTGCAGATGAATACACATTCTAGTTTTCCTTAATTGCCATCATATTTCCTGTCCCTAGAACAACTTCTGACACATAATCCATGTTCAATTTGTGAAATATTGAATGGCAGTCTTGGAGAGAACCATTTGAATGCATTGATGTGGTAGAGGATGTATCACCTTACTAATATATTTAGGAGTGAGTAGAAGGCAAAGTGAGTAAATGTAGACAATTCTTGTGAGAATGCAGATGACATAGAAGGGGAGTAAGATTATGTCTTCAGAGAACGAGAGTGATTTATTTTCTATAGAAGAATTGTGAGCTTATTGAAACTAAGCTGTGTGTAGCAGGGAGGGATTGTCCAGTTCACCGCTACAGCCCACTGCCTGGTGCCACACTTGTGGACAGTATGTGCATAGAGCATGTCTATTGTGAAATGACTGCCTTTAAACTGGAGAGGACATGGGGAGAGAGAAGGTTGAACATGCAAGGGCATTTGGGGAAGAAAAGAGGGAGAAGTTATACCACAAACACATAGAACCTAAAGAAGAAAGGTTTCTCTAAGAAGAAAGGAGGAAAAGCAGAAAGGCATAGAAAAATTGAGGCAGAGAGAATGAGAGTGGAGAATTCTTGTTGGATAGTTTGAGCTTCTTAAGTGGACAGTGCTGTCATTTGCATAGGGGCAAGGAGATTTTTGGCAGCTTGAGGGGAGTTGCTATTCCAGAGATTGTCCAGTAGAGTTTTTAATTTTCTGATGACTGGTCAAAACAGCCCCTGATGCACATACTTAAATATTTTTCTTTATGTCATGGCATCTGTCATTTAAAGAATTTGCTTATTTATTTCCATTTAGTATATCGAGAATTTGGAAAAATGTGTTAAACTTGAAGTACTGAATCTCAGCTATAATTTAATAGGGAAGATTGAGAAGGTGGACAAGCTCTTAAAATTACGTGAACTCAACTTATCATATAATAAAATCAGGTGAGTAAGTATTTCTTTAAGTATTATTGCAGGGTTTTTTTTGTTAGAGAGGTAAACTAATGCCACCCGTGTTACTGGAAGAATCCTTTGAAATAGCACATATTTTAATAAACCCTTATTCATTTTTAGACTGAATCTTCACATATGATAACTTTATGTTTTGGCATTACTTAAATACAGAATAATATCTAGAATTTTGGAAGGAGCAGATACATTTTTTGAAGAGGGGGTACCAGGAATTGTACTCGGGGGCATCAACCAGTGAGCCCTATCCCTAGCCCTATTTTTTATTTAGAGACAGGTTCTCACTGAGTTGCTTAGCACCTAGCGTTTGCTGAGGCTGACTTTGAACTCGAAATCCTCTGGCCTCAGCCTTCCAAGCCACCGGGATTATAGGCATGTGCCATCGTGCCCAGCTACAGATACATTTTTTGAATACCAAATTTTGTCTGGCAGGTGCTCTCCATGTTTTATTGCATGAAGAATGTGGATATGAAACAGAATGTTTTAGCCCTGCCATTTTGCCCAAAGATATTCTAACCATTTCATCTTAGGTATTTTTCTTCATTTTCTTCACTTGTTGTTACAAGAAATATACTCTCAGTCATATTTCCAATTCATAATAAATATTATGAGAAATAAACATAATAAAACTGACATGGGTAAAACTACATTTTGAAAATTTGCTGTAGACAAAATGATGCAAGAATCAAATAATGAAAATCTTCTTTATTTTGTTTTGTCTTTTTGGTGTTGGGGATTAAACACAGTGCCTCACACATGCAAACATGACACCCCAAGCCAAAGGTTGAAAATCTTATGTGAATATGCTTTTCTCCCACATTAGTCTTGTTAAATGCGATAGCCAACAAACCAAAACAAAACAACTAACAACCACAGAAGTTCCAACAAGACAAAAATGAAATGAAAAAATACTCATTAAAGTCTTAATATAAAATTTGTGTAAAAAAGAATCGATCCTGATAATAATTTTGTTAAAATGGAAATGAAAAGACAATCTTAGAAATATATAAATATATACATATATATATATGTATATATATATATAGTGTGCGTGCGTGTGTGTGTGTGTGTGTGTGTGTGTGGTGCTGGGGATTCAACTCTGGACCTTGTGCATTGCAAGGCAAGCATTCTACCAACTGAGAGACATCCCCACTCCTAGCTTAGGAATATTTTCCTGGTATAGAATATAGACCAAGTTATTAAAAGACATATTACAAGTAACTTGGGAAAATTTTTCATCAATGAAAATTTATCAATATGGGTAATAAATATTTTATTAATTTAAATATTCTGTAAAAATGTTTATGTTCATAAGCAAAGTATCATTTTAGGGGCTCTGAAATCCTGCACAGTTAACATTTGGCAGTGGCCTAATGCAATAACTATGATCATCTCTTGGGCAAGACTGCAGAATGTATCACAGTATGCACTGTGGGGTTTTCCAGCTCTCCCATGGCTGACTGATAGTTCTCACAGTACTCCATGGAACTGGCGTAGACACACTCCTTTGTCCTCTGTAGCAGGTCTTGAGGTCTGAGAGTAAGGTGAGTACAATTCCTAGGCATAGTAATAAAGAGTTGGCAGTTTAGCCGCTCTGGTAAATTTCTTTGTAGCCACTTTGTTCTCATCAATCAGAAAGGATGATAAATCATAATTATGAAAAGTAACTTCACATGGAGTCAATGATATATTTTGTCTTATTGAAACTTCATCAATTGTTAGTTTTCTTGTTTTGATTTTTTAGTCATCATATTTAGCAAGTCTAACTTGGTTGTAAAGCATATGGATTTTCAAACTTTGGCTGGTGTGTAGCTCAGATTTAATTCCTAGCACCTAAAAAAAACATGAAAATTACAGTAGAAGGAATTCATCAGTGTATTTAATTTGTTTGCTTTGTCTTGGTTTCAGCAAAATTGAAGGCATAGAAAATATGTGTAATCTGCAGAAGCTAAACCTTGCAGGAAATGAGATTGAGCATATTCCAGTATGGCTAGGGAAGAAGTTGAAATCTTTGCGAGTCCTCAATCTGAAAGGCAACAAGATATCATCAGTAAGTTATTCAAACTAGTAAGAATTTTTTTTCAAATTTTTTAATTTATTGAGAAAAATGATAACCCAAGTTTTAAAAATGGGATTTCTTTATTGTCCATTGATCAAACACCAAATTCAGATATAACCTGAATACAGTCATTAAATACAGAAGGTTCACATTTTGTTTCGATTCCCTAGCAACTAAGAGTTTATCTCTTAGCATTTATCATTTCATTTGAGCTCTTATTCCCATTTTACAAGTAAAGCCTCAGACACATTAGGTGCCTATCCAAAGTCACAGCTTGAGCTAGAATTTAGACTACTGAATACCTAGAAGAGGTTTTTTTTGTTTTTTTGTTTTTAATTTTTTTCCTGGCAATATTACCTTACTTCAAAATGTGGATATTGGCACATATCCTCATGTCTTTTAGGTGTCAGTTATAACTCAGTTATCTGTAGTTATACTAAAATCTTTTTTACTACTATTCATTTTTTTTTATCTGTTCAATTAAATAATGAAGAATGATAAAAACCAATTCAGATCCTATTTTATTCACTTAGACTCTGAGCTTTGGGCAAGTCACCTGACTTCTTTGAATCTGTTTCTTTATCTATAAAATTAAGATGATACTTTTATCATAGGTTGTTGGGAAGAGTTACAAATAGAATGCTATTAGGAAAATGCCCAGTACAGTCCCAATACACTACTCACATCCTGCCTTTCTGTTTCTTCCCTCATGCTGCTTTTGAACACTGGGTTCCATGAATAGGTTTTATGGCATATTAAGAACAATTTTCTGAATTTATTATTTCCTTAAGTTAGTTTATCATTTTTAGAGTACAATATACCAATACTATTGTTATGTCATTTCAGCTCCAGGATGTAAGCAAATTGAAACCACTTCAAGATTTGACTTCTTTGATATTAGTTGAAAATCCAGTCGTGACCCTTCCTCACTACCTCCAGTTTACCATTTTCCACCTCCGTTCACTGGAAAGTTTGGAAGGTCAGCCAGTAACCACTCAGGACAGGGAGGAGGCTTTTGAGAGATTCAGTTTAGGTAAGATGACAGTTTTTAAAAACTCTGAATCTGAATGAGGAAAGTTTGTTTTCAGAGGTTATCTAGAAAAACCTGTATCATCAACTTTCTAGTGACATTAACATTTGTGGAAATGCCATCATAAATCAATTAATGTAATAACTATTGAGCATATTCCATGTGCCAGGCACTGCACCTGGCACTGAGGGTACAATGGTGAGCAAGATACTTGGTGCTGGCCTTCATGCAGCTTATGGTTTGGTGGAGCAGTCACAAAGCAATGAAACCCAGGTAGAGCAAGAGAGGGGAGCCCTGCTGTGGGCAGAGGGGTGTAAAGGAATGGCTCTAAAGTTTGAGGAGAAGGGGGAGGTTCAAGGTGGCACAGGGGCTTGGGGTTTGGATTTTATTCCAGCTGCAGTGGAAAGCCCTGGACGCAGGGATGGGCCATGAACAGGTCCTATATTAAGGAGATCATTTTTGATGCACGTTGGAGAATGGTTTGGAACAGGGCAAAGTGGAGATGGAGGGGTGTGTTAGGAGGCCATGATAGTAAATGCAGACTAGAAGTTGGGGGACTTGTGCTTAGGCGATTGATGTGGAAATGAAAGATAGATCAGTTTTCTAATGGAGTGGGACATTCCCAGGCTTCTGGCTTAAGTGGCTAGTTGGAGATATCATTTATAAAACTGGGAGAATTTGGGACATATTAAATTTGAATTATCTGTGAGACAACCAAATAGAGAATAAAAAATACGTGTCTAGAGTTCAAGGAGGTCTGTATTAGAGGCACAGGTTGAGCATCACTAATCTGAATATCTAAAATCCAAAATGCTCCTAAATCTGAAACTTTGAGTGCTGGCATATGCTACAAATGGAAAATTCCATACCTGACCTCATGTGATATTGGTCACAGTCAAAGCAGGCACATTAAAATTTTGTATGTGTGTGTGTGTATATAACATGTATGTGTGTGTATATAACATGTATGTAAAATATAAATGCATTTGTGTTTAGACTTGGGTTCAATGCCCAAAATATATCTCTTTATATAATTGTAAATATTCCAAAGTCTAAAAGCTATTTGAAATCAGTTCCAAGAATTTTGGATAAAGGGAGACTTAGCTGGAATAAATTTGGTTGTCATCACATAAAAATGACACTTAATTCCATAGGAATCAGTTTGCTCATTCGGTCAGGGGAGGAGGAATAAGAGCAGCCAACTAAGAAAACTGAAAAAGTGAGGCCAACAGGGTAGGAGAAAACCAGCAAACAGTGGTTACAGAGGCCCGGAGAAGCAGACTTCAAGAGAGGATGTGGGAACCTTGTTGAGTGTTGCTGAGGCATCAAGCTGAGCACAGAGAAGTACTTTAGCCTGATTGTGACAGGACCAGCTAAGGAGGGATGGGGAGAGGCTGGATTATAATGTATTGAAGAAGAGGAGGGAGACATTTAGCTGAAGATTTGAAATATCCTCCCACAGTTTCTCTCCTCTAATACTTAATAAATGAGGTGGACTGGGTTTGTGTGTGTGTGTGTGTGTGTGTGTGTGTGTGTTTACTGTTTAAGTTAAAAAAAAAAAAAAAAAACTAAAAATTTGCCAGTAGCTTCCAGACCAGGAAATGGGCAGAAACAAAATGTAGTTAACCTCAAAACCAATAATCAAAGAAATAAGCAGAATATCTGTGAGTAGACTGCAGAGACAAATCATGCCTCAGTGGAACTAGAGGAAAGAAGGAAGAAAGATCACCCCTTCACGGAAGGAACACTTTCTCCATCAGAAAGGAGAGAAGCAGTGCAGGTCATGGGTAGATTTGTTGCTTTGGTGGTGGGAAAAAAAGGGAGTTCCCATTGATGGGGTCTGTTTTCTCAATAAAACGTGAGATCATCAGCTGAGAAAGAAACTCGAAGAATTACAGGAGGTTTGAGGAAAAACAGGAAGTTATGAAATCGCCATTTTAGAGTATTGGGTAACGAACCTGTATGTCTAACTCCTGGGAATTGATGTTAGTCCACATTCAGTCTACTACAATCTATAGCAATTTCATATGGTTTGATCCAATACTTCAGAAACTTGGAAAATTTTTTATTAGTTTAGGACCCTTGGAATCATTAAAAATTTAAATAAAGTCAGCATATAAATGTACTGTTGGAGGAAAGGTTTCAACCACTTATGGCTCATTCATGACTTCAGATGGTAATTTACCCAGTGGAGACCAGGTGGATGGAGTTTCTGCTCTCCTGAAGCTTTAGTGGGGAAGGCAGGCAGACAGGATAGTAGATCACATGTTTCAACTCCCTGTGTGACAAGGGCCAGAGCATAAGTTCCAGGTAGCATGGGTGCCTCCCTAAGAAGCATCTAACCTGGGGAGAGCAGAGGGTCAGGACTGGCTTCTCCAAATGGTTGGTAAAGCTGAAGACCTAGAGGATGCAGAACAGACCCATGGGAAATGGAGGAAGACAGGTCCAGGCAGAGGGTGTGAATAAGCCTGTGGGGTGAAGAGGCATTGGCAGTGTGAAGAAGAGGGGTTCAGGAAAGCTGCAGAGGTATGCTTGAAGATGAGGCTCAAAAGGGAGATTGGGACCAAATCACCAAGAGCCTTTGCTCTTCTCGACTCTTTATGGAAGCTTTGTGAATCTTATCCTAAGAGTAATAGGAAGTATTTGAAGGATTTCAATATAATATCATATTTTGCATAGATGTTTACAGTATCTTGAAAATGTAATTACTCATATCAAATAAAATATAGCATTTTTTAAAAGGAACTAGGGAAAAAAAAAAACCTCATTTCCAACATATTAACTAATATAAAAATGCTTAGAAGTCAATTTTACAAATTTTTAAAAATATCATCAAAATAATAATGCCTTCTTTTTTATTATTTTATTTTATATTTTTAGTTGTAGATGGACACAATACCTTTTATTTCATTTATTTATTTTTATGTGGATCAAACCTAGTGCTTCACACATGCTGGGCAAGCACTCTACCACTGAGCCACACCCCAGCCCAATAATACCTTCTTGCCTCTTAATAAGTATCAGTTTCAAGCTCAAGATGGTTTTCTCCCAAAGTCATGTGTATTGCTTTAGAAGTAAGATTATAATTACACCATTCTTAACTTCTTTTTCTATTCTTTTAAGAAATAGCCCTACCTTTTTTCAAGTAAGAAATATAATGATAAATATACTATTCCATTTTTATTGACAGAAGAGGTAGAAAGACTGGAAAGAGACCTAGAAAAGAAGATGATGGAAACTGAAGAACTTAAGAGCAAACAAATAAAATTCCTTGAGGAAATTAAAAATCAAGATAAATTAAACAAATCATTAAAAGAAGAGGCAATATTACAGAAACAGAGCTGTGAGGAGCTAGAAATTGACCTAAACATGAAAAATGAATTGGTAAGTCTGTATTTTACATCACATTGATTATATTCTCTTCATGTAGAAAATTGTTTGCACCCTATGTCTAAAAATACAACTTCCTTACCTTAGAAAGGGGAAGATGTAGATTAACAGAATATGTGCAAAAGGCTTTACAGACTGTAGTTGACTGTGCACCTGTGATATGGCTGCCAGAAAGACTAGCGCTCTCTGGGACAGCACAAAGGGGCATCCCTTTCTGTGAGGAGTCCTTGAGATTATCCACCATGTTCATATTTTTTTTTTTTTTAAGCAACAACATTGTTGGTGAGAGTATACATTGGCAAAAACTTTTAGAAGACAATTTGGCAAAAATATCCAAATTTTAAACAAACCCTCTGTCTCAGTGATTCCATTTCCAATAATATGTTCTGTAGAAATAGTAGCAAGAATGTGTAAAGATTATATATATATTATTATATATACCTGTATATATTTGAGTATACGTAACATATAACACACACATACATATACAAGTATATTCACTGCAATATTATTCATATGATCAAAAATTGTAAATAGCCAAAATGACCAACAGTGAACACTGAAGTGATAGAATAATAAATTGTTGTTAATAAAACGAGGTAGGGTTTTATGTCCTAACATCAAAGATACCTGATACATTTTACTATGCATAAAAAAGCAAGTTGCAAAACAGTATCAAAATCAAGTATGATCTTTTATCTTAAAGTGTATGATAGTTTCTTTTGGGGGAAAATGGCAAAATACCAAACCCTTGAAAGTTTGTATTTCTGAGGAGTGTAATTATAGTACACTTTGTTTATGCATATCTGTAATGGATAAATTTTGTATAGTTTGGCTTTGTGGTTGAAACAGAAAAAAGATAGTAAAACAGACAGATTTAGACAACCTAAATGGCATAATTTGAGAAGTAACTAACTAAGATACTTCAAAGGTCTTGGGACGGTGTTATATGAAGAATGATCCGAGGAACAGATTTGTCCAGGCTAGAGGAGGAGACTCAGATGTTCAAAGAACTGTTCTAAGGAAGATGAATTAGTGTTACAGACCAAGACCTCCATCAGATAAAATTAAGATCTTGTAAACCAATTGATAGTAAAATAGGTTTTAATTTAGAAATAAAGGAATTCCTAATAGTTGATCTGAAATAGGAAACTGGAATGTTTGCTATCACTAAAACAGACAGAGGCTGGCCATGTACTCAGCGTTCTGGGGAAAGATCAAGGACATTTGAAAGGGAAGATGGACAAATGACTTAAAAGACCTTTTCAACACAAAGAATCTAACTTTGTAAACTTATTAGGCTATTTAGGAAAAAATAATTATTAGTACTCTTCTCTCTCCCCACCCCTTTAAAATAACTCCTTATTTTGATTATGTATAACTTAGGGAATTATACTTATTGTGTAAATAATAAAGTCTTTGATAAATTTATCCTTTTTGCATCTCCCTTTCAAGTTTGGCATTCTCACTCATTACTTGTTAACAAGAAGAATTCTGTCTAGTCACTTACTTTTTAAAACAAAGACAAAAGAGTATTCTCCCCTTTGTGTATAGAAGGAAGTTGTTCTTGAAATATGAATTCAAACTACCTCCTACTTGAGGTCTCCTTTGCCTGAGAAAGAAAAGGGAACATGATGGAAATCCAAGACAACTTCCCCAGCTCTGTTATTCCAGTGTTCAGAGCATTTGTGGGTTCCTTCATATGCCTCTTATTTGAAGGTATTTTTCAGATATCTCAGCTGTATCCTGAAGGCATATATTAATGCTAGTAGATGATTATCAGTGATTTCAGATCAGTTGCTGAATTATTCAGACTCAGTTGCTGAATAGAATGCTCAGCAACATACGCTGAATATGTTGTTCACAATAGAATGGATTGATGAGTAATGAAACGAGTGGAGAATTACATGGCAATCCATGTTACCTAAACAACAGACTCTTCTTGTCATCATGTAGCATACAGAAATAAAACACAATACTTACTTGGTATCATGTGACATTTGTGAACATTTTTGAAATTTTCCTGAGTTATTGTTCTGTTTTAGAAGATAGAGTCCATTTTATTACTAAGATAAAAGAACTTTATGTATGCTGACTCCCTGGTGCATGTTAACCCATTAAACACCTTAGTTAATAATATGTCTTAAGGCTTTGCATTGTCCCCAAAATGTGGTTGTTAAAGTTTTCTCTTTTGCTTATTTATTGTTGTTGTAAATATGTTTGTGCCGTGAATAAATGTTTTGTAAATTGTCAACAGTTTTGCTCTTTTTTCTGTAACTATTTTTGCTAGATTGTGCTTTTTTTCTGTCATTATTACTTTTATAATTAATAAAACAATTTAAAATGTTTAAACATATAATTAAAATATATTTTTGTAACAAATTCAGACAACACAGATGTATACAGATGTATACAGTAGAAATGAAGGTCCACTCTTCCCCACTCCTTTCCCCAGATGTTGATATGTATCCTTTTTGTTTTCTATACATATACAATATATATGTAATTAAATACATTATATCCTTGAATATTTTGTGATCTTTTTAAAAAAGGAATCTTATTATGTATGATTATCTTGCATCTTATCTTTCACAAAACAGTACAGCTCTACAAGTTGAAAATATATGTATATATGTGCATATGTCTCCCTATGTGTGTGTGTGTAGATCTTTCTTGTTCTTTTTAAATTCTAAATTGCGTTCCATTAAGTGAATCCTCTATAATTTAGTTAGTGTTGATTTTTTTGATATTAGAGGTAGGTAGTACAGAGAAAATCTGTGTGTGTGTGTGTACATGTGCCTTATGCACTCACACTAGTATTTCTTTAGCATAAATCACTTTGAGTGGAATTACTATATAATTTTCTTTTAAATTTTCCATAAATTTAAATACCCACTTCAAAAAACTTGTGACTGAGCTGGGGATATAGCTCAGTTGGTAGAGTGCTTGCCTTGGAAGAAGGCCCTGGGTTCAATTCCCAGCACTGCAAAAGAAAAAAGAAAAAAAAAAAACTTACGACAATTTATACTTCCATAGCAGTAAGTGAAAGAAAGGGTCCAATTTCCAACTGAATTTAGTTATTTTGAACTTATAATAGAAAATATGGAATCTCATTATTGTTTTAATTTCTCATTTCCATAATTATTGGAGAGCTGAATATTACATGTATTTATTGGCTATTATGTAATTATTCTTTAAATTGCCATTCATATTGTTCTGTCTATACTTCTCTTACTACAAGCGCTTATAATACGTTTAAAAACAATCTGAGCCTTATTTTATGAGTATATATTTGAAAAACATGTTATTTTTTGAAGAATATTTGATATTATCTACAATTGTATGTTTTCCTTTTTTTTTTTTTTTTTTTTGTAGTGTTAGGGATTAAACTCAGAGCCCCTGCATGTTAGATGTTAGGCACTATGCCACTGAGCTCTTTTCCCAGCCTCTTTTTGCCCCAAAGGTAGGGTAGGGGGATGGTCTTGCTAAGTTGCCTGGGCTGACTTCAAACTTGAGATTCTCCTGCCTCACCTTCCATAGTAATTGGGTACAAGCATGTACCACTGCACCCTGCTTTGTTTTCCAGTTTTATAAAATAATTACTCATGCATTAGAGCAGTTCCTTTATAAAAGAAAAATAGCATTGAGGTTAGTCTTCTGGTGGCCACTCAAACTAGTAGTCCCCTGTCCCAACACCAACAAATGTTAATTGAACCTACTCTCATTCCTATCCTTCTGTTTACTTAATTTTAAAATTAGAATGATTTGCTTGTCCTGCCAGCTTTATAGACTTGTGAGGATTTAATGAGGTTATAAATGTGAAAATAATTTGAAATGAATCAAGCTAAGTAATGGAAGTTGGTAAATTTATTATTCATAGTTGGAATGAGGATAAGATGTGTCCATATAAGAATAATGCAAGTACTAATAGCCATACCTGGTAAGTTGTCAGCAAAGAGCATTTTTTATATCATGGCTTAGAGTTCTCCAGATGACAATATCTGTTTGCTTCTTTTTTCTTTTAGCCCTTGTTTTGGTTTCTTGCAGGCCCTTTTCTGCTGATTCTTTATTCTTACTTAAAGGTAGTTCTTTCAGGGCTGAACTGCCTGCCATGTTTTTCACGGTTTGCATGATAATTTGTATTCATATGTTTGTTTATGTTTTAAGTTTTGAAACTGGCTTGCCTCTTTGAGAAATGTGCCTGTGTGTGTATGTATTATGTTTTGAATGGATTTGTATATAGGGGAGCAAATTCGAATGTTGGGGAAAGAATTTGTATTATCTTTCCTATTGGTAAATATGTTGACTACAGTCATCTCTTGATTTTCCATAGCTAGTACTGCAGCTAGCCTACTTTCCAGTTCCTTTGACTTTTAGTTTGCTGACATTGATGCATTTCTTCAACAGACATTTATTGAGTACTTAACTATCTACTAAGCCTAGGGCTATAAAAGACACAAAAAGACTTTGAAATACATAGGCTGTTTATTATAGAGACCTGTCCAGGCACATTCCATGATATACCTTTGGTTTGGCCTTATATTCAATGAACTACGGAGAGAGATTAGTTGTTGATTGAGTTGCTTTGTTAAGACTCACGGCCTTATGAGTATTCACTGAAAAGATAAGTAGGTTAATATGCTAGGCACCCTGCAATAGGACCTTGAAGGCAGCGTGGGACCACAGGCAAGAGTGTTGGATTCAAAACCAGGCTCTTAGAATTGAACACTGCCTCTTCTGCTATCAGCTGTGCAATAAGGCAAGTCCTTTAATTCTTCTGTGCAGCTTTTATCATCTCATAATGTAGTCGTAAACATTCCAGTGAGATAGCAGATGTGTCTCACATAGCATCTAGCACAGAATTAGTACTCAGATCAGTGTTACGTCCATTTTGACAGATTATCAGGAGGTGACTGTAAGTTAAATTGTGCACGACTGATTTCTTGGCCTTGTAAAGTGCTTGTGTTTATTTATGTTTTATTCTCTTTGGCTTGCATTTTTGTATTTATGAACTATTTCTGCATGTTTTTGTCAGATCTCTATCAAATGCTGGCAAAAGTAAAGATTATAATCACTTAGTGGACCTTTGAAATGAACTCAAACAGTAGGTTTAATAGAAAGAGGGCTTGTGTTGATAGTAGTAAAATACGTGGCTTTCACCACTATCTTTTGACAGTCAATTCACCAATCTGTTTATATATTCAGAAAATTAGATTGAATGATTCATATATCCTCCTTCTCCCAGCTCCAAAAGTTTCTGAGTAACTTAAAAGTTGTAGTAAAATTGCTTTATTAAAAATTACATTTTTGAATCTGATAAGCTTATTTAAATTCCTAATCCTGTTACAAAGAATGATGTTCTGAACAGTGAAACTTAAGATGTCATTAGCCACAAATTACTATTGCAACAAAAGCACAGTTAAAAGCAATCTCTATTTTCTTCTTTCTTACTGCTCTGAAGTTATTGTCAAGTATTATTCCCCCATGATTTGAAGATATCATTAAAACCAAAGAGTAAGTTAAATAAATTAGTAACTAATTCTTGGGAAATCATGAAGCAGGTATTTAGTAGGCCACTTTAAAGATAGTTAATACGGGACTATTTTTATATTTAGGTAAAACAAACTTAAATGACTTAAAATCTTTATTCTTTGTATCCTGAAATAGTATGTAAACTTCAAAGGTCTCTTATGTGATCTCTTCTGAAACAATAATCTTGTATTTCATTTTTTTATAACAGAGAACTAAGATATAATTCTGAGTGTTGTGTTATTTGCTATAGAGTTTTTATAAGATAGTTATTAGTGATGAGAACTTGTGGTAACATTGCACTTTGGTACTAACTCACTTGAAACTATTTTGTCTCATCAAATTGGGCTGATAGCTAAAACAGAAGACCATGGAACTAACACGAGCATGTCAGAAGCAGTATGAGCTGGAACAGGAATTGGCCTTTTATAAAATCGATGCTAAATTTGAGCCACTAAATTATTATCCATCAGAGGTGAGCTATTACAATTCTTTAGTAATCCAGAATTAAAGCCAGCATGAAGTGAGGTAGAAGGGGATAGATGGTAGGGAAATTTAAGGGATTATTTTTTTTAGTAATGATTCCACTCTGTTATTATGAGTAATCAGAGTAAACTGTGTTTTGGTCGCATCTGTGAGTTAGCTCCTGTATTTAGAACAATATCCTAAAGAAGTAAAAGCCCCAAGAGAATTTTTGCCCACAGCCATATCTCTAAGTAAAAACAGCCTCCTTAACCCTCAGTTACCTCACTTAAGAGAATGATTTGATCAGAAAAAATGCTTTAGTATCATGGTTAGTCATCTCCCCACAAGTCTGTTCAGTACTCATTGAGTTCAGAATTAGTCAACTGTTATTGGTACAGATGCCGTAAATATCATGGAAACAGGGGAACGACCTAACTTCTAAAAACCAGTGATTTCAATAATATCATATGTTGTTTAAATTTTAAAAGCGCAATTCTTAAAATTGATTACATTGACATTTTACTGTGTCCATCAAGGAACCAAAATGAAACATCCAGATTTCTGATTGGGAGATTGAGAGATTAAGCAGTGCTAAAAATGACATAATTATGGGCAGTTCTTTAATCAACTAACCCAAACTTTCACTGGTAGTAGGAGGAAGAATCCTTTTGAGACCATTTGTAGTTCTAATTCCATTTTAATATATGAAGAATAAAAGAGTAATGTTTTCAGCTTCTAAGATGTAGGGTTAGTAAAAATTTGGATGATTGTGTGACATGTTTACCACTAATAAAATGAATAATGTCATTTGATTATTTGTTATTAAACCATGAATCTATTATTTTGCTTTTAGTGTGCTGAAATTGATAAGGTCCCAGATGAAAGCCCTTACATTGGCAAATCCAGATACAAGAGAAATATGTTTGCCACAGAGAGTTTCATTATCACTAACGCCCAGGCAGTACAGATCAAGAAGATGGAACCAGACGAAGGAGAACAGCTTAGAAATGCACAGGAGAACTTGAGAGCCCATGTGCCGCTGAACATACAACTGGAAGATAAAGAAAAAAAAATAAGTGCAGGTTAAACAAAGTTATATTAAATTCTTTAGAAATATACAAAGATTGAATACATAGGCCAGTTTTGTTTTATAATTCTTTTAATTAAGCATGCTGATAGTATTTATTATATTATCATTAATGTGAAAAGTCTAAAAGTACTGGCTTATTGAACAGATTTTTTAAAAATGATTCCTGTTATTGTTGCAAATGGTATGTTTGACAGTAAATGATGGAAACATGTCTAGGGGATCCAAGAATGCATAAATCCCGTCCTGCCAATAAGCATTGGAAGTATGCATTAAAAGACATAATTAGTAATAATTGAAGCAGGTGAAGAATCACTTCTATTGATGATCATGCATGTAGCCAAAACCTGAAGCAGTTCTTTGGATAGGCTGAAACAGAGCACCTTTCTTAGGCCTGGGTCTAAGGTTGGGCTCTGACTTCCTGATGAACTCCACACTCTGCCTCACCACCATCCCTCCATCCCCCATCTAATTCAAGTGATCTCACCACCTCTGGCAAGTCACATAGAGGAAAAAGTCAAATCAAAAGGCACTTTAGGAGTCCCTCAAGTGTCAAACTCTGAATCCACTTACCTACTTAGCTGTGTAGATATGGAAAAAAGAAAAAGCCAACCTGAATTTATCTATCCCATTAGTAATCATGGTCCACTGTGAGGCTCTCACCTATCAAATTAGCAGTTCATCTTCCCTTGACTGGTAGTTAAATGAAAAATATGGATGACCAGTAAAGGTTGACTTTGCAAGGGCAGAGAGGAAGCTGAGTTCTCCTTGTCTACATTTATTATATGCAAGGCTCTGGAAGGAAAAGGGAAAATAAATCAGATGTATGTGCAAACTAGCTTCAGGGGTTTATAGTTTCATTGGAGGGTGAGAGAGAGAGGGAAAAATAAATCTGAAATTTGAGGTAGAAAGTGATTGATTTGCAGTCACCTCCAATACTGAATTTTTAAAATATTGAGTCCCATTGTAAAGCATTTACTTGATCCTAATTATGACTTAGTGGCATATGAAGTGAATATTTCCCAATAAAATCCTCTTTCTCTCAAAATAGTTCATTAATATTGGGAATCTCAAGTATAATCCCTTTTATGTTAAGAATTTTACAGATAAAAAGATCAATTATAGTTCTAGAGCATATCATGAACAGTTTTTTCTTACAAGGTTAAATAGAAATGAGAGCTCTCATAAGTAATTTTTAAAATGTCTGTTATCTATAAAGACAGAATTTGAGGAAGAAGAGGTTATTGCAAAGAAAAAATTTTACAGAAATTTCAGAATTGACTTGTGTGTATATGTGAGCATGGTTTTTAAATTTGCAGCACAAACTCGACTGTCAGAACTGCACAATGAAATAGAAAAGGCAGAACAAAAAGTTTTAAGAGCTACTGAAGAATTTAAACAACTGGAAGAAGCTATACAACGGAAAAAAGTATGTAAAACAAAGCAGTCATGTTTATTTTAAAGTCAGTAAGTCTAATCAATCATACAGTAATGAATTTCAAAGTCAAATGTGGTTCTAGCATTTCTCATTTATATTTTCCTTTCAATCATGATGATATCTTAAACATTTTATAAAGCATATAGAAGTATACGACTGAAAATTCATGTGAAAAGATGTATTTGGTCTACTTTATTGTGAAAGTGACTACTATATCCAAGAGAGTCACTTCCTGATATCTCTTCTAACTTAACCAAGTACCCTCCACCTTTAAGATCCTGGGACCTAGATTAAGAACCAGAAAACATCTCTACCTTAGTATGAACATTATCAAACAAGAAACAAACAAACCAAAAAGATATATGATGTACAAAAAGATGAAAGTAGTGTATTCTAAGAAATCACCAAAGTATTTCATGTAAAAGTGGGTAGTTCAAATCCATGATGTAATTTCATGGTGTGGGGGATTCAAAAAAGGAAGTATTTTGAAATTTTCATTTTTAAATGCATAAAAGGTTTTAGTTATTTACAACTTGTAAGAATCAGTGTTTTAAAATTATAATGGTAACTGCATTCATTCATAATAGGTAGAAAAAAATGTGAAGTCCAAACTGTAGGTTCTTCCAAAAGATAAACCACAGTGTTCCTTTTAAATTACATAGTATTGACCCAGCTATCCCACTCCTTGGCCTATACCCAAAGGACTTAAAATCAGCATACTACAGAGATACAGCCACATCAATGTTCATAGCTGCTCAGTTCACAATAGCCAGATTGTGGAACCAACCTAGATGTCCTTCAATTGATGAATGGATAAAGAAACTGTGGTATATATATATACTATGGAATATTACTCAGCCATAAAGAATGATAAATTTATGGCATTTGCAGGCAAATGGATGAAATTGGAGAATATCATGCTAAGTGAGATAAGCCAATCTCAAAAAACCAAAGGACAAATGATATTGCTAATAAGTGGATGATGACACATAATGGGAGTGGGAGGGGTTAGTGTTAGGGTTAGAGTTAGGGTTAGGGATGGGGGCAAGAATGGAGGAAGGAAGGACTATATAGAGGGAAAAGAGGGGTGGGAGCAGTGGGGGGAAGGGGAAAAATAACAGAATGAACAAACAACATTACCCTATGTAAATTTATGATTACACAAATGGTATGCCTTTACGCCATGTACAAACAGAGAAACAACATGTATCCCATTTGTTTACAATTTAAAAAAAAATAAATAAATGAATGCTCAGGTTTATAAATTACATAGTAACTAGAAATAAGCTGAATTTTACTGGGAGCTTACTATATGCCAGTCACTGACTAGGCTGGGTCCTGAGTAATGCACAAAACAGATGTGTGTCCCTCCTTTGTGAACAGACTTGTAGGGGAAATAGTAAACAAGTTTAAAAAGTAAAAAGGGAATATGTAGTTAAACAGCACCAGTATTATAGGAAAAACACTGAAAAAATTTAGATTGTGTGTTCATTTGTTTGTTTTGTTTGTGGTACTGGGGATTGAACCCAGGATCCTCTACCACTGAGCTACATTCCCAGCCCTTTTTATTTTTTATTTTTGAGATAGGGTCTCTCTAAGTTGCTAAGGCTGGCCTTAAACTTGCTATCTTCCTGCTGTGGGCTCCTGAGTAGCTGGGATTACAGATCACCTGACTTTAACAAGAGCATTTTTATATTTTATAATTCTGTAGGGTGAGATGATCTTACTTACCAGATAACACAGAATTTTAAATTCTTTTCCTGACTTCGAAAGTATTGTGATTATGGGGAATTGTATAATCATCACCAATATTTTGTATTATTTCCTTCTAAGCTTCTATTTGCATGTTTTTTCACACATCTATATAGACTTTTAAAAAAATACTTTTATTAGTTGTTGATGAACCTTTATTTATTTATTTGTATGTGGTTCTGAGAATCAGACTCTGTGCCTCACACATGCTAGGCAAGTGGTCTACCACTGAGCCACAATTCCAGCCCCTGTATAGCCTTTTGAGAAACATTTCTATATTTGTACAAATCTCTGTGCTAAAAACTGTTAGAAGTAGCAGAGAGAGCATAAAATTATAGTTGCTTTATCAGTATTCAGGATTTAGTGATTGACTTCTCTTCATATTTAAACTAATTAGAAAACTGTATTATGATAGATAGTAAAATTATCTAAAGTCACACAAAGTCTCAGTTCCACAATCTCCTAGTGTGACCTTGGGCAAAATATCTAAATTTTCTATAATTCAGTTTCCCTATCTGTAAAATTATAATAAATATGCTTTCTACTTTATATGTTTTGAGAAGTAGGTTGAAATATATAAAGTGTTCAGAACAGTGCCTGGCACATAGTAAGTGCTATGTAAAATCAGCTATCCTTAATACTTATATTTGTGATTAATATTTTACAAGTTTCTTATACTAGAATGACAACTATATTTATTAAATTTTTAGTTTTCACAAACTAGTAAAATAAGATTTCCTACATAATAAGATATATGTGGGGAGTGCCTAGGTTTCTCCCACATTTTATTTTAATTTATAAAGAAACCTGAAAACTGTGCATGGTGGTACACACCTATAATCCTAGCCACTCAGAAGGCTGAGGCAGGAGGATTACAAGTTTGAGGCCAGTCTCAGCAACTTAGTGAGACTGTCTCTAAATAAATAAATAAGAGCTGGGGATATAGCTCAAGGGTACAGTGCCCCTGGGTTCAATCCCCAGGATCAAAGGAAAAAAAAAGAGAGAGAAAGAAAAAGGGGAAAAAAGGGAAAGAAGCCTGATAGAACATTAAATACATTTTACATTGTGGAAGTTGTCTTTATAAATCAGTGTTGCTGTCCTTTGTTAATTATTGGGGTGTTGGGGTGTGGGGGAATTAGATTTCAGAAGCAGAGAAAGACCTACTTTTCAAGCAGTTGAGTGGTAGAATACAGCTTCTAAATAAATTACGCCAGGAAACTCTGGATCTAGAAATGCAGATGGAAAAGCAACGGCAAGAAATTGCTGAAAAGCAGAAGGAGATCAAGGACCTGCAAATAGCCATAGATAGCCTGGACTCCAAAGACCCAAAATATGTAAGTAAATTAAGAAATTTCAACTTGTTCTGTGGACACTTGAATATTATTCTATCTGGATAGTACTTGTTTCACTATTTTTAGTAGTAGAGTTCTTTCTGAAAGTCTCTTTTTTGGTTTGATGTACAATTTAAGTGATATGTATATATGTATGTATAATGAATATGTGGTGCATATATATGTGTGTATGTCCTATATATTTATACATATATGTAAATACGTGTGTATATACATAGGAAATGTGTGTATATTTCCAAAATAAAACAACTAGTCTTCAAGGAAGTAGCTTTCAGTAAATGACAGCTACATAGTACACTTAATTAGTAATGGTTCAGTTTCATTGAATTTCAGAACAAAAGAAACTTGCTCCAAGAGGCTCTCCAAATTTCTTAACTCCTTCTCTTTCCTTGCCTTCTTTTTTTTCATAGTAATATAAAGAGCTGAAGGGGGTTCAGAATTCTTTTTCTACCTCTTTAATCCTTTATGCAAATATTCTACTAAAGCCATTTGTTTTTTTAATATTGTTTTGTTCTTAAAAATGAAACTTTTCTCAGGAGTTTGTCCTCCTAAGGTGTGGTCAGATGTGGTCAGAGGCTGAATGATAGGGTCAGGCTCAAATCTTTTCTGTCGGTTCTCTGAGAAATCTTACTAACAGCTTATATGTCAGGTAGTATTCCTAAAGTAAATAAAAGTATTTCCTAAATATTTTCCTGATATATTTTGAACAGTAAGTTTACCTTTTGTAAAAAATTTTAAGATCTCTCAATTAACTGATAACATGCACCATAATTGCTGTAAGTACTTGACAGGTTAGGTAATTATTCTTTGAAACATTTTAGTAAACTACTATGCCTTATGTGTATATGCACATAATGTAATTTGATCAGTCCCATTCCCCTGTACCTTCCTCTTCCTTTGCCCCCATCTGCTAGCTCTACTGATCTCCTATTATTTTGATTTAGTGGCATTCGTTGTAATATATTTGTAGATGAACATAGCATAATTTAGTACATATTATTCCCCCAGTACTTTCCCATGCCCTCTCCTTCTCCCTCCCTCTCCCTATCTCCTTCCTGTTACCTCTCTTCTATTCTGTGAGATACCTTTGTTTTATTCTTTTTTTCTCTCTCTAGTTTTACAATTATGAAGTCTTTTCTAACAAAAACCTGACTTGATATTAAAATTAAAACCAAAATTATCTTGATTATTTTAAATAATTTTTATTAGATGAAAAATTACAATTGAGGTTGATAATATTTTATTGCGTTTATTTGTTTAGAAGTCTGCTGGCTGGGTAAGGATGTGTCCCCAGGGACCAGGCCTTTGTTTATGAATGCTTGCATTCTGGAAGGTAGGAAGGAACAGCCCACCTGCCCTACCCAAGGCTCATGTGCTGCCCCTTCCAGTTCTGTGATCTGAGTCTAATTAAAACCCAGGTTGTGTATTTGCTTCCAACAAATGACTGACATTCTTGGCAGATGGAGAGTTTAATTTTCACTGAATCTCTATAAAGAATTACATTTAGAAAGGGGCACAGAGAGACATAGGAATGTTATCCAAGTTTTGAAGGTAGCCAGAATCAATCTGTGCTAGTGGGATGGAACATACAAACTAGATTTAAGTTTCCTTTTTGGTTTTGTTTAAAACTACTAAAAGTTAATTCTTAAGGTTACAGCCATAGTCCCTGCACCAGAGGGCATTCTTTAATTTGTTCACCTAGAGGAGCATCTTTTTCTAATTTATTTGAAGTTGCTATGGGTATTGGCTAGTGGTAGTCACCCTTTTAGGCTACAAAATGTGAGTGAGCCTTTTAGCAAAAGAAAAAGAATCAAGATCTGTATATTTTTCTTTAGATTAGATACATTTATTTAATTGGCTTGTGTTTAGTTAGATAAAAGTATCTTCCTGAAAAGCAAAAGTCAAAAGTAAAAGTTGGAATGCGATATAGAAAACAAGCACAGTAAGTGCTCACCATGTATCTTGCATTGTGCCAGTATATACTGGTGAGGCTCTTTTTTTTTAATCATCCCATCCATGTGAGGTGTCAAGTTTTTTTTGGTTTTTTTTTTTTTTTCCCTCCCTCTCTTCAACTTGAAGGGAATGAAAATGTGATTTGGAAATATTAAGGGATTTGCCCCCAAATAACCCTTTTAGGAAGAGGCAGAGCCCTTATGCCAGCTCCTCACAAAGGGATTGGAGGTCTAAAGAAATCATTTTAAAATTAGCTCAGAGGGACCAGGTTTCAAAGGGAAAAGCTACCATTCAAAAAACCAAAGGAAGAATGATCTCGCTGATAAGTGGATGATGATACATAATGGGGCGTGGGAGGGGTTAGTTTTAGGGTTAGAGTGAGGGTTAGGGAGGGGGGCAAAAATGGGGGAAGGAAGGACTGTATAGAGGGAAAAGACGGATGGGAGGGGTGGGGAGAAGAGGAAAAAATAACAGAATGAATCAACCAACATCACCCTATGTAAATTTATGATTACACAAATGGTATGCCTTTACTCTATGTACAAACACAGAAACAACATGTATCCCATTTGTTTACAATAAAAATAAATTTAAAAAATAAATAAAAATCAAATTATTTTAGTTATTCGTAGCTAGAAGAACAAATATCGCATTAGCAGATATGATTAAAACGATCTTGTGTAAATCTGTCGGGAAATGCCCAAAGGAAGCAAAAGGTAGCAGTTCTCCAGAGGGAATTCGACTGAGGCGATCTCCGCGGCGTTGCGTCGTGATTGGCCCTCTGGAGCTTCCTGTGTTTTGATTTAAAGCTAGGAGGGTGGGGCCTGCCGGCAGAGGCTCTCCTGACTGGACAGGCTGGGCTGCCACTCACTTTTGGCCAGGAACGTGGTTTTAGGCGCTGGGAAGTTACTGAGGTTCGAGACACTTGCAAAAATGTGGCTGTCAGGGAGGGAAGTGCACATGAGTTTGAAGATAGAGCTAGAAAGCGTTCCGCCCACAGTTTCTCTGTTCTCATCGGCTCAGGATAAATTCTAAGTTAAGGTATGATCATTTTCTCTCTCTATGTACAAAGGACTTAGAGGAGGAGGAGTCAGATGTAAGTTCCTGTTTTTGCAATAACTCTTTTGTGAGCTCCATGGGAGTAACATTGCAGGATCTGCTGTTGTTCAGTGTGTTTAATGCACATCATATTTTGAACCAAATTTTTTATCCTGCATATGAAGCGGTTTCAGTGGAATTTTAAATGGCGAATTTTAAAGATATGAGTACAGTGGTTGTTTTTTATTGGTTCTTGAGCCATAAAAATCCGAAGTTTGATTAAGATGTAAGCTGGTATCTGCAGTTACCTTTTCAGAATGATTTCAGATGGGTATTTTGGGAATGTAAGGAAAGACAAGATTTGGAAATTCCAAGTTTTACCAGTAGTAAAATAAAAACCTTCCAATCAAGCTGCCACTTTGTTCTTCAGAAATGAAAAGACATTTCTTTCTAGTATTTGGGGGAAGCAGATGCCTAAAATTGAGAAGTGTTATGATCTAATGGGTCTTAAACTTGAGAATCTTGGTGTTTGTTGTCCAGACTCTGATACAGATTTCTCTTCTGATAACTTTTTCATTAGATATTGTGTTCCTTTGATCCTATGGGGCAAATTTAGAGTCATGGGGGTGGGGTGGGGTGAGTGGGAGGGCAGAAGTTCACTAGGGAATTATTTTGTCTCCATATGAACAGTTGCCTAAGGATACATGAACAAATTATTTGATGGATCTGAGACTCATTTTTCTTATTTGTGAAACAATGGGTTAGAAAAGATCAGTGATTCTCCTTTTTTCCCCACCCCAGCACATCTAAGAAATAATACAGCCCAATCCTTTCAGTTAATAGTGTCTCTCCAATGCAGTGACTATCAGGGTGTGTGGGTGTGTGAAAGCTGTTTTTTCCACCAGAGACCTAGGTGGTGGTGGAGAGGTGTGTCTCCCCAAGGTCTTTGAGGTCCCTCCCTGCTCCCAGTTTATTGAATTTAAGAGCAAAATGTTTGTTTGCAGAAGAAATTGAAAGTAAACTTGAATTCCAAGTAAGTATTTATCTCATATCTTTATTTTTCCTAATAAACTTTTTTTAGGGCACATTTGATGTAGGGTTTTTTTTTTTAAAAATGAGGTCAAAAAGGCATTACCTATCAAAATTTTCAAAATATTAAAACAACTCATAAATAAAAATATCTCCTGTAATCTTTCCATCCAAATATAATCCCTTTTAATGTTTTAGAATATGTTTTTTAGTCTTTTTCTATAAACATAATATATGTCAATATAATAAATTAACTTTTTGGAAATTTTTTTAAAAAGATACCTTTTAATGCCCAACAGATAACACTGAACTTGACTGTGTTATCTTCTAGCTGTGTACTTGGAAAAGTCACCTATCCTCCCTGATCCTCAATTTTCTCATTTGTAGAAAAGATGATTCTTTTATCAGGTTATCTTGAAATTTAAAACCATTCACATAAAAGCAGTATAGGGCCTGACACAACATAAATGCAGATCACTTCATTTTTATTTTCTAGTCTTCCTTTAAAAATGTTTTTAAGGATTATTATTTTTAAAAGTCTAAAGAACTTGTTTTTTAATTCAGTCCCACATGAAGGCTCAGAAAAGGGGCAGAGAACAACAACTTGACATTATGAACAAGCAGTACAAACACCTTGAAAGCCGTTTAGATGAAATACTTTCTAGAATTGCTAAGGAGACTGAAGAGATTAAGGACCTTGAAGAGCAACTTACTGAAGGTGAGAATTTAAGGTTGATTTAAGATCAATCGGTTTCAATATTTAAAGAAAGATGATATGCAGACAGATATTAAACTAGATATTTCTTAATTTAGTTCAGCTTTTAGTGCTAGTATTTGATTGGGAAATATTTACAGAGTACTCAAAAATGTTTAGAAAAATTTAAAAATTACTTTATGTTTTGTTGCATTGCTGCTCGTGAGTCAGGGCAGTCCACCCAGTGAACCAGAAGTCAGTAGATGATGATAAGCTCTGCCATGTGATTGTCTTCTATGGAATAAAACCCCTTCAGCGCAAAGAACTGTTGGCACCTGGGAAGTCAGCACCTAGTTATAAGAAGAGTGTAGAGCTGGGCCCAGTGGCACACGCCTGTAATTCCAGTGGCTCCAGAAGCTGAAACAGGAGAATTCAGAGTTCAAAGCCAGCCTCAGCAAAAGCAAGGTGCTAAGCAACTCAGTGAGACCCTGTCTCTAAATAAAATACAAAACAGGGCTGGGGATGTGGCTCAGTGATCAAGTGCCCCTGAGTTCAATCCCCAGTATCCAAAAAAAAAAAAAAAAGAACCTCGAAAGAACTTTAGGATCTACTTTCGCGATGTTAATTTAAATTGTTGCATTCCCATAATAGTGGAAGAAGAAGACAATAGGAACCTGGGCTCAGCTTAAAAAATGGTACAGTCCCTGTTTTGCCCCTGTCAACTGTGTCATCTTGGACAAGTTATTTCTCTCTCGATCATGAGCTGTTGGGAGAATTAAAAGCGAGTGTTCTTAAAGTGGCAACATAGTGGGTACCCAGTGTCTGGTGTGATCTTTTTGTTTTGTTTTTTGGTTTTTGTTTTTGAGTCTTCAAGTTACCGTATTGGAATAGTCTAGTCTTGTATATTGAGCGATCTTGTTTTGTGTTTTCAGCAACAAAAACTCACAGTTTTGCTGCATATTTTTATCATTGTATTTGGAAGTTATTTAAGCATTTTGCAGCATGAATCAGGCATTTTGTCAATATTTCCCACTAAATATACTATTTTTATCCTATACCTGCTTAATATTTCTGTATTGTGAATAACAGGAAGAAAAGTATTACTACATCCTGAAAAAGAAAAATAAGATAGGATATAATTAGAAGCTTAATTTCATTCTTGGCTAGCAAGAAATCACTAAGGAGACAAAGCAATGCTTTTCAAACGTACATTATTAACCTTTTTCTGTCTTGCTTAGGCCAAATAGCAGCAAATGAAGCTCTGAAGAGGGATTTAGAAGGTGTCATCAGTGGATTGCAGGAATACCTGGGAACCATCAAAGACCAGGCAACTCAAGCCCAGAATGAGTGCAGGAAGCTACAGGAAGAGAAAGGGACATTGTTGCAGAGATTGACTGAAGTCAAGCAGGAGAGGGATGAACTGGAAATAGTTGCTATGGATGCAGAAAATATGAGGAAGGTATGATTTGTTTCTTCCTGCCTGTTTTCCTTAACTTCAGAAGTAGATGATGTTCAAATTAAGTTAGTTGAAGAAGTTAGAACTGTGCAGTTATAAATGGCATAAAGTAATAGTGGCTATGTAATGATTTCTTTTTTTCTTTTAAAAACTTGAAAGTTTTTCTTATTTGTGAATCATTTTTACTTTGCTAAGAAAAGAAAGATATTTTAGCTGTGTTCCCATCCCTGAAATGTATTGTTGTCAAATGACTCTAAAAAATATAAAATTGTATGAATTAAAAATACTAAATTTTAAAAAAGAACAAAAGCAAAAAACCACACTTCATGTTCATATTATTTGCTCAGCAAAATTAAGCACATGGTTTAACTTATTACACTTGATACTTTTGATATTATTTTATAGCTAACAAGACAGACACATTTTTATAATTATACCTTTCCATACCTGATCTGTTGCCCATTTTTTAAGAGATTTTACTTGCCTTATTTTAGTTTGGCAGGCAGTCATGCATGAGAACCACACATTCGTAAACCTCATACTCATTAGGGCTGACTTCAGACACTTGAATTAATGTTTTTTAATATTATAAATTTTCTCAGGCATATCAAAAGTATCAAATATATATTTAACACCACGTACTCATAACCCTGTTTAATAAATAAAACATTGCAGATAAACTTAAAAACTTCTATGTACTCCCTTCCAAAGGTAACAAAATCCTGAATATGGTTATTATTTCCCTACATCTCTATTCTTTTTTTGAGGGGGGGTTGTTGATGGACCTTTATTTTCTTTATTTATATGTGGTGCTGAGGATCGAACCCAGTGCCTCACACATGGTAGGCAAGCACTGTACCACTGAGCCACAAACCAAGCCCCTCTATTCTTTTATTATATATGTAAACATTTATTTGTGATTTTTAAGACAAATGAAAGGTATAGTGTACTTATTCTTTGGCACTTCCTTTCATTTATGTTTTTGAGAATTATGCACATTGATCTTGCAGCTCTATTTTATTGATGTGTTTAGCATCCCATTGTATATATGTAGTTATTATTTATTCATTCTCTTTTGTGGGGGACAGTTGGGTAGTTTCCAGTCTTTTGCTATTACAGACAATGCTGGGCATGACATTCTTAACACATCTTGACCCTGGGGACTGCTGTAGTTTGGATAAAAATCTTCAAAAGCCCATATGTTGAAGTCTTGGTCACCAGCCTGTGGAATTATTGGGAGGTAGTGGAACCTTTAGGAGGTGTGGCCTAGTGGAAGAAAGTGAGGTCAGTGGAGGCATACCCTTGAGGGAGATATAGAGACCCCAGCCTCTCTCTTTCTCTCTGTTAACTTCTTGGCCTCAATGAGATGAACAGGCCTCCTCCACCATGCATTCCTGGTCCAAGTGACCATGGAATGAAACCATGAACCAAAATAAATCTTTTCTCCTTTTAAGTTGATAATCTCAGGTATTGTCATGGTAAGGGAAATCTCACTAACATGGGGGCTGTGATCAGAAGTAGAACTATGGGTCAGAGTATGTGCATCTTTAATTAACTTCACTAAATATTGTCAAATTATTTTCCGTAGTGATTCTGTCAAGTTCTACTACCACCAGCAGTGTGAGGCTTTTATTTTTTAAACTTTAATTTTGAATTATGTTATTCTTTTTTATCATTCACTCAGTTACCAATAATATTTTGCCCCATTTGCTTTATCTCATATATCATTTCACATGATTTTATGTATATTTTAAAGTAGATATTTTTCCAAACCACTTGAGAATTAGTTAACTGACATCATCTGCCTTTGCTTCTTAATATTTCAGCATGTGTTTCCTAAGATATTTTTTCAGGGTAAAAACAGATTAACTCTTAGATTCAGAAAATGTAATATTTTGTCAGACTTCATGTTTGCCATGCTGCTGAATTTTAAATGGTATCTCCCCCACCATCTTTGTATTATGAAAATTTTTGCACATACAGGAAAGTTGAAGTGGCTTCTCTGTGAGCCCTCTTAGATTTAATATATATTTTGCTGAATTTATTTTCTTTCTCTCACAGATAACATACCTTTTTCTTTCCTGATCACCAGAAAGTTGCAGACATATCACGTTTTCATCATACATCTCTTAAAATGTTTCCTATATCACTGTAGTACCATTATTACACCTAGGAAAGTTAGCAGTAATTCCCTGATGTCATCAAAGACTTGAACCATATTCCAGTTTTCCCAGTGATCCCAAAAATGTTTTTATAGCATGTGGACATGTGGACACATGTGGAAGGTGTATGTGTGTATAGAATCAAAGCGAGTAGTGCTGTAGATTGTCACACATTCTGGATTTGCCTGATTTGTTTCTTGCGGTTTGTTAAATTTGTTCCTCTGTGCTCCATATAAAATAGTATCTTATTTTAACACATTTTCCTCTGATTACTGGAGAAGTTGAGCATTTATTTGTGTGTTTGCCATTTAGGTTGCCTCTTCATTGAATTGCCTATTCATATTCTTTGCCTTTTGTTGTGATTTTTGTTGGATTGTCTTTTCTTTATTCTGGATATTAGTCCTTTGTTGATTATATATGGTATCTGCATTTCACACAAGAAGCCCCAGTGATTGAAATGTCCAGTGGTCTTTGGACCACCCACTGAGATATTCTTCTGTGAAAGTTCTCATCACAGCATCCTCCTATTAATCTGGAATGGTTTGATCTAATTCTTCAAGCTCCCAAATAGATATGTGAAAACTGTAACATTTAATCTCAAAAAACAGATTAAAATGAATTAGAACTGCGGTATGCTAACCAATATGTACTTATATTCTTAGAGCACACATTTAAGTTTTCTCATCCTTAATATTAGAGAGTGCCAATCCCATTTTCTTCAGTGAAAGTACTGTGGTTTAATAGGAAGAGCTATGGACTTTGGAGTCAGAAGTCTAGGTTCACATCCTGATTTCATCCTTTTTCTAGCTATACCTCATTGTGCAATTTATTGAGATGGTCATTTTCCAGTTCTTCATCTGTAAAACTTCAAGTTGCCTTACACAGTTATTGTGAAGATACAATAAATAAATGTGAAAACATTTAGTCCCATATCTGATAGAAAATAGGCCTTGGGGCTGGGGTTGTAGCTCAGTGGTAGAGCACTTGCCTAGCATGTGCGAGGCACTGGGTTCGATTCTCAGCACCACATATAAATAAATAAAGGTTCATCAACAATTAAAAAAAAAAGAGAAGAAAACAGGCCTTAAATTTTATCCTCTTTATTTTTTTCTATCCTATCTTTTTTTTAATATGTTTTCAGATTCTCTTAAAGTATCATACATCTGGTTTCAGGAAGCAACGTGTTGGTAGCTTTCTGACTTTTCTGATTACATTTAGTCAGGCTCCTTCTATTCTCCAGTTGGGCTGTGCACAGCCTGAGGCTTCATCATGCTGCTATCCTTAGGCAGTGGCAATTGGCTATCCTCAGTTTATGGTGCACAAGTTACTTAAAATGACTTGCAGATGCTTCAGCAGCATAGTGAGGGTTCCACAATTAAATACACTGAACTTTTTCAGGAACTTGCAGAGCTAGAAAGTGCCCTCCAGGAACAGCATGAAGTGAATGCATCCTTGCAGCAGACTCAAGGAGATCTCAGTGCCTATGAAGCTGAGCTGGAGACTCAGCTAAAACTAAGAGAGGCTGAAGCCAGCCAGCTCAAGGAAGAGTTGGAAAAACTCACAAGGCTTAACCAGGTAAGTGAGAGCCATATGCCAATCAGAAACTAAGTTTCTAACCCAGGCCTTAAGATGTCACCTTAAGATAGCACACACCTCAGGCTCAGGAGGCTGAGGCAGGAGGATCACAAGTGCAAAGCCAACCTCAGCAACTTACTGAGGCCCTAAGCAACTTAGCAAGACCCTGTCTCAAAATAAAAAAGAATGGGGATGGTTAAGTGCCCCTGGGTTCAACCCCTCGTACCAAAAAAAAAAAAAAAAAAAAAAAAGCCATCATCCTTCCTTTATTTTATCTTAAGATTAAATGCTCTGTAATACAATGTATATAGAGTGACATTTTCCAAGTCAGACTTTCTGAGTTCAAATACTATCCTTGTGTGACCCTGGCAAATACTTCATGGCTCTGAGCCTCCCAGCCTCTTCTTATTCTGTGAAATGACAAAAGGTTAGGGCAAATAAGAATGGGCATGCAAGCACCTGGTAGTTGATGTTCAATAAATTCTGTTTTTTTCTTTCTCAGAATAGCTTTAAGGAACTTCTCTCAAGTTGCTGTTAAATTTTACTTTGCTGTTTCCTTTTATGGTTGGTTGAAAGAACCACTAGTTTATTACACTTGAAAATTAGAGGGCTGGGGATATAGCTCAGTTGGTAGAATGCTTGCCTTGCAAGCACAAGGCCCTGGGTTCAATTCCCAGCACCGCAAAAAAAAAAAAAAGAAGAAAATTAGAGTGAACTTTATCCATCCAATAAATATCTGTTGATTGGCCATTGAGGTCCAGGTGTTGTGGATGCTCTAGGGAACAGCACAGACATGGTCACAGTCCAGCAAATGAAGCAGGTGTGGGAGAAAGAAAGAAACAGTGTTCTGTGGCAAAGAAGAGGATGGTCAAGGAAGGCCACCCTGTAGCAATGATGTTTCAACTGAGGCTTGAAGAATGAGCAGAATGTGACTGGGAAAAGAGGCAGGGGCGTGAGGGCTAGGGACAAGAAGACAGAGGAGCAAGGAGACAGGATACAGTGCATTTGAAGTGCTCAAAGTGTCCCTCCAGGATGCCAAGTGTGAGGAGAGAAGAGTGGGGAAAGAGAGTGAGAAAGAAGGCCAGTACTATATTCTCTTTTTTTTTATAAAAGTATTTTTTAATAAATTGATGTATTTCTATTATAATATGACAGGCCAATGCTATATCAAAGTAGCAAAAGTGAAGATTCCTGGTATTTTTATATAAAAACTTTAAATTACTATACAATTACATTCAACTTCACAAGAAATTATCTTCAGGTCCATGATGATTCTTTGACAGCTGTAATTTCTTTTGATAGTGAAGAAGTACTATATTCTTTATCAGATTGAAAATATGGTTTTATTTAGGTTGTTAACCAAATGGGCTGCATCTTCCTACAGGAAAGACCACCTTTTCCTTCTGCCTGCTAAGAATCCAGGTTCAGGACTCTACTTTGATTTTCCTAGAACCTTGCTTAGTCAAGGCCTTTTTTCTTTTTCTTTTTTTTATTTTATTTTATTGTGGTGCTGGGATTGAATCCAGGGCCTTGTGCATGCGAGGCAAGCACTCTACCAACTGAGCAACATCCCCAGCCCTAAAGCCTTCTTTTATAAGTATGACGATCACCTGTTTAGATTGCTTATCTCATGGCAGCTGGACTCAGAGTTCGGTGAATGGTGAATGCCCAAACTCAGCGCCTGGTACATGAGAAATATCAGTATGTGCACATTGGATGAACATGAAATAAGATAGTTTGAATCTCAAAAATGCATATAAAAGAGCATTCATATGATTAGAAGGGTGGGTCTGGTTTATTATAGTAATTATGTTATTGTATTTTCTTATCAGATATCAATCACTTGCCATTTGTCAGGGTTATACTTCTCAGAGCATCAAATTTTGCAAAACTATAATTGACAGATCAGAGCCACAGAAAACAAGAATTTTGGGGAAAATAACAGTAAATACATATTTTATAATACCAAATAAAATTTTCAAATGGTATCCTTAAAAATGTTTTTTTTTTCAAGACAGCCCTTACTAATTTCAACTTACATATGTATATATACATTTATGTATGTGTATGTGTGTGTGTGTGCATGTGTATGTATTCTTTTGTACTTTCATTCTTTTATTTTTTTCTAAGTCTTTTTTTAAAAATTTTTTCTATTAAAAATTTTTTTTATTTTTATACACTGTATTTTGATTCATTGTACACAATTTCCTAAGTCTTGATAAAAATGTTACAAGAGCCTGGCCTTTTTATTGAGCACTTGGCATTGAAAGAGACACTCCCCCTCTTAGCACCAGGACTGCCAGAACTGATCTTCAGACCATACTTTGAGAATATGGAACATTAAAGTTCTTGTTCCTTTGATCTAAAGATCTAAGATCTCTGGTACACTTCAGTTACATGAAATCACTTGTCAAGCTTGTTCAATGCAGATTCCTGGGCTCTACCATAGAGATTTTCACCATTCAGTCCAGAATGGAGTCTGGGCATCTGCATTTTTACTAGATACACCAAGTGATTTTGATACATGTATTTGAGGACATAGTTTGCTTTTGAAGGTGGATGTTTGGTACCACCCTGAGGTATTTTGATTTGATGTATTCAGGCCTAGCTGATCTTGATGCTAATTCCTTAAATATTAATAATTTAAAAGACATGCAAAAAATTATCTTGGGTTTTAATTTTCAGAGTACAAATAGAAACTGTTATTAAAATATAGCTTGTATCTATATGTGTATTTATGCCTTTTTGGATCATAAATTATTGCTGTTTTACACTTTCATATTGTTGCTTCCTGTGACAACAGTTAGAACAATCAACACTTCAAGCAGAACTTGAGAAGGAAAGACAATCCCTCAAGAATGCCCTTGGAAAAGCCCATTTCTCAGAAGAAAAGGAACGAGAGAACAGTGAACTCCACACACAACTTAAGCAGCTACAGGTACAGATTTGTTGCTTTGAAATATACTTTTACATAGATCACCCAAAGGCGATATCTTTAGTCAGGCACTTAACAACCTGTTATACCATGTAATAAGCAACTCAAATTACTGTTAAAAAAATTCTGAGCAGGGCAGTACTATAGCCTCTGATCCCTTGTGACCATGGTTTTAAGATTAATATAAATATTCCTTACATTGTTAATGATGATGTGAAGAGATAGAAACAGTGTCAGTAGGAAACAGTGTACTATGTAAATTCATGGAGGAAATCAATACTTTTGTATCGCTCTGAGAAGCTGATTTGTTACCAGACTGAGTTATAAAATTTTTAGATTTATGCATTCCTCTTCAGCTGAAATGTTTGTAATTATGAATTTAACTGGAGTGGGTCATAGTAGGATTTCTTAATTGTAAACAGTTTTCACAATCCTCAGGATGCTATTAAAAATGAAATGATTTTATATTTGTGGAGAATATATTACAGAATGTCTTTGTAGCTATTCTCAAAATAATATACTCAACAAACTGTAGTTGAACAGGATTTTCCTGATAATTAAACTCTAACAAAGAAGACAAATGTCTTCGTAACGAAAAGTACCTACCAGCAGTCACATCTTCAGATCTGTGAGGTTGGGGCTGTGTGGCCAGCTGAGGAGGTCACTGCTACCACCAGGAATAAAGGAGCAGAGTTTATTCGTTTTGGGGGAAGACTTCCAAAACACAGTGCTGGGAGAATTCTGATAAATAAGACTATGCTTGTGCAAATTTTCTCTTTTTAACACCTCAAACATGTTTTTCCTCAAAGTTTAAGGAAATCTGATAATGTAGAATTTTTAATTTTTACTGCTGTCAGTTCAACTTCTGAAGCAAATACCATAAAAGATGTACATGTTTTCCATTCTTGTGTGAGAGGTGTGTGTAGTGAGTATGTGTGTTGGTCTTCACTGGATTATTAGTTTTTATTTTTACTATGGGAATTTTCAAATAATCTGAAAACAAAGAGAATAGTCTTATGATCCTTTAATTGTCCATTACCCAGTTAAACAATTGTCTATTCATCTTTCATTTAGTTCACCTCTTTTTGACCAGGATATATTTTAAAGAAAATCTCATCCATCTTTGTTTTACCTATAAATACTTAAGTATACATCTCTTAAAGAAAAGCACTAAAATATATTCTTTGGGGACTTTCTCCAAAAGACTGGCCATGCCATGGGACTATCCTGATTAAAGCCAGCTCCTTTGGTCCTAACCTTTCAATAGAAAGCACAAGTTCACCCCACTCTACATTTTTCTCAGAAATCATTTGTTGCAATGAACTAAAAACTGCTCTCAGGAGCTCAAGAAAGGAGACAACTTGCTGGGAACCAGAGTTCATTCTATCGGTTTTCAGGGGCCACAGGGCTCCCTTGTTTTTCCTTCACATTTTCTCTGGGAATTGTATTTGGCCCAACATGGACCCCCAGCCCTGAGCTAATGTATCTTTTCAGGTTCAGCAGTTATTTGAACTTGCTGTACTGAATCTTGGATCAAATTGCGGAGAGTGAGAAGATGTTTTTTTACTACTCAGTGAATCGGCTAGCCTGGGGTCACATTACCGGCCAGGATTAGATAATACAGATATTCCTTGATTTACAATGGGGTTTTATAGGTTGAAAATACCATTAAGTTGATCTGGGTGCACCTGAAATCTGAGCAGCTCAGGAGGTTGAGGCAGGAGGATTGCAAGTTCAAAGCCAGCCTTAGCAATTTAGCAAAGTCCTAAGCAACTTAGTGAGACCCTGTCTCGAAATAAAAAATAAAACGGTCTGGGGATGGGGGCTCAGTGGTTCAGGGACCCCAGGTTCAATCCCTTATGCCAAAAAAGAAAAAAATGAAGAAAATACTGTTACGTTGAAAAATGTTTTTAATATTCCTAATCTACTGAGTAGCATAACATACCTTAGCCAACCTTAAACAGAGTACTTCCTTAGCATGAAGTCAGGCAAAGTCATCTTAACACAAAGCCAATTTTATGGTAAGTGAATAGGTCATGTAATTTATTGGAAACATCATGGGATACAAAAAAACCACAAAACAAAATATGGAAAACACTGGTCACACAGTACACTGTAGAGAATGGGTTTTTTCATGGCTGACTGGGAGCTGCAGCTTCCTGCCATCAACACAATCATGAGGAAGCACCATAGCACATATTACTTGCCTGGAAAAAAATTAGAAATTAAAGTTCAGTTTCTTCTTAAAGTAGGGAACTGTCTGTGGTGTAAAAATGGCTGCATCAGAGCACCGAGCAGGAACAGTTTGCATATGAAAGGACTCCAGGTAGTACCAGCATTTAAAACATTAATTGCAGTTCTGAACCAGGTGCAGGTGTCCCAGGCCTGTAATCAGTGGCTCAGGAGGATGAGGTAGGAAGATGGTGAGTTCAAAACCAGCCTCAGCAAAAGTGAGGCACTAAGCAACTCAGTGAGACCCTATCTCTAAATAAAATAGAAAAAAAATAGGGATGGAAATGTGTCTCAGTGGTTGAGAATTCAATCCCCAGTACCCCCCCACAAAAATTGCAATTCTGTATTCTCCACTTTAGGTAACAGTGTTACACTGAGTTTGAAATAGGTTAATCATTCAGTTGTTAATACAAAAGAATATAATCAGGATATGGAGCATTTTATAATTTAGGAAAATTTAGCAACTTTTATTTGAAGGAGGCACTATCTGAATTTAGTTCTGTGATCTAGATATGTTGATTAATTTGTTAGTAGTGAAATATGCTGTCATGTAACAGATATTTCCCATTTCACCTCCCTCCATAGGATGATAATAACCTCTTAAAACAGCAACTTAAGGATTTCCAGAATCACCTTAACCATGTGGTTGATGGTTTAATTCATCCAGAAGAAGTGGCAGCTCGTGTGGATGAGCTAAGGAGGAAACTGATTTCAGGAGCTGGGGAAATGAGGTAAGGAGAAATCTAGACCTCTAAGCAGAGAGCGTGCCTCACACCTCAGAGTGTGAGCTTCAAAGATGAACTTATCTTCCTAGGTTCTGTTATTGGTCTGATTTCTTTTACAAGGTTCTCTTTATGATATTTTCAAGACTGAGATATGAGATTGTTTAATTCTAATTGTCACTGGTTTTTTTTGTTTGTTTGTTTTTTTACATTTTAGATCTTTTAAATTTTTTGGTACTTCTAATTTTAAAAACATAAGTAAGAGTCTTTCATGAAAATTCATTATATATGGTCAGGAACGAGAGCTGCATCACACAGTTTAAACAATATCAAAAGAAAACTGATGATTATTTCAACATATGGACATTACTCTTAGCTTGATATGAGCCTGCGCTTTCAGAATGGCAGCAGTCTTTGGTAAAACGACTTGCACTTAGCAAGTACTCAATAAATTTTCGTGGATTGCACAACTCTTTCTATGTTAACAGCATGTTTGCATTCAGCATCAAAAATGAAATGTCACATTTTTGCCATTTCGTTTTTTTCTTATTAGAATCCACAGTCCTTCGGATGTACTAGGGAAAAGTCTTGCAGATTTACAGAAAGAATTCAGTGAAATCCTTGCACGCTCCCAGTGGGAAAGAGAGGAAGCACAAGTTAGAGAGAGAAAACTCCAGGAAGAAATGGCTCTGCAGCAGGAGAAACTGGTGAACGGACAAGAGGAGTTCAGGCTGGCCTGTGAAAGAGCCTTGGAAGCTCGAGTAAGAAGGGGCCAGAGGCAGCTGGAGGGTGGCCGGAGGCAGCTGGAGGATGGCATTTGACAAATGCTAATGTTTTCCAGAAAATGACAATGTTTCCTTAATGTAAATTCAGCATAACAGTTATTTTCACTCATAACAAGTCTAGTTCAGTGTGACTAAAATCCAAACCCAAATATGGTCTATTTGTGACAGTTTTCCTTGCTTTTGAAGCAAGTGAGAGATGTTTTGTAAGAGACAGATAAGACCACATTACTAGAGTCCAGTGTGGTGCCAAAAGCTGGGTTGTGGTTTTTGTTTTTGTTTTGTTTTGTTTGAAGTAATGATGTTATAATAATGAAGCAAATATTCAAATGGATCATAGAAAATATTCAAGATAAAACCATCCCCAGTGAACTCATTGGTACAAGATTTTGTTACATTACACTCTATAGTAAAGAGAAAGACAATTCTGTAACAAGTTTTTATCTTGCTTAGACATATTTTGTTTAAAAATAATCCTTAAAACTTGATTTTCTCACAGATTAAATTTGATAAGCGTCATCACAATGCAAGAATCCAACAGTTAGAGAGTGAAATTCGCTATTTGCAAGAAAATCTAAAAAGTATGGAAGAAATCCAAGGCCTTACAGATCTCCAACTTCAGGAAGCTGATGAAGAGAAGGAGAGAATTCTAGCCCAACTCCAGGAATTAGAGAAAAAGGTGGGAAAGCTAGGAAAGTCAGACACATAAGTACCTGTTTCTCAGGTCCTGCCGACTGGTGATCCAGTCACCTGAATAGTGTGATCCATAATTACCTCTGGCTTCATTGCTCGCACAGAGCTAAACCTGACCTGATAGAAACCTGGATGCATGTCCTTAAATCAAGAACCTAAGACCAAGGCATGATAGATAGAAACGAGATTTGGACTAACCTTAGAGTCAGGTGATACTTAAATGATAATTGAATGTGTTTGCATTCTTAGAAACCCCTTGCCCAATTGGTCACATCCATGGGAAATACCTTTCAACTTCCCCATCTTCCTTTCTAATACCCTGGCCTTCTGATTACCTTTTTCAAACATTTGCTCCCATGGTCTCAACATGGAACTTGTTAAATCCAGAAATTGCACCCACCACTTTTGAAGTCACATACTGAAGTATCCCATTCTGATTGGAACCTCTTATCTTGCTGGCACCTCCATGCTAACAACTTTTCAACCTTATTGAACTTCTAGTTCACTAGTCCCACCTTTTCTATTTAACCCTTTCTGTCTTTACTTTCCCTTATCTAATTTAAATTCCACAGTATACCAATAAGCCCTTTTTTACAGATACCCTCAAATCCTTTTCCCTTTTCTCCTGTCTTACCTCCCTGACAAAACTGAAGTTACCCATTTCCCTGGGCCTGTATCCATGCTGGGTATTCCAGGGGAAAAAGAAAATCCTCCATCCAGCATAGTGGTGTCATAATCTCAGGGTCGGCAGCCCCATGAGCAGCATTCAGTAAGCTTGCTCTCCTGCACTCCACGGTCTTGTGCCTTTTCACCCACACCTGCTATCTGCCTTCTCCCAGCTCAGTGAATGATTTACTTTATATGTCACCAGGAACCCATTAGTCCTCAAATCCTGTTGAGCCCACCCCCAAAATATATCTGGAATATATGTGCTTTTTCCTTCTCTGATGCCACCACCCTTGTCTAGCCATCAGCTCTCTTGTGGATAACTGCTGTGGTCACCTGTGTCGGTGTCCTCTCTGCCACATACCATGTGAAGGAGGAAAGGGTTAACTGCTGGAGGAGGATGTTGGTGGTTTTTCTATTACCCAAAAAACTTACCTACTTAATAAACACAAAAGAACCAATACTCTTTTTATGAGAGGGGGTGTGACGTTTCTGGCCATACCAATTCTGACCTCTTTACAACAACTGAGTCACTCAACTCTCCTTTATAATATGCAGGTAAAAGGGGGCAAGGACTAGGAGGAGCTTCTTCTGTGATGGACAGGATAGGGTGGAGTTAGGGGAGCCATCCTCTTTGGGGGAAAATTCCAGAAGGAGACAGGGAACCACTCCCATGCAACACCACATACTAGACTCAGCCTAGTCTGATTCTGTTAAATAAGGATGGCTTCCCACACACCTAACCACAGCTCTACTCATGGCGTGCTCCACAGAGCAACCAGGGTGCTCTTTCTACAATGCAGATTGGCTATAGTCAGTTTCTCAAACTGAGACCCTGAATGATTTACCCATACATAATTCTCTCCTCACTATGCTCCTTCTTTTGGTTCCTCCTGCCAACTTCTGGGAGCTGGGGATGTGGCGCAGTCATAGAGTGCTTGCCTGGCATGTGTGAGGCCCTGGGTTTGATCCACAGCACCACAATGCAACAAAAACAACAATAAAAATAGTCAACTTCTTTCTTTACCAGTAAATGCACAGAGGCTAATTCAGTGACTTTTGAAGACTGGTCCGTCCATTTCTTAATGAAGGTGCCAAGAAATATGTTTCCAATGAGTGAATGAAGTTTACAGTGAGATTCTTAACTAAGAAACTGATTCTTTAAAAAGTTTGTCAGTTTTGAGATTTTTAAAATTTTATTTATATATTCAGTAAACACTTTTGGAGCACTGACTGTGTATTGGGATTGTTCTAGACATGGTGCATGCAGTGGAGAACAGTTCTGCCCTCTGAAGCTTACATCTTAATTCTTTGCTACCAAATGATTTGTCTAGTTAAGTAATTTATTTTTTTTAATTTTAGAAGAAACATGAAGATGCCAAATCTCAAGAACAGTTTCTTGGTTTAGACAAAGAGTTGAAGAATCTGAAGAAAGCTGTGGCTGCCTCTGATAAACTAGCTACAGCTGAGCTCACTATTGCCAAAGACCAACTGAAGTCCCTTCATGGCACTGTTATGAAAATTAACCAGGAGAGAGCAGAGGTTAGTTCACATCATCAGAACTAGCTTACACCACTGCTGCTGCAAAAAAAATTAGCAACTTGTGTTTGGTCTCTTTTTATAGACTTTGGTCTTTGTCAACACGTATATGGACAAAGGTTTTGAAGTCTTGCCATATAATCTGTCTGAACCTTGAATCTTGTGTGTTTGTATGAAAATGTTACCTCATAGGGCTGTTATGACTCCTGACTGAGGTAATGTTTGTCATGGTGCTTTATAGGATACAGATACTAATTAAAGTAAGATCATAGGACCAAAAAGGTCTAATGATGGGAGCCCAAAGAGAGATCAATTGTGGAAGACTGTAGAACGGTGAAGAAAAAGCCCCTTTTCCTTGTAATGCAGCACTCTGACCACTTGACCAGAATGGAGCGGGCTGCCCGGCAATGGGGAACAACATCAGAGAAAGTGGGGTTTGGCACCACATGTTCATGGGACAGCCAGGCAGGCAATGTGACAAAAACAGGAATCAATCTGAGAGAAAGAAAGAAGGAAGATGACAACCTGTGATGGCCTCCTCATACTCTGTTCCCGTAGGAGCTGCAGGAAGTGGAGAGGTTCAGCAGAAAGGCAGCACAAGCCGCCAGGGACCTGACTCGAGCAGAAGCGGAGATCGAGCTCCTGCAGAATCTTCTCAGGGAGAGAGAGGAGCAGGTCAGTGTTGGTACCCAAGCCATTTTCTCTACCAGATCTTTCTCAGTTCCTAAAAGATGAAAATACAACTGCAGGTGATATCTCAGATCTGAAGTGCAATCAATAGTCAATCAGTACTTGAGCCTCCAGTGTATGCCAGGGACGCAACACTGTAAATATAAGGAGTCAGTTGATTTCCTCACCGGTAGGGACTAAATAAAAATTACAGAATTACAGTCAAGTTGCAGGGACACATGCATCTGAGAAAGGATTTATTCATGATACTTTATATGATTTTTTAAATAGTTTCGAACAGAAATGGAAAAAAACAGATGTAGGCACTGGAGGAGCGACCTCAAAAGTGCTAGAAATCGAGAAACTGAATGAGACGATGGAGAGGCAAAGGGCAGAGATCACAAGGCTGCGGGATTTACTAGACCTCACTGGGACTGGTAAGATATTATTGGGCTATGATTTTATATTGGTAGCCATAAAATCAAACTGACTGTTCTTTGCCTTTAAAAAAATGTATTTAACTGTTGTAAATAAATTCCATGCTTGACTTAAGAGCATTGTGAAAATTATTTAGTGGGTTAAAGAATTTAAAATACATTCTGTGTTAAGTATGGATATGGGGACTTGATTAGAGATAAGGTGTTTGTATTTGTAATTTTCAAAGAAATAATGCTTATGTGTCTGTTTATTTGATTTCTGTGTATTACTTTGGAATCAGACAGAGAGATGAATGTACCTATCCTCTTAGTGTCAGTGTCAGCAAAAACTAATTACCAAAGGACAGCTGAAAGTTTCCTTAAGGAACTGATGAAATTCACTGACTCTCATGGAATCTCTTTTTACATTGAGAAAGAAAAGGAATTGATGATTTCTTGCCAACTTTATAGAATGACTTTCCTTTACAGATAACAAAGGAGGCTTTGAAAATGTTTTAGAAGAAATTGCTGAGCTGCGCCGTGAAGTTTCTTCCCAGAATGATTACATCAGCAGCATGGCAGATCCTTTCAGAAGACGAGGCTATTGGTACTTCATGCCACCACCACCATCATCATCTAAAGTAGGAATTCTGTGGTGCTGGAAGTGTAAACTAAATTTTTCCATTTCTGTTCAAAACTATTTAAAAAATCATATAAAGTATCATGAATAAATCCTTTCTCAAGAACATTTCTGCCCTGAGCTTCTTAAATATTTTTACTATTTGAGATGAAAAGTAGGGCTTTCCAACAGAAGGTAGTAGTTGCCTTTTCAGGGCCAGGTATTGTGTCATGGGGTTCCCTGACTTGAGGATTCTAGAAAAGGATGTGGTGACTTGAGTCAGAGAGCCTGCTGAAAATATGTATAGAATTATGCAGAGGTCCAGACAGAAAAATAGGTACCTGGATTTCATTTCTTTTAACAAACATTTAGTACTTACTGAAGTCTAGACCAGGTATCTGGCAGTATTTGGGTACGATGACAAGTGGTACAGTCTACTCTTACAGCTGCTCATGGGGCATGCTAATGTAATTACAAAACAGCGATAGGCATGTTATAACAGACTTGTGGGAGTTTGTTTTGGGTACTGAGAATTGAACCCAGGGGGTGCTTTGCCACTGAGCTACCTCCCCAGCCTTTTTTCTTTATTTTGAGAGAGGGTCTCACTGAGTTGCTGAGGTTCTCACTAAGTTCCTGAGATATCTTGACCTTGAAATTATAATCTTCCTGCCTCAGCCTCCCAGTGGCTGGATTACAAGAATGTGCTACTGTGACTACTGACGACACACTTGTTACAGAGGGATGTTAAGGACTCATCTCCTGAGAAAGCTCAGGGAGGAAGGCTTTACCTGCAGTGCCGTGAAATCAGCACTTGGAAAGCAGCAAGGCCTGGGCTTTGGGGAGGGAGGAAACAGCTTGTGTGGAAGGGGGAAGCTGGCTTAGCCATGGCAAGTAACCTTGTAGGACTGGAGGGTTATGAGAACAGTGAAAGAGGGAGCTGGAAAAGTAGATTGGGGTCATGCTTCTTTTCAAAGGGCTGTAGAATCCCTTTCACTTAATTACTTAGGTCATGGGAAACTGAGGTTGTATGTTAACTTGATTGGGGTTAGGAAGAGTATTGTAGTTGAATGTAGAAGCTAGACTTGTAGCAGGGGGAGCTTTTTGGGGAGCTGTTTGAACTCTTTCAAGTGAAAGATAAAAGAAACCAGAGTTATATTAGTGAAGCTGAAAAAGAAGAGATGGATTAAGGAATGGGAAGGAGACAAAATAGGTGCCTGAATGTGGGAAGTGAGGAATGGACTATAAGCTGTAATCACCCAAAGTAGAGGAGTAGGTGATGTACTACTGACCAGCAAGTCAGGGAGAAGCAGCCTTCAACCTGCCAGGATCCCAGAGACCTAACTAGTTTTAACCAGAACCTGAAGAGCAGAATCTGAGATCCTCCTCCTCCCAGAAATCTGAAGGAAGCCAACACCCTGGGCACAGCCAGGCTGGAGAAGCACCTTATGTTAGAACAAACAATATGGCCTGGAGGCTAGAGCTACAGGCTGGAAAGGAGGGAGAGTAGCAGAGTCGAGCTTTAAAAACATGCCAGAACAGTAGAAGACTAGTGTTCACCGCAAGTTTGCTGCTGTCCATTGCTTCAGTTGTTGGGCTTTTAAAACAAGGCAAAAGAAGAGAAAGCACAGGAAAGATGAACACAGGTAAAAGAGAGACTGACACCCAGGGACCTGCTCACATATATAGAGAGAGCTTGGAATTTCATTTCATCTTATGGGGAATTGTGGCATAAACATAACCCAGTCAGATAGCCACGTAACATGCTTTTACCATTTCAACATTGTGAAGGACTTGTTATTTCTAGAAAACGGTACCAAAATATAGGATAGGAGACGGATGTCATTAAATAATTTCTGAAGAGATTAAATAGACATCAGTTTGGTTACTTTTACCACACTTTAAGCCTTTCCCTTTCACAGTCCAGTCTGCCATTGCTTACACAGCCCTTCTCTCTGCATGGCCTCCCTAACACTGCCGTGTTGATCAGGTCCAGATGCAAGTAAATAAACTGAATCATGTGTGTGGAACTGCAGTTTATGTGATCTTGTAATCACATCTCACTTCTGTCTGTGAAAAATAAGTATGATAATGAAGAGAAACCTAGCACTTTCTCAACTTTGTTACATCTCAGTGTTGCTGTAGACTTTACATTTCTCAAAGTCAACCTTTCCATTTTTAAAAGACAGTGTGCTTTCCTGTCATTTATTTTAGATTTCCAGCCATAGTTCCCAGGCCACCAAGGATTCTGGTGTGGGCCTCAAGTACCCAGCTTCAACTCCTTTCAGAAAATTACAGCCTGGACAAGAGGGAAAGGACAGCACTGGACCTCCACCTGCTTCAGGATACTGGGTCTATTCGCCTATCAGGAGCGGGTTGCATAAATCATTTTCAAATAGAGGTAAATCACATCACTTAAGGAAAGTTGTATTTCTCTTGCTTGCTTAATAACCTTTTATTGTTTTCCTGAAATCCATAGATATTGTCCAAACTGTAGTTTACTCTGCAAGGCTTTCTGTGACCTGGTCGTGGGCAATGACTTCTCTTACCTCTTATACCGTGCCTGATTGCATAAGAGACTCACAGCACACCAGTTTTCTCAGACTGCCACAGTTTAAGCACTCTACCACTGAACCACTCCTCCGCCCCAAATTTTCATATTTTAAACTTTCTGTGTGAAATGTTCTCCTTTCTTTCTCTCGCAAACCAATTCCCTCTCATTCTTCAGTAAGGCCCAGTTCCTAAAACAGCACCCCTTTTAGGGAGCCTTCCAACCAAGCAGCTTTTTTTGCATGTATTTCTGGAGTTTGGGGCCTTGATTCCTGGGCAGTAACCTGGCTCTACTAGAATGAAGTGTTATAGGTCTGTCTTCCAAAGCACTCAGGGGAAGAGTCAGACCTGGGTAAGTCCCAGCTCTTGCACTTAGTAACTGTGATCATAGGCAAATTATTTATCTCTGTGACGGTTAATCTTTAATATAGGAGTACTACCTTCTGAGGATATGTTCATTCAGGAACTATTTATTGAGCACCTGTGGTGTGTTAGGCTCCTCCTTTTATGGGTGACAAGTAAGCAAGCCATCATATTGGAGAGTGTTAGGTGTCATGCAGTGGTGAATGCTGGGTGATACCATTGCTATCCTATCTCATGGCACATCTCTGTTAATCTAGCACCAGACAGGTACCCAAATGATTACTGGATCAATGAATAAGCTAGTGAATGAAGAAATAAACCAAGATAGGCATAGGAAAAATTCAAGTATCAGCAGCGGAAAGCACTTTAAATCGGTTTTGATCTACTTCTCGGAATTGCTTTTTTTCAGTTTTTGTTTTGCTTTTTTGTTTGTTTGTTTTTCCTTCAGTGCCAAGAATTGAACCTATAACCTTGCTCATGCTAGGCAAGCACTCCACCACTGAGCTACATCACCAGGCACTTTTTTGAGAGTTTTATTCTCATATTTTCAGGATCAAAATCTACTGTTCTCACATAAACTTCTTTATCTACTAAACCCTGGGGTAACATACTCTTCTGTTTATTTTTTTTAAAGATGGAGACAGTGAAGGAGATAGCCAGGAAGAGAGTGGAATGGATGAACAAGAGGAACTCCCATTTGTGCCTCCTTCTGGATACATGATGTATACTGTTCTTCCTGATGGTTCTCCTGTACCCCAGGGCATGGCCCTGTATGCACCTCCTCCTCCCCTGCCCAACAACAGCCGACCTCTCACCCCTGGCACTGTTGTTTACGGCCCACCCCCTGCTGGAGCCCCCATGATTTATGGACCACCGCCCCCCGGCTTTTCCGTCCCCCTCATCCCTGTGGGTGTGCTACATTGCAATGTGCCAGAACACCATGACTTAGTAAGTGGAAAGACATCCTGCTGTACCCACACTGCTTCCAGGTGTTCCTGATAACGATGTACATTTAATGAATGGGTTGTATTCCAGAAGAATGATTTTGAGGCCGATGTTTAGAACTGAGCAAGAATTCTCTTATTAAAATTCTATTTTTAATTGGATATAAGGTCCCAGGCCAGTATAAAACCTGGGTTGTCCATTTTATTACAGAAATGCCTTCAGTTCAGAAATGAACCATTTTCATGTATCTTTCTATTGACAAGTGCTGTGTTAATGTGTATTTGTAGATATGCTAGTGCCTGTACCTGTGCATGTACATATATATGTCTGCTCACACATACACATATGCACAAGTGTATACACACACAAATAAATAGCATATAGCAGGTTTTGATAGGAATTACCTCTGAATGGTAGGATTTCTTGATTATTACAAATTTACTTTCATAGTTATTTTTGTAACTTTTTCTCACTTCACATTACAAGCTTTTCCCCATGATTTTACTAATGTTTTTAGAAAGTATTTTAATAACTGTACATTTATTTTTAGGTCCTATAACTGACTGTATGTAGATTCCAAGAATGGATTACTTCCTAATCACTAGATTAATTTCTAACTTTTGAGTTCTAAAGCTTCATTCCAGGCTCCACTTTCAAATTCAGAGCACCTAGAGACTTTTTTTTGTTTTCCCCCTTCCCTTTTCAGCAGATTGAAGGGAAGGTAAAGCACTCGGACACTTGGTACCATGTCATAGTCCTATCTTAATGGTTCAAACTGACTTCAGAGGGCCTCTGTGCATTAATGTGGTTACACTGGTGATCGCTCATATTCTTTTGTGACTTTTTCATTGTACAATGTAATTTGTAGCCATTCTGTCTACTCAGCATTTATTAATAAGCTTTTAAATTGGTTCTTTTATTCTCTGAAAGTACTTGACTCCTTATATAGTTTCTCAAGTATGCCTTTATACCTCTCTACATTTTCACACATTATTTTTCAGCTCAGATTTTCCCCTTTTCATTTTTTAAAATCCAGGCAAAACATCTCTTCCTCTGGGCAGCCTTCTCAGACAGCACCCCCCCCACGTGTCCAGAGGAAGGAGAAGCCTCCATCTGTCTCTTCTGCTAGATTCTGAATGCTTTGGAAGCAGACATTTGGAAGAAGCTTGGTGGATGTTTTGCAACCATAGTCATACTGATTGATTAAGTTATATTAGTCCAACTATTTCACCTTTAGCATGTGAAAATATTGGCTCCACTTAATTTTTATTTTCATACCAAAGTCAGAATCTGCTACCACTTTTCAGGCTATAGATGTCACTTTAACTACAGTTAATTTCAGCTTCTGGCAAAAAAAAAAAAAGAGGAAATATATTCTCTGATGTTTCAGTACTGCTTTTTTGTTTTGTTTTGTTTTGTTTTTTCTGTTTCAGGAGAATGAAGTTTCTCGATTAGAAGACATAATGCAGCATTTAAAATCAAAGCGACAGGAAGAACGGTGGATGAGAGCATCCAGGCAGCAGTCTGAGAAAGAAATGGAAGAACTGCAACATAGCATTGACAGTCTTTTGCAAGAGAAGAAGGAATTAGAATGTGAAGTTGAAGAATTACATAGAACCATCCAGAAACATCAACAGCGAAAGTAATTATTATTAGCCATTATATTTTCATAATTCAGATGGATATAGTATTAGTTTATTAAGAACCAAATCAATGCTAATAAAACTTTTTTTTTTTGAAGTACTAGGGATTGAACTCAGTGCTGCTTTACCTCTGAGCTACACTTGAAATGTGGCTGCTGGGACTGAGGAACAGAACTAAATTTAATTCTAATTGATTAGTAGCAACATAGTACACTTTGGACAGTACAAATTTAAGTTCTCTTCTGGTCCCAAATCAGCACTTCTTGTAGTCCTTCTTGGAGAAGAGCACAACCATTTCCCTTCCCCTTACTCCCCTAGGCATCTAGTTGGCCTCTGAGTTCTGCTGACTATATACAAAGAGCTGTCAAACTGACCCTTTGACCTCTGCTGCTCTGGCCTTTCTTCATTGTCATCCTCAGCCACTGTAATAGATCCATACTTGCCTTCCATGTCTTCTCACTCTATCCTAGACACTGACTTTTGTTCCCATTACAGTGCACAATTCCTGCCACCATCTGAACCCCTGTGTCCTTTGTATCCCTCCCTCCCACATACAGTGTTTGATCTCAACCCCTGACTCCTGTGGCCTGCCACACACCATGTTTTTCCCCAACATCCTCTGCCTGAAATGCCTTCTCTCTCCTTGCCTGTATTATACGTTTATTTCTAGTAGTGTTCCCTATCAAACGAAGGTCAGGGATCCCTCTTACACAAAACCTTTTGCCTCCCAGGCACCCCTAATTCTGGTTAGCAACCTTGGGTGTAGCACTGGTGTAGCACTGTCCACACAGTGTTGTGAGGAACCCAGGAGCTCCTTGAAGACAGTGGCTGGGCCTCCATCACCGGAGAAGGTGGGGGAGGCTCCATTTCCCTGTACCTGGCATAATGAGTGTAGCATCATTGATTGAATCAGTAATGTAAAACCCACCTTCTGTAATAGTCCATGAGTTATGGCATGTCCCAAGTTTTTGTCATTTAAGGCAGACTAGCTCAGGTCCCAGGGCAGGAGGGAAACCTGCGGAGGGTTCAGAGTAAATGAGACGTGGCCACTGCCATCCAGGAACAGACACATGATTGATTAAAATCCCAGCAAGGGAACAAAAGGGCCACATGAGGAAGATTGGGACTGGGTGTTGGAGGGTTGGAGTTGGTTTTATCTATTAGTAGTATATATATATATTGGGAGGAGTTTTTATTTTGAGGTCTTTTGAAGGGATGCTAGGGTGTAGGATATCCACTACTTTTTCCAGTTATAAATAAGGTGTATTAAAATGATTATTATAGGAAATTTGGGTAACACAAAATTGATGAAAGAAGTTAAAATATCATCTGTATGCATTTATTTAAGGAGAAAAAAGTTTGTTAACATGTTGGATTTATTTTCATGTTTTTCTATCATGCAGTCATGGATAGTCCCATTTTCAAATAATTTTGTCATATTAGGCTTGAGTTGTTTTATCTGGTTTTTTTTTTTTCTTTTTTCTTTTTTGGTACCAGAGATTAAACTTAGGGGCACTTGACCACTGAGCCACATCCCCAGCCCTATTTTGTATTTTATTTAGAGACAGCGTTTCACTGAGTTGCTTAGCGCCTCGCTTTTGCTAAGGCTGGCTTTGAACTCAACGATCCTCCTGCCTCAACCTCCCGAGCCATTGAGATTACAGGCATGCACCACTGCACCCAGCTGAGTTGTTTAATCATGTACTGTACCTTTTGACGTATGAACATAGTTTTACTCTAACAGAATGGAATAAATCCCAAAACCAGGTCAGTCTTTGGGACAGACTGAACTGGGCCTTGAGAACAGTTTTGAGGGAATGGATGATTATTGTAGTAGTAAATTTTTATACTTCAGACTATTCAGAATATTTCAGTGCATTTTTATACATCAGAAGCACGGATGTGTCAGCACTGCCTTAGCCAGATACTAACAACATGAAACTATTTGCTGTTATTTTTAAAGGAAAAACAGTTCCATATATTGTTCTAGGTATTATACATTTATTTCTAGTAGTGTTCCGTATTGAACAAAAAGGTGGGTATTAACTTCGAACATAACCAAATGTAGCTGCCTCTCTTGTCCCTTCCATTAAAATTAGAAAATTATTATGCATCTTTTTCATAGGCTACTACCCATATTGTCTGTTTAAAATCTTATGCATTTAAAATCTTTTAATATTTGTGAATGTAATTTTTTAGGGACTTCATTGATGGAAATTTTGAGAGTCTTATGACTGAACTAGAAATAGAAAAATCACTCAAACACCATGAAGATATTGTAGATGAAATTGACTGCATAGAGAAGACCCTTATGAAACGTCGCTCAGAGCTCAGGGAAGCTGACCGACTCCTGGCAGAGGCTGAGAGTGAACTTGCATGCACAAAAGAGAAAGTATGTCTTTTTGTGGTTTGGGGCATCAACTCATTGTGGGTAGGGCAGCTTACTGTTGTCTGCCTGGATTGCAAAGAAAACAGGTGAAAAGAACACAATTGTCCAAGTCAGATAGCCAGGTTCCAGACTGGAGTCTAGAATTTAGATAATTTGTGAGAATTTAGATAAGTCACTGAAATCTTCAAGCTTTGCTTTCCTCATCTATAAATTCAGGCTAAGAATATGTAGGCTGTTCAGTATGAATGAAATTAAATAGCATATTTAAGATTTCTGAAGTTAATTTAGTTCCCAGCACATCCCACTACTTTATCCTCCGTGTATGTGTGTGTGTGTGTGTGTGTGTTGGGTTCTGCTATGATTTTTTAAATTGGCCATTCCAATTCTTACAAAGCCACAGTGGACATCACAAGTCTTACTTTTTCTTTAATGTAAATGTGAATAATGATATATTTTGGTCCAAGATAGTATTCTTTAAAGATCACAACACAGGAAAGTCGGAGTGGGGTGGGGATGGGCTTCCTTTTACTGAGCCCCTTCTGTTGTCACACATGATAAATACCACTTCATTTAACCTTCCTGGCAACTCTGTAAGATGGCAGTAACTCAGTTTACAGATGTAGCCCACAGTGTTTTGTAACTGACCCAGACTTACACAGCTGAAGTTCTGCTACTCAAGAGTTTTTTTAGTTCAATGAGAATTGCAAGGTGAAAAAAATACTTTACCCACATGGAACACAAGGAACTGTTTTTATATTATTATTTCAACTTGGATCTATTTAAGTTAATAGAAATCTATTGCCCAGGAACTAAAACGGTTTCAGTTATTAAAGATATTTTATGAGTGTTGGTTTTAATAAGAATGGAAAAAGTTCTCATCTCTATTCAAGTGAGCATTTCTTTTTTACACGTTAGATTACGGTAAGAGAAAATAGGTGTTAGAACTATAGAAAAAGTTATCACTGGTATTTGAAAGGAAATTGTTGGCTCTTGTAGAGGCACAGGTGGTAAGTGAACTAGGGCTGAGAAGCTCTTTTGCCTTTACCCCGCCTCTCCACCCAAATGACTCAGGGAGGCAGCTTGCTAAGAAGAGGGAGGGAAAGGAAGTAGCTGTATTTTGTAAGGAATGTGCCAGACTTGTTAAAACCTGACATGGGAGGGGACAAAAGCCTACTTAGAAATGTGGCCTTCTGGAGTGTGTAGTGAGTTTTGTCTGGTGCTTTGCTGATGAACTGACAGAAAGTAGCTCTCTGGAACAGAGAGAGGTGTGATGAATACCTAGCCCTCTGAGGGCTTGCCGACCCTTTGGTAGCCACATGGGATATTTAATAGGCAAAACTAATGTACAGACTCCTTTGACTTCAGTATAACTGCTGAGCTTCAGTTTTTTGGCTGATGTTGAGTCAGTGCTCGATGAAGTACAAACCAAACACTTATTTTTGTACCTTTTGATGACTTTATAATCAGCTTGTTTTATTTTAGGCAAAAAAAGAAACTGAGCCGATTTAAAACAAACAAAAAAAGTGATTTTTGCCAGATCTTTTCTAGGAAGATTTTCCTTTTTTGGGTACTGGGGTAGAATTCATGGGCACTTAACCACTGAGCCACATCCCCTACCCTTTTTAATTTTGAGACAGGGTCTCACTAAGTTGCTGAGGCTTTGAATTTGGGATCCTACTGCCTCATGCATGCCTCGTGAACCACTTGGATTACAGGCATGTGCCACCATGCCCAGCAGGAAGATTTTTAACTACTTCTAAAGAATTTAATATTTGTATTTTTTAACAATAATTAAATCATCAAAAAATGAGTTTTCACTTAACTTGATAATATCTACAGTAAGCAGGAGTCTCAGTGTACACAGAATATTGGTAAAATCACTTCTTTGGCACTTAATTGGGAATTAATCAAATGATATTACAGATTGTTTTGAAATAAAAAGGTCATCTACAGTTCACCATCTTCAAATGACTTTATTTTTGGAGAGGCTCTTTGTCTTTATTGACATAGATTTAGTTTTATATAATTGCTCTCATAGTGCTTATGTGATTTTAAATTTGTTTTTCTTGGCCAACATAATATCGCTGACATCCTTGAAATATTCTATTGTGTTTAATGTACTATCACTTAATCTTTATTTCAAGTTTTATATCATTTCAGTACATTTTTATGTAGTAGTTCTTTGCTTCTCATTATTTTCTGAGAAATGTAGAGTCAAAACAAGTGGACATCTTTATGCCTTTCTGTATTGTCTTGTTTTCCAAGTGTTGTACCAGTTTACACTGCCAGTCACTGTAAGTGAATATTATAGGTGAATTGCTTTTAATGACAGTTTCTTTTCTAGACAAAAAATACTGTTGAAAAGTTCACTGAGGCCAAGAGAAATCTATTGCAAATTGAATCAGATGCTGAGGAGTTAGAAAGGAGAGCTCAGGAGACTGCTGTTAACCTTGTGAAAGCTGATCAGCAGCTGAGGTAGGTGGAGTCCCTGAGCTACTGGGGTATGTGGGGAAATGAATGAAGTTTGATTCTAAGAGGTTGATAGTTGGTGTGATAAGTGATGCATGTTAATTAAGTCTTTGGTCTGGGGGGGAATAACATGATGTGTTTTAAGATTGCTCCAAGCCGATGCAAAGGATTTGGAGCAGCACAAAATTAAGCAAGAAGAAATCTTGAAAGAAGTAAACAAAGTTGTAGAAGCAAAAGATGCAGACTTCCAGTGTTTAAACAAGAAGAAGGAAAAGCTAACAGAAGAGTAAGTAAGGCCTCTGTTGGGCCACAGGGGTGTATGCTGGGGACAGCTCTGTGGCCCAGTCTCCCATAGAGTCTGCTCAAGTACTGCTGGTGCTTTCTAGGCTTCAGAACCTGCAAAAAGATATTGAGGCAGCAGAACACAGCGAGCATCAGCACCTGCAGGTCCTTAAGGAATCTGAGACCCTCCTTCAAGCCAAACAAGCTGAGCTGGAAAGGCTAAAAAGCCAGGTATGGCAGTAGACACCTGCAAAATAAAATTCATACTGCTTTAGAACCAACTTACATTTTATGATGATGAAAGTAATACATTTGATTGGAAAATATAAAGTATAAAGAATAAATGAGGCTACGTGTCAGAAAAGTGTAGCATACAACCTAAATTTGAATCCCAGCACGGTACAGCATATTATTGTATAGTCAGCTTTCTGTCACTATGACAAATACCTAAGGTAATCAACTTACAAATAGAAAGATTTGTTTGGTTCACAGTTTTAGAGGTTTCAGCCCATGACCACTTGGACCCATTGCTTTGGGCCTATGGTAGCACATCTCGTGCGAGTGTTTGGGCAGTGTCTGGGCAGTGAATGAAAGGAAGAGGAAGGGGCCAGAATCCCTTTATTTACTTCAAGGGCACACCCCTATGACCCAGAGATCTCCCATTTGACCCACTTCCCAGTGGCACACTCTGGGGACTAAGCCTTAAATAACACTGAACTTCTAGCAGCTACTTAAGAGCCCAACTATAGCAATTATTGTGTGTATGAGTCTTAATGCATAGTATTCTTTTCTGTTAAATATGTTTATAAACACTTGTGCATTTAAACCAAGTATAAAAGTGGTCATTTGATAAGAGCACATTTTAAGTATTTTCTATTTTCTTCCTTTCCATGTTTCTGACTGCTTTTTCTGTAAACAAATATGTATTGCCCTTAAAATTGTAATTAATTTTTAAATTTAAAAAAGTGAGTAAATTCTAAAACTTTCTGCCTTACATTGCCAAGGTTATTGTCAAAATGGAATTAAGGTGTATTTTGTATTTATATGGAAGTTATTTGAAACCCATAACCTGAGGGGTAATCACTATTATCATGTTGTTCTTTCTGTGATCTGAGCAATTTTAAATATGAGAGCTGAAGGTCTTCATTAGGCTTTGTATGTTCACACCTCCAAGTTTGGCCTTCCTGATTGTTGGGGCTGGGATTGAAGTTTCTCATTTCCCCCACGTTCTTTGACTGGACTAAATAAATACTTACTCTTCAGGCTAGCACTGAAGGCTGCGTGGCTTTTGTCAAACTTTGCATTCTTCCCTTTTCAGGTGACAAGTCAGCAGCAGGAGATGGCTATCTTGGACAGGCAGTTAGGGCACAAGAAGGAGGAGCTGCAACTCCTCCAGGAAAGCATGGTCCAGGCCAAAGCTGACCTCCAGGAAGCCCTGACTCTGGGAGAAACTGAAGTCACTGAGAAGTGCAGTCACATTAGGGTATGATATTCAGTAGGTTTTCTTAAGAGTCCTAGGACAATGCCAGAGATTATTTTGAGGTATTTTCATTGGTTTTCTCCAAAGATGTAAATTCCTGAAACCTTGCTTCCTCCCTAATGCCATTTGGCCTGTGTTGTGTGTCCAGGCTGTGGCTCTCATGTGAAGCTCCCTCATATTGTTATCTGGATATGGCTGAAGTTCTACTGTCTCGTGCCTTTCCCATTTCATTTCATTCTATAGGAATCGCCTTTCTGCACTGTCACTAGCCAGATCCCACCTGTTTCTCATGACCCAACTACACGCCACTCTCTCAGAAGACTGCCTTGACTTTTTTGCTCTGGAAGGAGTTTCTTCCTCTCCTGAGTTTGGCAATGTTCTTTGTGTTTCCTTGAGCACCTTGACTTTCCAAGATTATGCTTATTTCCTGCCTCACCTCTGCACTGACTGCTGAGCCCCTTGAGGGCAGCTATGTCTGAATCAGCCTTTTTTCTCTATGACACATTGCCTTGCATGTAGTCAATGCTTTGTGTAAAGATGTTACTTTCTTCCATTATTCAGAAATATATATTAAAAAATATATAAGAAATATATTAGTGAAAAATATAGTGCTGTTCTTGACATAAAAGGCAAAAATGGGCTTGTTTCTAAGAAATTCTGCAAAATGAGACAAGAACAGAATTGATTTTAGAGGAATTTCCATTCATAATTTCACAGGGTAGGATAACTTTTTGTTTTAAACACAGGAAGTAAAATTGCTTTTGGAAGAACTGAGTGTTCAGAAAGGAGAACTGAATGTCCACATTAGTGAAAAAAAAACTCAACTTGCACTTATAAAGCAGGAAATTGAAAAAGAGGAAGAAAATCTTCAGGTAGTTTTAAGGCAGATGTCTAAATACAAAACTGGTAAGTTTAAAGAAAATCGTAAAGTTTGGTGTTAGAAATACCTGTGTTACAGGTTATAGAAAAATACAAATGACCAAGAAAGACAGATTATAAAAGGAATATATTCTTTTTTGCCATTCAATTTAATATGGTTTATGTAAAATGAAATAGTTATTTTTATAGTTGACCAATATATGCTGACAGAAGGGCAAGTATATGCCTGTGACCCATTGACGTGTACAATGGAATACTCTTTCAGGGTTCAGGACTCTTAAAAAATTCATATCTGGGGGCTGGGGATATAGCTCAGTTGATAGAGTGCTTCCCTCACATGCACAAGGCCCTGGATTCAATCCTCAGCACCAGGGAAAAAAATAATTCACATCTGTTGGACCAGTGAGTCCTCTTCTGTTCATACACAATGGCATGCCTTTACATGCTTCATAGTAATATTTATGATGATAAAAATTTGGAAACAATTGACCAATTTAAAAATCATTTTTTAATATTTAATGACATTCAAAAGTGCTCAAGAGAACAGTGAAAAACAAATGAATAACTGAATATGGAGTATACCCCAGTTTATTTTAAAATTGTGTGTGTGTGTGTGTGTGTGTGTGTGTGTGTGTGTGGTGTGGGTGTGTTTTCCTGGAAGGAAATACCTCAAAATGCCATTGTAATGGTTATAACTTTTGGATGTTAGGATAATGATACGTTTTCAATTTTTTATCTTTTGCTTTTTAAAGTTTTTCCAAATTTTCTACAGTGAACAAATATTTTTATAATCAGAAAAGTTAATATTTAAATATCTATCTCAAAGGGCAAAACTATAATCATATCAATCTTATATAAAGTTTTCCCTATTTTGATTAATTTTAATTTGTATAAAATGTTCTTAGTACATTCTTTTGTGTATATGTAAAGATATAAATGCTTTTCAAAGTAGTTCTTCGTTAAATGTTTTTGTTGAAATGCTTCTAACAAATAATTATCAATACCTTTAAAAAGGTTTTCTTTTAAAAATATAATTAGCATCATTTATTGAGCTGAATAAAAATTTTTTGATTATCTGTTGTTTCTTCTATCAGTCAGTAGCATTATTTTTTGTTTCATTTTATAAATATTTCCAAGTCTATTTAATAGCATGAACTGTGCTTTTTTTCTGTCTATTAGAACTAAAGAACATTATGGACATATTGCAACTTGAAAACAGTGAACTACAAGGTTTGAAGCTACAACACGACCAGAAGGTGGCTGAGTTAGAGAAGACTCAGGTCGAAGTACTAGAGGTAATGAACAGCGCTGTTGTCACCTTAGCAAACTGAAGTCTTTCTCTTTTAGTCTATTGAGACCTCTTTTATCTGATTAGGAGAAAATCGAATTAGAGAATTTGCAGCAGGCAGCCCAGCAACAGAAAGGGGAAATAGAGTGGCAGAAACAGCTCCTTGACAGGAACAAACGGGAAACAGAGCGAATGACGGCTGAGATCCAAGCATTACAGTCATGTGTTGAATGCTTGAGCAAAGAAAAGGAAGATCTCCAAGAGAAATGTGACAGTTGGGAAAAGAAGTTGTCACAAACCAAAAGGTGAGAGCAAGAACAAACAAGCTTTTGGGATCCCTTTTTAAAATGAGAGTGTAGGGACTGGGCATGTGGCTCAGTGAAGAGCACTTGCCTAGCATGTACAAAGCCTTGGGTTCAGTCACCAGTACTGCAAATAAATAAAACAAAAATAACTGAGAAGGGACTGTATAAAACAAAATTAGAACATAGAGAAAAGGAAAAAAAAAAAAAAAAAGTACTCAAATGTGGTAGCATAGTATAATTCTCCAATAGCATTTTTGGTGAATTTCCTTCTAGCTTTTCTTCCCCCCTCAAAATTACTTTTTAAAATTATCTGTTGTGGTCTTTGAGGTGAAATAACACATGCTGGAAATAAAATGGAGAGGTGTACCTAATTCATTGGATAAAGACAATATCATTAAGATTTAGTTCTCCTCAAATTGCTCTATAAATTCAAAACACTGCAATGAAAAATCCCAGTAGCCTTTTTTGTTTTTTGTAGAAATTGATAAATTGGTTCTAAATTTCAAATGGAAATGCAAAGAATCTAGAATAGAATTTATGCATTTTTTTTTTAGACATAACACCAAAATAACTTTGAAAGAGAACAAAAGTTCAGGGCTAACACTACCTGATTTCAAGACTTCAATATAAAACTATAGTAACACTGTGGTATTGGTATAAAGTAGACAAATAACTCATTGGAACAGAATAGAAAGTCAAAGATAACTCTCACATATATGGGCAACTGATTTTGACAAATATATCAAAGTATTGTTTCAGTAAAGAAAAGATAGTCTCTGTAAAAAATGTTGCTAACCCAATTGGATATCCAAAACCAAAACGATGAAACCTTGATCCACATGTCACATTGTGTACAAAAATTAACTTAAAATGGGCCATGAACATAAGTGCAAAATCTAAATATAGAACCTCTAGGAGAAAGTTTTTGTGATCTCGGGTTAGGCAAAATTTTCTTAGGTGTAGCACCAAAAACATGATCCATAAAATAGTAATTTGAAAAAATTGAACTTCATCATAATTTAAAACATCTGCTCTTCAAAAGACACTATTAAGATAAGGAAAAGACATGACACAGACTGGGGACAAAAATCTTTGTGACCATGTATCCAATAAAGGACTTGTAACTTGTATTCAGACTATATATATACATGAAGAATTCTCAAAACTCAGTAGTAAGAAAATAACCCAGTTTTGTTGTTGTCATTGTTGTTTGTTTTGTTTTGATACTGAGTATTGAACCCCAGGGCACTTTACCACTTAGTTACATCCCCAGCCCTTTTTATTATTTATTTTGAGATAGGGTCTCACTAAGTTACCGAGGATCTTGCTAAGATGCTGAGGCTGGCCTCAAACTTGCAAGCCTCCTGCCTCAGCCTCCTGAGTTGCTGGGATTACAGGTGTGCACTGCCACACCCAGCTATAACAGCAAAGTTTTAAATGGATACAAGATTTGAACAGACATTTCACTCTAGAATATACACGATGGCAAGTAAATATGATAAGATGTTCAGCAACATTACTCATTAAGGAAAAGCAAATTAAAACCACAATGTAATATCCACTACACATTTATCAGAATGACCATACCACATGTTATTGAAGTACTTTCATGCACAACTGATGGGAATGTAAAATGCTACGACTGTTTTGGAAAACAGTTTGGCAGTTACTTAAAAATCAGAAGTACACCTACTCAAAGATTCAGTCATTCTGCCCTTGATACGTAGAATACACCTCAGGCATGTCTATGATAGGGACAAACCCTGTACCACTGTGCTTCCTGCTTTTTCGCCTGTCACAAGTTAGCAGTACGTTTTGATCCTCAGATGTCCCGAATTCTAATATCATCCATTTTTTGTCCATGATTTTTATAAAACCTGAATTTAGTAAGTCACTTTGGGGAGGAAAAATCTCCTATTTAGAAAGCTCATAAGACTTCATTTAAAAATGAGTTCGACAATCTTGAGTTTTAAGATTTATATTCATTCAGACTTTCCATAACTGTACATTGTGAAAGGGCAACACTATTCCTCAGTCATATCTTGTGTGAGCTTAACTATTTCACATTTGACAGTCTGACTTATTTTTGTGTGGTAGGGTTTTAGCAACTACAGAAGAAAATAGCAAAATGGAGCAATCAAATTTAGAAAACTTGGAATTGAATGTCAGAAAACTACAGCAGGAGCTGGACCAGCTAAACAGAGACAAGCTGTCACTGCATAAGGACATTTCAGCAATGCAGCCACAGCTCCACGGTAGGAGGCAGCAGAGCAGGAGAGATGTGATTTTTTTCCCCCTTTGTTAAATTCCTTGTGTGATTTTTTTTTCTTTTTACAGAAGTAATTTATGCAAATGGGCAAGGGTTTCTTTCTAGTTAGATTGTGGTAATGGTTTCCCAACTCTTGAAGATACTAAAAGCCTTTGAATTGTACACTTTAAATAGGACATACATGATATGTGAATTTTATCTCAGTAGATCTGTTTTTCTAAAAACTTGAATTCATGTTCTTTAGAGAACAATTTTAAAACATAACAAAAAAGATGAAATAATAATTATTATTGACTTCACCCCTCAAAGGTAATGCCTATTAACAGTTTGGTAAATATTCTTCCAGATTTTTCCTAGGGGTGTGTGTGGTTTAATGCAAATAATAAACATTTTTTATTACCAAATCTTTATAATTGTTTAGGAGAAACTGCTGTCATTCTAGCTAATAACAACTTGTTGAGCATTTATTATGCACTCGACCTAATGCATTTTCTCATTTAATCCTCATAACATTTTTAGGAGATAGAAACTGTTGTTTACCCATTTACATATGAGGAAACCTAAGCTTAGTTTTCTTGTAATATGTTGAGTCACACTATTAGTAATTGACAAAGACAATATAGATATAAATTTAATTCCTAAATTGTCTTCCTAAAAAGTATTAAATTTACATTACCAGCATGTAGAAGGTACATATTTTTACACCATGCATCTCACCAACAATATTATTTGTGAATCTCTGTTTTCAGTGTGGATTGAACCTCTGGGGACTGTAGCACTGAGCTACATGCTTAGTCCCTTTTATTTTTTTCATTTTTTGAGACAGGGTCTAAGGTAACCCAGTCTGGCCTCAAACTTGTGATCCTCTTGCCTCCGCTCCCAAGTTGCTGGAATTACAAGTGTATACCACTTGTTTTTATTGTGAGATTTTTGAATATAAAAATATTTAAAAACCTGGACTCCCAGCCAAGATCTGGGTTGTGCATTTATCCCTGTCTTTTGACTTGTAATAAGTGAGTGTGACATCGTCATTCATTCAACAGAAATAAGTTGGAATTCACTCTGTTGGACTTTTTTTGGGAAGGTGACTGGTGAAAATCTGTTATGTATACATACTATATGTAATTTTATTAAAATGTTGTTTCTGTAGAAAAACGAGAAGCTGTGAAGTCACTACAGGAGGAACTAGCTAATGTACAAAACCATTTGAACCTAGCAAAACAGGTAAGGTTAACAAGTATAATCTTCTGTTAGTATCCCGAAGGCATGCATACAATTGGTGACATAATAAAAATGTCAAGTAGGCTGATTTCTTATCACACCAGCAGGTCATAGGGCCATTTATATAATGCAACTCTCAGATAACACTTCGGTATACAGCAGTGGTGTTCTAATTTAATCTGGCCCTAGAACTCTTGATTCAAACGAAGTTTTACTCAAAACAAGTATGTAGAGTGGTGGCTATACCAGAGCCATGTAGTTCCTCTGGGGACCAGAGGGGGACCACCCCTTATCCATGGCATAGGCAAGGCCTTCAAGATGAGCCTTAGAACTGATCACCTATTGATGCACAGGGTTTGATGTGAATAGGGGAGATTCTTGACCCTGGTCTTACCATCATTTTCCTGAAGGTGATTCAGTGTTGTCCTGTGGGAAGAGTGCTGTAATCTGATTTTCAAAGAACTTCAAGCAAGTTCTGGGTCTCATTTTCTACTGTGTAAATTAGAAGTTAGATTAAACATCTAAATTCTTTTCCTTGTACCTTTAAGATTGTGTTTCTGAGAAATATAAAACTTATAATCAAAATAGTCTACTTATAAAAAAATCCTGCAAAGGTTCTTGTGAATATTTTTTGTGTTAGAAATATGCTTTAAAATGCTTAATTTGGGTTCCTTAAAAAGGCATTTAATTTCCAAACAAGCTGTGAGGTGGCTCTTTGTTTTTTGTTTCCCCCCATCCACCCACCTCATTGACAAGGCAGCTAAAGCTGAGAGGAACTGAGAGTCTTACTGAAGATTTTTGACACCTTATTCTTTAGGCACTAAAAAAGAGGAAAGCCAGCAATTAAGTTGATTCCTGAATCTTTTCTGTAAGTCTGTTGAGAGATAAAGGCTATGGAAACAATGCTGCTCATTTCATCAAATATGGTAGATGGTGGATTGGCACTGGCCACCCCTGTAAAGACAGTGTGAGTCCTTTCGATTTGTTCTACCTATAGGACCTGCTTCATACCACCAGCCGTCAGAATGTACTGCTTGGTGAGCAGACCCGGCTCCAGAAGGACATCAGTGAGTGGATAGAGAGGTTCGAGAGCTATCAAAAAGAAGCCGAGGCTAAACAGCAGCAACTCCAAGTGCTTCAGAATGAGATTGACGAAAACAAGCTGAAGCTAGACCAGCAAGAAACGGTACTACACGTTCATGACTACGTGGAAGGACCCGTCTCTTACCTGTATGAACTTTTTCCTGTGACGGAGCTGCTGGAAAGCACCCTTGTCTCTCTGCTGCCCTGTGTAACTAAGTGCAGCTTTTACACCAGCTCTGTGACTCTCTGTGATGGTCCCTTAAAGTCATAGGACATTGTCCTGTAAAGAATCATAATGCCACGTGCCCTTTGCTGCCCAGGTGGCTTCCCAGCCCCTGCTTCATCCATTTTCATCACTTTTGCAAAGGAGCTACTCTGTCCTGTAGCTGTTTTTCTCCTTTCTGTTGAACTGAAATCTGTCCCATGTTCATCTGGGACCTGAGTGTTTACTATTTTATGACCAAGGTTTTTCTCTGCTAAGATGTTTCAGAGGCTCCATAGAGAGAGAGAAAATGAAGAAAATAAATTAGAAGCCAGTAAAGTGACACTGAAGGAGCAGCGGCACCAGCTGGAAAAGGAATTAATGGACCAGAAAAGCAAACTGAGCCAGGTGCTCATTCAGATGTCAGTGGCAGAAGAGCGGGTGAGGACTCTGCAAGAAGAGGAGAAGTGGGGCGAGACCCTAGAGAAGACTCTGTCCCAAACCAGTACGTACCCTGAAACGGCCCAGGGCAGGGATGGGGCAGGGCCCAGAGGATGGAAGGGGAAATTGTGTGAAGGAGACCTGGGCCCCAGCCAGGCAGGGGCAGGGGCAGGAAAGCAGCAGCCCTGAGAGGAGGAGACAGGGACAGAGACAAGGGGGATGTGTGTCTTGCTGGAGAAGTTTGATCCTAAGACTGAAAGCAGTCTTTACCACATTGCCTCCTTCAAGGATGTTACCTTAAGAAAGTGGAACAGTATGGCGAAGAAGGGTGGAGATATTCCCTAGCACACTATGCACTTTGGGAATAGTGATCTGTTTTGCTCAACCAGTCAAAAAAACAATATTAACAATTCTTCTGTCCTCAGTTGACATAGTAAGTGGTACTAGAATACAGGTATTTGGGGGGCTAGGGTTCTGGCTCAGTGGAAGAGCACTTGCCTAGTACATGGGAGGCACTGGGTTCAATCCTCAGCACCACATGTAAGTAAAAAAAGTCTATTGTCAACTAAAAAATATTCTTAAAAAATACAAGTATTTCCTTCGAGTCAGTTTGCTCCCTCTTGAACCTTATGTAAATGAACTTTGTTTGAAAATCCAGGGTACATGGTCATCAATGAACAATTTTTCTTTCTTAAACCACAGCGTTTAATAGGCTCAGAAAATGTTGTGGATTCAGGTGTCTGAAAGGGTTGTCACTCCTTTTTTCTAGCAACTCATGATACACTCAGGCCCAGTCATTTCATAATGAAAATGAAACTAACAAATACGCTGAGTCCTGACCGCGCCAGAGGTGTTGAACATGAAATACGAGTAGAATGCTACTCCAGATAGGGTGATAAGAAAAATCTCTTTTAAAATGCCACTTTTATTTGTAAGCATCTTTATTGAGTGCTCACTCTGTCCCCAGTGTTTGCCTATGTGGTTCCAGTAAACACCAGAAGTATGCTCCTCAGCTATAAAGTGGGGCCAGGCTGCTGCAGGAACCAGCTCCAAATCCGGTGCCTTTTCTACTGCACCACCTCCTGTGAAGGAAGTACTGGTGTGTCTCCCTTTATTAAAATCAAAGTTTGTATAGTTTGATTACAGGCACAGTCATGCACACCTGTAATCCAAGCTGCTCAGAGGCTAAGGGCAGGAGGATTGCAAGTTTGAGGCCAACCTCAAAGAAAGACCCTGTCTCAAAAAAAAAAAAACTGGGATGAAGCTCAGGAGTAAAATTCCCCTAGATTCAATCCCCAGTACCAAATCAAGTTTTATTAAAAAAAAAAAAAACTTCAGGAGTCTGTTGTGGGTTTCCTGCACCTGAGGGCCTGTATTTATCCTCATTTTGTCTCAGAGACTCAAAGGAAAAAGTTTTTGTCACTTTGGGATCAGGCCTCCAGGAACTAGTTACCTCAGGATGTGCCTTACTTGGATCTTTCCTGGTCTCACGGAGTGGTCAGGGCATACTGGTGAGATGTGGTAATGGAGGGCAGCCCCAAGCAGGTAGCCTGTCACCCTTTTGCAGTCTGCCTGTGAAGAAAGGAAAGGAAAGTTCTGCCTGCAGCTGCCCCAGGGCCTCCTGCCAAACTACCTAAAATGCTCATTTCAGAGCTGCAGCTTTCAGAACGGGAGCAGCAGTTAGTGGAAAAGTCAAACGAGCTGCTGGCTCTCCAGAAGGAGACAGACACCATGAGGGCAGACTTCAGCCTCTTGCGGAACCAGTTGTTAACAGAGAGAAAGAAAGCCGAGAAGCAGGTGGCCGGCCTGAAGGAAGCACTCCAGATCCAGCGGAGCCAGCTGGAGAAGAACCTTCTTGTGAGTACCTGTCGCCCTGGCGCTTTATGAGATGATGCTGCATTTAAATTTTTAAACTGCAACACCAGAATATTAATACCCCAACCGCCCAGTCCCTAAGCCAACTGTTGTTGCTGTGCTTGTGGAGAATTTGCTCTTGAAACTCATGGTAAGTTTTGCCTGCAACTGGGCTGCAGCCCCAGAGTAGCGCTGGCTGCTGGCTGGACAGCATCCCATGAACAGTGTCAGCACGAAGTAGAGCGAGTTTCTGCTGTGGCCCACTTCAGGGACGAGGGTGTTGGAGAGGGCTTGGAGACATTTTTACACAGCTGCAGTCATCGCTTACAAATTATTCTCATCCTGCCCTTTTTAGTCAGCATTGGCATTAATCATTATCCTAAGACCAGGAAGCTCAATCTACCATGATTTTATCCCTGAAATAAATTTGGGTGGGTATAATTAAATAGCTGAGAGCTATTTGTGGTGGGTAGAGGCAAGTGGCTCAATGACTTTTACAGGAATAATGCTCTGATGGGATTAAGGAGCCTTGTTCCGTGAAAGGAACTTTTAAGCCATATGTGTTCCCAGAGGGTGGTATACTTGCAGCTAGCAATAGACAAGGTGACTGTAAAGATAGAATATAGATGTTTAAAGTTTACTCCTCCCAATAACATTATGATGATGGGTTCTGTTGTTCCCATTTTACAGACAATTAATGGAGACTCAGAGAAAGTAACTTAACAAAGGTAATGCAGCAGATGGGGGTTCAGACTTTGGGCTAATAGATTGACATGTGTGGACTCCTGGCTATACCAAAGACGTAAATAGACTTATCCCCATTTTATAGCTAGGGAAGCTGAGGTCAAGAGCGAGATGGAGTCACAGAGCTAGTGAATATGTGAGCCATGTTTGGACTGTGGGGTCATTTCTCCCCTGTCTAGGAGCAGAAACAGGAGAAGAGCTGCATGCAGAAGGAGATGGCAACCATGGAGCTGGTAGCCCAGGACAACCATGAGCGGGCCAGGCGCCTGATGAAGGAGCTCACCCAGATGCAGCAGGAGTACCTGGAGCTCAGGAAACAGGTGTGTGACCAGGACCCTCTGCTGGCCGGCCTCGGCAGGAGGGCTCAGTAAGCACTCCTTGCCCTCAGGGCTTAAACAGGTTGTGATGGATTTAGTATCTCTCTTAAGAGGATTATTTCTTTATGGAAATCTTGAAAGGCTGGTGATAAGAAGGTTCTGTAAGTCAAATCTAAAAAAACAAATTTAACTTAAATTTTAAAATATACCTCCCCAAGAGAAAAAAGTATTTGTTAAAAATATGCTTTTAAGGTGGGTGCCGTGGCACAGGCCTGTAATCCCAGCAGCTCGGGAGGCTGAGAGAGGAGAATCGAGAGTTCAAAGCCAGCCTCAACAAAAGCGAGGCACTAAGCAACTCAGTGAGACCCTGTCTCTAATAAAATACAACATAGGGCGAGGATGTGGCTCAGTGGTCAAGTGCCCCTGAGTTCAATCCTTAGTACCTACCCCCCACCCCCCCAAAAATATGCTTTTAAAATTCTCTTAAAGCTAGATGTGATGATGCACACCTATAATCCTGTAATCTCAGCTACTTGGGAGGCTGAGGCTGGAGGATCCCAAGTTCAAGGCTGGCCTGAGCAACTGAGGTGTCTCAAAGTAAAAAATAAAAAGGGCTGGGGATATAGTTCAGTGGTAGAGCATCCATGGGTTGGGTTCAGTCCCCAGTACTACAAAACAAACAAACAAACAAAAAAAAACTAAAATTCTCTTCTTAAGTTCAATAAGCTTTTTATGGAGGTTATTGAAAGAAAACAATGGTAATTCTTTAGCATAAAACTTTATCATGGCCCAAATATTTTTATACTAGAAATAAGTCTATAATAACCAAATCTCCAGGTAAGAAAAAATAGTCCCAGGGAATCCTTTGGTAACATGTAACCAGGTGGAAAGCATAAAACCAGTTCATGCTTGGACTGGTTGTCTCCAGCACTAGATGCTCCTGTTGTCCCTTCACCAAGGCCAGCATCTGGGCCAGCCCTGAACTCTAGTGGAACTGCCGTGGCCACTCAGTTGTTCTTACTTTGTAGTTTGGGTGATTCCATGTAACCATTCCAGTTTCACCTGTGCTGCCAAAGTCCCCAATCCTCCCACCCCCGACACACACACAGACACCCTTTGACTCAAGGGAAAATACTCTTAAAAATGATTTATAAGCCACATCCCTTACCTATTCTAGCTGGCTCTGCAAACTTGGTAGGGCATTTAGCAGTACAGTAGGAATGAACCTAATAGCTTTGCTAATAAGCTCCTTATGGGGAGAGCCACAAATCTCAGGTGTTAAACAGCCCAACACTTCGGGAAAACGCCAGGCTGCTCAAACCACCGGACTGTTCCCGTGAAGTGAGCGCGTTTGACCAGGACATCCCTCAGGTCCTCGCAGCTTTGCACTCAGTCCAGACCACATATGACCTGTTTCAGTAAATGATCCTTTTCTCATTTGAAGTTTCATCATTACAGCTGCCAGTTAGGTACCACCAAGGTGCTTCATCCAAATTCTCTTATTTCTGAGGAGAAGGTATTATCTCCATGTAAGTGAGGTAACAGAAGATCAGCTCATTTGCTCAGAGGTCATACTGGTAATGTATGCTGGAACCGAGATTGGCATTCAACTCTCACTCCAAAGAGATCGACTTCTAGAGAGTAATTCACCTTCAAGAAACATTATGCACATGCTTTTCAAAATGGAAGTTGTGCCTATCAGAATGGTATAAAATTGTTTGCTTAGTAGCTTGGAGATACTTGAGTATTTGAAAAATCATGTTTTTACAGTTCTACTATTCATGGTTCAAAAGCTCAACTTCTGATGGGGTCACATCCCAATAAACCCGTCTTAAGTTGAAAGTGTCATAGGTTGAAAGTGCATTTAATACACCTACCCTGCCGAGCATCGTACTTCAACAGCACAGTACGATGTGCAGATCGTTTGCCCTTGTGATCAGGTCAGGCTGACTGGGAGCCATGACTTGCTGCTGCTGTTCAGCATCAAAAGAGTGTGCATGTGGCTAGCCCAGGAGAAGGTCAAGATGCAAAGTACACTTTCTACTGAGCATATATCACTTTTGCACCATAATAAAGCCAGAAAATCATTTAAGTTGAAGCAGGCATGGTAGCACATACCTGTATATAATCCCAGCTACTTGGGCAGCTCAGGCAGGAGGATTTCAGGTTCAAGACCAGCCTGGGCAACACGGGGAGACCCTGTCTCAAAACACGTCTTTAAGTTGAACCATCTTAAGACAGGGATTGTCTGCAGTTATCTGTAAATCTTTGAATACTAGACACATTCGATAGCTCACCTCTAGGTATTTAACTCTTTGTTTAGATAGCGAACCAAAAAGACCTGGAGAGAAGACAAATGGAAATCAGTGATGCAATGAGGACACTTAAGTCTGAGGTTAAAGACGAAATAAGAACCAGCTTGAAGAACCTCAACCAGTTTCTTCCAGAACTGCCAGAAAATCTAACAGCTATTTTGGAAAGAAATGAAAACCTAGAAGGAGAGTTGGAAAGCTTGAAGGAGAACTTCCCATTCACTGTGAATGAGAGGCCATTTGAAGAAAAACCTAGTTTTTCCCAAGTTCACATAACGGTAAGGGTGTATCATGCTATTCCCTGGGCTTCAGAGGAGGAGAGTTTGGTTTCCACCTCCTCCAGTTAAGCTAAAAACAGGTTTGGAGGTGCGGGAGTGGAAAGGCTGGTTGTCTCCCACCCATGGCACTTGGTGACTCATTGAGGTCTCCCTTTTCCTTTTGCAAAAGGATGAGCACTGGCGTGGGGAAGCGCTCCGAGAGAGACTGCGGCACCGGGAAGATCGACTCAAGGTTACCCTTAAAAACAAAACAAAAACAAAAACAGTCTGGTGGTGTGGCTCAGTGGTAGGGCACTTGCCTAGAATACACAAGGCCCTGGGTTCCTCCCTGGTACCACAAAACAAAACAAAACGATGTGAGATTCTTGGCACTTGGGGGAAAGTGGGGGAAATTTCTCATTCACAAGCTGCTGTCACATCCACTATTTTGCAGCACTCAAAAATTTATAGATGACATGGTTGAAGTTCAGAGAAGTGGACATCACACAACTAGTGAATGGCACTCAGTGTTTTAAGATCATGAATTCTAGGGCCGGGTGTAGCTAGTGGTGAAGCACTTGCTTAGCAATAACCACAAACCTTGGTTTGGTCTCCAGCACCCCAAAAAACATGAATTCTGGAATTAAGTCCAATATTCTTTAACCTGTGCAGTGCTGCTTTACTTCAGCTGGAAATGACAGAAACTAAGTATTTGAAACAGGAAAGAGAGACACAGTGATGAACTGTAAAGACACCACAAGCCAGTGGTTGGGAGAAGGTTGAGAACCCTGGAGAAGCAGGCCTTTGAGTGTCAGATAGGGAACTGTGTGGCTCAGAGCATGTTGTGTGAAGGCCTGTGGTCTGTTAGCAGGAGTCTAGGATTTAGTGACCAGCTTCAGCCTAAGGATCTGGGGGTTCAGTACTAGGAGCTGAAATGAGAGGGAGGCAGAATGAGAGGACAGGACTCATCTTTTGGCAGTGGCTGCTCCTGCACAGCAGAGCCGGGGAGGGAACAGCACTGCAGCACTGAGTGGAGCCCTGTGACTTCCAGTGACATTCTCCTGCACACGTGGCTGTTTTAGTCAGTTATATAATTAAATCAAGTTAAAAATTCAGTCTTTGGTTGCTACATTTCAAATGCTTAGTAGCCATGTGTGTCTAGTGGCTGCTCTAGATAGCTACAACCAGATACAGAACATTCCATCATTGCAGAAAGTGCAGCGGAGGGTGGAGCGTGCTGCCTTGGACTGAATCATTTCAGGATTAGCGCACAGAGAGGCCAAAAGACACTGTGAATCAAACACATAGCGAGGAGACCCTGCAGATCCCAGGCATTAACTAAGCATCCGATTCTTGACAGACAAGAAAAAAGACGAGGCAGTAATTAAGTGGGGAGTCAGGAGAAGCAGAAATCCTAAGTGTTGCTACAGTGGAAAGAATGGATGGGTGAAAGACCCGGTTAATGACAACACAAATGGTAAAAGTTTGTTGGGCCCACAGGGGCTTCCATCCTTCCCTGGCACCTCCTTCAGTTGTTTCTAAGGACTCAGCATTTCCAGCAGCCCCTCCTACTGTGGAGGATAAGGAAGCGGTGTAACACACACTCTGGCCCGTGTCTGCTGCACAGAACCCCTTCTAACACTTTCAGGCCCAGCTTCGCCACTGTATGTCCAAGCAAGCAGACGTATTAATCAAAGGAAAGCGGCAGACAGAGGGCACTTTACATAGCTTGAGGAGACAAGTGGATGCTTTAGGGGAATTGGTCACCAGCACCTCTGCAGATTCAGCGTCGTCACTGTCTCACCTGGAGTCTTCCTTTGCAGAAGACTGTCCACTCGGGCAAAGTCAGGTAAGAGGAAGCCCTCAGAGTTTAATGTTACATGGGAAGTACTTGAAAGCTTTGGGATACATGATCTAGAGTGGACCAGGGTCAAAATGCCACCTTCAACTCTGGAAAAGTTTATCAAAGATAGTTTTTTGTGGCCTGTGGGAAAGCTGGAGTCGCCTGGCTCATAGGTATCCAAAAAGGAAAGCCGAAGGCTTAGGAAGTGGATCAGCACTGAAGAGTGCGCGAGTTGGCAGGGATGCAGAGATCCCGCTCCTCCTGTCCTCCATTTCAGTGTAAAGTGCTTAGACTGATGAGGCCAGTTTGAGTCTTGAGTTTCATCTGTCTGTCTGTCTCCCTGTGTCCTGGGGAAAGATGACTATTAATAATAATGATAGTGCTTATTATTATTTTGCAATAAAAAATTTGAATGAAGATCTCTTAACCCTAGGTCTGTAACAAACTGAATTTCACAAAGTTTTCTTTGTGAGACTTAGATAAGGTTAAGAGGAACATGAAACTATTCTCATTGAACTGTTACCAGTATTACTGTAGGAGACAGAAAATAGCTTCTGTTTTTGAGTGCCTATTATGTACACACACATTGTGAACCCTTTACATATAACATCCCATTTTATCTTTACATCCTGGCATGTCCTTTTATACTAAAATGATAAATGACCCGGTCAAAGATGTAGCAAAGGACAAATCCAGGAATTACTGGCCAGTCTGAGCCGTTTATTGTAATGGTTGAACCACAGGGAACATTCAAGGACAACTTTCTCTTTAATAGGCCCAAGAGGGGCAAGTAAGTGACTTACGTAGGTCACAAAAACTAATTAGTAGCAGAGCCAAGATTTGAATATGATTACATTAACACCTTCTGTAGTGAGACCCAAGTGAGGTGAAGGCCAGAAGTTCCATCATGGCCTCAGAGCAGGGTCAAGGAAGAGGAAGCACCAGGCATGGAAACAGGTGGGCTCCGTAGCAGCCCAGAGTTGTGAGAAGAGCACGTGGAGGGTCAGGAGCCAGGTTCAGTTACCAGCTCAAGATTGCACCCAAGAGTTCAGATGCTCGAATGCAGGAAAATAAGAGATGTTGGAGCAGGAGGAGGGGCAAGGTAGTTAGAATGGTTTAAAACCTGGGGCTGAAATCCAGCCTTCCATGGGATAAAGGTTGAACTAGGTTGGAGTGGGGCGCTGGCCTGTGAGCCCTTGCACATTTCTTTTCTTTTCAGGGCTCCTTCCAAGTTCCACAAGGTCCATCAGAACTGCCAGACGTTTACCAGCACGGATCCCATTAACAGCTTCCTGCTCACAGGGTACATGTTAAAGAGTTCTTTTCTTCTGTTTTCCCCCTCCTCACGTACTGGAGACTGTACCTGGGGCCTTAACACATGGTATGCAAGCACTCCCCTCCCACTGGGCTACATCCCCAGCACATGAGATCTTTTTCTTTCTTTCTTTTTTTTTTTTAGGATGTTGATAGACCTTTATTTTATTCATTCATTTATATGTGGTGCTGGGAATCGAACCCAGTGCCTCACACATGCTAGGCAAGTGCTCTGCCACTGGGCCACAACCCCAGCCCACATGAGATCTTTTAAAACCAAGCACTTTCAATTGGATGATCTTCAATTCCAGCAGTCTTATAAAAAAATCTTTAACTTTTTTCTCTCATAATCTTGAAGTGGTTAATCTTAAAATACTTTTTGGCTGGAAATGTAGACCAGTGATAGTGCACTTGCCTGGCCCATGAGGGCCTGGGTTCAGTCCTCAGCCTTGGGGGGAAAAAGAAAAAGTCCAAAGATACTCAGTGTGTGATTTTTCCTGCCAGCCACTGTGCCATCATTTCTGATAAGGCAGTTTTCACTGTCAGAAGGCCTGAATTCATCCTTCGCACCTTTTTGTCTTACACTGTAGGAAAAGGATGGCCCACCAGGATGAGTACTGTACTATCTTGTGTAAACGCAGCTGAGGACACACCTTTCTCCACTACCTCACTAGCTCCCAGATTGCATCGTCGTTTGGTTTTATTAAGATCCAGCGGATCAAGATGCTGAAAGTCCACTCTATCGTGCTTGTACCATTAATGCCAAGATTTTTGTAAACCACTTGTATATATGGGAATAGTTGTAAACACTTTAAACCGATTTCCTAGATGGCTGAAACCTTTGTTTTTAATCTTGGAATGTGTTTTTATAAAGACAGTGCTGACCTTAATTAATTGTATTATTTGTATCTGTACACTGGAAAACCTAGTTTCAAAGAATGTATTTAACTTAAAGCCCCTCTTCTTTTATACAGTTTCAAGTTATTTTTGGGTTCTGCTTAAAATTTATTTTTCGTATAAAAATAAAAGATACAAGCAACTTGGGTCTGTCATCTAACTTTATATTTCACAGATCTGTGACATGTGAAAGCCATCCAATTTAATTCCAAGAAAATGACAATCTTCCAGATGGTTTTACCATCCTTTACCTGGAAATTGGTCATATTTACCATCTTTGACTGTTTCTTGATTCAAAAATACTATAAGACCATTATGCTTAAGACACTTTTCCTTGGCCAGTACTATTCTTTGGGGGGGAATTAGGAAAACTTTATTTTTTACGGACACTAACCCAGTCATAAGTTCATATTGTACTTAAGACTTTTAAACTTTTGAATTAAAATTAACAGCTCAATTCCATGACCTATACATTTCTCTAAAAACAAGAACAACAGGTAGGCACACATCTGTAATCCCAGCTACTTGAGAGGCAGAAGGATCCCAAATTAAGAGGCTAGCCTCAGCAAAATAAAAAAAGAGCCAGGAATGTAGCTCAGTGATAGAGCCCCCTAGGTTCAATCCCCAGTACGACAGGGAAAAAAATACCATCACAGTTATGTGGTAATAGAATTATTCCCAAAGGGTAAATATGTAATAGATAAGGTTTCAAATTTTCCCAAGAACTGTTTTCTAGGCCACCAAATAGCTTTTGAGCCATAATCAGCATTATACCATGTTATCATACAAAATAGCACAGTACAATAATCCCTTGCCACCAAGGTTTAGATTCCTAAAGTTGGGCTAGAACTGGATCATTACGCTACTGCATAAATGTAATTACAATAAAGACAATGGAAGTGACATACAATTTATTGACTATGTTCTAGAAGCCATATTTCTAAAACAAAACTTGGTTTGTTTTTTGTATTTACATTTTCCTTCATTTTTGCAAGTCTTAGCAAAATGGTCAAAGGCCTGGCCCATTCACAGTCCTGACATTCTTCAAGGGGACAGTTTTCCAGGCCTGTGCTGAATGTGGGTAACTAAACTGCCACATGAACCCTCTCCATAGTCCCAAATGAACAGGAATGGAAGGTATTTGGTCTTCTCTTTAAGGTAAGTGAATTGGGCAATTCTATTTTTATAAAGGTTACATCTAAAACAATGCATATAAGGGCAAAGGAAGGTCTTAAAAACTATGGCCTTAGGGATTTAGAGAAGTGAGGTAATTAATGTTATGATGCCAAATACATAGTTTCAAAAGACATCTTTCCAAAAAATTTTTTTGCTGCCTCTAACTAGTATTTTGTATATGCCACCAACCAGTCCCACCCCCCCAAAAAATAAAATCAACATTAATGCATCAAACATTTTATTATCCATGAAAAATAACTTGAACATTGTACTGGAATGTCTAACGCATAAATAGTACTGAGCACCAATAACTAATCCAAGGGCTTTCTCAAGGGTGCAGGGCAATGAGTAATCCAAAGAAGCAGGTGACCACACAAGCGGGAGGCTCTTGTGGGTTAAAAATTAAAAGAATTGCATTCTCTCCAAAGTGGACTACCCAGTGTCTGGCACACCGATGTTACAATAGGACAATTTGCTCCTCTACTTTTGAGCACCCAAGTTTATTATGGGGATCACACATGCAAATAATAAAATTCGGCCCCATGTACAGTCAATGGAGAACACTACCAGCCACCAAACATGCTGACCTCAAACTGAAGAGGGTCAACTGAAAATAATCCAAGAGTTATGTAAATATTAGGACAAAACTAGCTTAATTACTTATTGATGTGGTTTTATATGCTGCATATGGAGACCTCTTCATACAATGAATAAGCACAGTTATGTAATAATAACTGAACATTTAAACATCAAAAAACTCTTCACCTGAAGAAAATAAATCCTATCATAGTTCAGAAAATAATGCAACCAATTTTAATTTAATCTAGATACAGGTACTTTATTTACAAATATTTAGATTAATAGCATTTTGTTACATCAAATGAAGAGTACAGCAGTCTGAATAAATCCTTCTGTCACAAAAACAATTAAGACCCACTGTAACTAACTTTGGGAATCAGGGTATTGCACCTAAACAAGCAGTCTTTAGTTTGTGATTGCTACCTTATATCCCAGTAGGTGGTTTGTTTGTTTTGTTTTTTGTAAATATATACACACACCAGCAGGTCATGGTCCCTGGGCAAATCCCTTGTGATGCAACAGTGTAAGCAAAATGGACCAATGTAAGCCTAACAAACAGAATATCCCAATCCACTCCAGGAATCTCCTTTAAAAAGTTTAACAGAGACAAAAATAAAAATGAGTCCACAAATAAACCAAATCCTATTTTCTGCACATTCCAGTTTTGGCTTTTATTTAACATTGACTATACAATACTCTGGAACTACGACAGGTTTATAGCCCAGAAAGATGTAATTTTATGTTAGTGTCTGTAAATAGGGATTTAAAATGTGTATTTAAAACACAACAGTTGAGCTGAGTGCATTTTATATAGTATGCTCAGGTTTATCTATCCTACAATTCCAGTAACTTCTCAATCCCCAGCCACTGAACCATAAACAATTAAAAAAATCAACAGAAGTGAAGAACTTAGTAAAACAAACTTTTCTAAAGAAGGAAGATTGTTTCTCTTAAAATATGTATTCTTTCAGTGGCAAAACCACCTAGTGCAAAGTAATAACTTACTTTGTATCAGCACAAACACTGAAACGCCATTAGAAACACTTTCCCTTTTACAAAAGGATTTATGCCAACATGACATAAACTAGCCCCTAGAGATAATCTCATTTCACTGTGGTGTTAAAAATGCACAATTTAAAATCCCTTAACAGCAGACCTATGGTTCTGGCTATCTGGTTCACAATCTTGACCATTCCAAGAAGATAAAGATATAAAAGCTTAAAATGTGCAATAATAAACCCAGCCTTTTTTCTTTTTCTATACAGTAAGGCAAGAATGCAGCCCATAATGCAAAATGTTTACAAAAAGAGAAAAGCAGGTTAGCACATTGTCGATTGCACGAGAAGAGTTAAGAAAATCAGCAGGTAAGCCACAGTGCAAAGATGGAACAGAATCTGCTAGTGTTAATCCGCTGACGCTAGGAGCTCTTTCCAGCATAATGTCCCCAAACACTGCCAGCACCAAGGGGTGGAGCCAGTATTACTTGTGAACTGCAGTTGTGTCTATTTCCTTGTGTGAAATGGCAGGGAGAAACATGGACACATACAGGTCATACTGTACAAACTGGTATTTTATACTGTTCCAATGCCAGTAATCAATTTATTTTCTTCATTAAAATAATATACACAAGATGTATTGTTAGTTCGGTTCCTTCAAATTTTATACATATTTACTTTCTGTTAAAGAGGAAAGGATAAATGGTGTAAAAAAAAAAAAAGATAAAGATAAAGCTATTAATTAAGCACAAGAGAAAAAAATAAATGGATATTTTTCCCTGTGCAAGGCTAAGACAGAAGCAAACCTCATCAAGAAAAATGCCACCTGACAACAGGGAATTTATCCAACAAAACAAAACAAAACAAAAGCGGTTGTAGAAACCCTTCTCTACCATTAGAAGTCATTTCACAGCAATGAACTTACTGGTTACAACAAACATAAAACAGTTAAAGATAGGGAGAAAGGCTGAAGATATCATCAAATTAAACCGTACAGTGAGACAATGACTTGCCAAAGAGGGAGGGTAAAAATCATCAAGTCCAGCATCAGTGCTCAGTTTAAATCATATATTGGTGACATATCTATCACGAGGACAATTGAAGGGGGAAAAAAAATTCTAGATTTATCATGCAGGAGAGATTTATTACTCTACTTGCCTTTGATAACCTGATTACATCTAGTTGTTTAGCAGTTTAGTATTGTGTTAAACTGTTTTTACAACAGAGTTGTTTTTTTGTTTTTTGTTTTTTAATTAAACCCAGTAAGATGTACAGAAGACAACGTGGCAGTAAAAAGTACTGCTTCCAACAGACAGAGGTGAAAGGTCAAATGAGGGGCCACAGCAAAGAGGTCACTAGCAGCCACAGCCTTCTCTCTGGGGTTGAGGCTCACTGGTTAGCCGACCTCCCTGCGGGGCTGAAGGTTTGTGTTGTACACCGGACTCAGCGGCATTCAGATCCAGGCTTCCATCCTGAATGTTCTGATAGATTTTCTTGGCAGCCTCAAGGAAAGCATCTTCTACATTCTCTCCCCTAAGAGGCAATTAACAATTTTCTTTAAGAACCATAGATTTCTATAGATACCACACTATACATTGATTTTTTTTGCTAGCCTTTAGTCAACTACCATGATGTCTTCAACTCAGTCAGTGCTATCTAATAAGAGATTACTTAAAGACTGGGCTAAGAGAATGTGGGAAGATATTTCTGGTAGAAAGTGAATAAACACATACTAACATCTGTTTCCACAAACCCTATCTGGCATTACATGTGTTCTAATCATTAAAATGGTGCATGTAACATAGAACATGATGGTTGAGATAGGTCATTTCTGTGACAACAGAGAGAGTACTCCAAATAGAAATGGAAATTTCTCCAAACAAGCTGAACAGGATTCCAGGATTTGTACTGTCTGATCAGACAAGCATGGACAGTCCTGTTTTTATCCTGTGATGCTAACACACTCATGCTTAGCCATGTTTACACTTCAGTTCTCTTGGGACTAACACACAGGTAAGACTAAACAAAAATAAGTTAGCCCCCACTTGTCACTTGCAAGGACTTTTGACCTAACAAATGAAGAACAATGACTGGGAGTATAAGGATTCAATGGAAGAACAATTAGAAAATGATCAAGTCTCTGATTAGACAATATTCCCAGTCTGGCACATAATCCCAGTGACTCAGAAAGCTGAGGCAAGAGAATTCCCAAGTTCCAGGCTGGTCTGAGCAACTTGGCAAGTCCCCATTTCAAACACAGTGGTGGTGCTGGGGGTGTAACTGGGTGTTAGAGCCCCCAGGGGTTAAAGCCCAATATCATACACACATGAAGATGATTCCTTTAAGTCATGCTTTTTAACATTATCCTAAGATTATGTGAACAGGTTAGCCAAACTTGCACCCAATATGCCAAATTCCTGTTGTGAAAGTCAAAAACTTTTGAAATGTAAACAGTTTCATTTATTAACCCAGGTTTCCAATGGGTACAATCAAGGTACAATCTTTTAAGTAATAAAAGTTCACCTTATTTTTAAATGTGAAAAGGGAAGGGCTATTTGTTTATTGTTCTTCCTGCCATAAGAACTACAAGTGGGGCTGGTGATGTAGCTTAGTGGTAGAGTGCTTGCCTAGCATGCACAGAGTCCTCGGTTCAATCTCCAGCAGCACACACACACAGATGTATTAGCTATTTGTGTGTGCGTGTGTGTGTGTGTATCTACAATGTGTGTATATTACATACTTTTTGTATACACGGTTCTACTTTGAGAAACAGTATAACTGAAACATAATCGACACTTCAACTATACTTACGTTTTTGCACTTGCTTCAAGGAACAATAAACCTAAAAATAAAATTGAGACTATAATTAGGACATTTCAAACTAACTCAAGAGAGTGTTTCTCTTCAGTAACATCTGAGTAAGTTTCCCCATCAGCTGTCAATATCCCTCCCATAGTTACTGTATGAAAGAGTGTGTGGTTTTGATTGGGGTTATATCTTAATATTTCTCATTAATTACTTTTACTACTCCTAAAATGAATTTCACTGAAGTAGAAACACATTTTATTCCTCATTCTTGAGATTTTTGATCAGTTTGCATTTTTAAAAATTTGTCAAATAATCTGCAGTATCAAAATCCCAACTTCTCTTAATAATTCTCCCAAGTGTGATCATTAAGTGTTAAAAGAAACCCACCATTTTCTTCAGCAAACTGTTTGGCTTCTTCATATGTGACATCTCTCTGTGCCTCCAAATCTGCTTTATTTCCTATGAGAATTATTACCTAATTTGTAATCAAAAGAAAGACATCTTAAAACAAAAGGAACCATTTAAACCAACCATTCAAATTCTGAAACCCAAAAAATCTTGACAGAACAAAAAGGCAACCAAGTACTAGCAATTACCCATCAGGCAGGTCTACAGTATCATAAAGACATTAGTAGGAAGAAAGACCTTTGAGGTCACACAAGTCTGAGCTTGACAAGCTTTCTGTAAAGAAGAGGTAGTATATTTTTCAGGTTTGTAGACCCCATACGGTCTCCATTTTTTTTTTTTTTGGTACTGGGGGGATTGAACCCAGAGGCACTTAACCACTAAGCCACATCCCCAGCTCATTTTATTTTTTCTTTTGAGACAGGATCTCGCTAAGCTGCATAAGGCTTCGCTAAGTTGCTATGGCTGCCTTTGAACTTGCGATCCTCTTGCCTCAGCCTCCCTAATCGCTGGGCTTATAGACATGTACCATCATACCCGGCCTACATATTCTTTGCTGTTTTGTTTTTGTTTTCTACTAACCCCTTAAAAATGTAAAAGCATCCTTAGCTTTGCAAACCATTCAAAACTAGGCTGTGGGTCAGATGTGATTCCACTGGCCAGTCTATTCACTTCTGGTATAGGCCAAAGACTGAGTAATATTACTAAATCACATATATATATGTATATGTACACATACATATATGTTTATTTATATATACATATCTATAAAAGGTTCTGGGACTATCAGAAAGTTTCAAAACCATTAGTTCCAACTCCTTCAGGTGACACACAGGAAACTAAAGCCCAAATAAGGCAAAGGGACTTGCCAAAATCACTCATTGGGTCAGTGGTAGGAGAACATTAGAACCAATAGGAAACCCTCACTGTGACCTGCAGACAAAGACTCTCCTACTATACTATCTCTAGGCAGGACTAAGTTCATAGCAGGTAAACACAAATGTCTGTGTGTGTCCATGGGGGCAACTGAGGATGAGGGTCAGGGTTCAAATGCTATGGGTTCAAGTCCAGGACAAAATATTGCACACCTTTTAATATTCAATTTGGAACCATCTATACAAGTAAAGTTATGCTAAAGTTAAAGAAAGCTCTGCAAAGTTAAAGAAAGTTAAAGAAAGAAGCTTTAAAGTTTCTTAAGTTTTCTTAAGAAAACTGTGTAGTCTTGAAATAGCAAAGGATTTTGGCATTTCTATGGGGCAGGGGAGGGAGGATTTATAGACCAACTGTGTGTGTGTGTGTAAAAGCTTATTTTGTACATCAAAATCTCCCTGTCCTTTCCCCTTCCAAACAGATATAGTAATCCAGGTAGGGGGTCAACTAAAAGGTGCTTCCATCAGTTAAATTTTTTTCATGTGAAATTACTGCACCTGGCTTTTACACTTTCAAAAATTTGTGTCCAGTGAAGTAAATAATCACTCTGACCCAAATGTAAACCTGCAAGGACATCAATCAAACAGTACAACAAAAGCAAGCATTCTTCACTCAATATGAACAAATGCCCACTGAGAAGGAAAAGAAATCCTAACCTATAATCCATTAGTCTTTTAAAGAATAAAACAATAGCACTTAAAAAAAAGTATCAATTTTTTAAAAAATCAAGTCTGGTAAAAGTCAAAATCACCTAATACAGGGCCATAAGACAGGTACTCAAAACAAGGAAAACTGCCTACAGTATGGTTAACTAGACCAACACCTTGGCTTCATGAGAGGTAAGGAGAGAGGAATATGTCTCCCTCCCAATTACTTAAGAATTTCAAAGTGAGGTTTCTCATCTCATGGAGAGGGGACACACAAAGTGGCATGCTAATATCACAGAGGTATAGAACATACTGACAACAAAATGAGAATATCTATAATTTCTATATAGAAGCCAAAGGCAACTTTATAGAAAATGTAATTTATGAGCTAGACCTCCAGGAAGAGATTTGTTTTCTTCTTCTGAAGATCTGGTTAGATTGTAGGTATAAAGGAGACAGGAAGGACATGCCTAATTTGATTATTACATTCCTCCATGAACCTTCTACAATGAGTATCTTTAAGATTTTACTTGAAATAACTAGACTCACAGCAAAACAGTCCTGTGTACCCTTCACCAAGCTTCCCCGATGGTAGCAACTTATGTAACTATAGCACACTCTTGAAATCAGCAAATTGACATTGGTACGATCTATAGCTCTTAAATGGCACAGTTTTTATATGCTCTCATGTGTGGCATGCAATTTTAGCACAGGTATAGGTTTGTCCCCACACTCAGGATACAGAACTGTAATGAACTACTCTTGCAGCTCATCACTAACACCTGGTAACCACTCATCAGCTTTCAATGTCTACAATTTCATCATTTTGATAATGTAACAAATGGAATGATGGAATATGTAACCTTTTGAAGTTGTTTTTTACTCTGCATACTGTCCTTGAGAGCCACTCAAATTGTTGCCTAGATCAATAATTCATTCATATGTGTGGCTGAGTGTTATTCCACCATACGAACACACCACATTGCTTAACTATTCACCTGTCCGTGGCCAGCACGAGTGAATAACTAGATTGCTTCCAGTTTTTGGCTATTGCAAATAAAGCTCCTCTGAACATTCATCTACAGTTTGTATGTATACCAACAGGGGGTTTAACATGATAACAAAAGTTCCAGGTACAGTCTCTAGCATAATAGGCATATAATGTTAACTGACTTCCAAATATGATTAAACTCCTGTTCCCTCACAAAAGCTAATCTCACTACTAATTACATATTTTATTTATGAAACCAGGCCCTGCTAGAAGCTGGGCATATAAAGTTAAGTGAGACACAGGCCTTGTTCTTGGAAGTTCAGTCACGCTTCTGTGGCTCTCCTCTCATTGTTGCTGGAAAACCTTCCACAGAAACTAGTGAAACACTTCAGGCTCTACTCACACAGCATACCTCTGACAGCCGGTTCTCCAGAAGCCACTGCTCATCCTAGACTCCCCAACACTGTGCCACTCTATTTCTATTTCGTTTTTCAATCTGCTTTACAGCATAGTTACCTATATACCTGTTGCTTCTGTTAGACTATAACCTCTTTTGTTAAGTACATGTTTATCTGCCATGGTGGTTGGCTTTAAAATTTCAATAAATGTCTTCTCAGTCTGGTTAAGAAACTGATTTTTTAAAGCATGCTGAATACTTTTTAATTGAAAATTTATTCAGGTAACTGCAGATTCACATCCAGTTAAATAACACAGATCCCTTGTATATTTTGCCCAGTTTTCTCCAATGGCAACATTTTATGAAACAAATGCAAACATCCCTTTTAAAATTGAAATTTCAGATTTCACAGTCTCCACCTGACATGAAATTACCACCCCATTCATAATTTTCATTTTTCAAAACCACAAACATGAACAAAAAAACCAATTATAATAAATCAGAAAACCTGGAGCAATTAGAACTAGAAAAAAATGTTAAGTTTTCTTCAGTTAATCTAAGAATAAAATAAAGATTCTTGGGGCTGGGGATATAGCTCATTGGTAGCATACTCGCCTAATATGCATGAGATTCTGGGTTTGATCCCCAGCACAACAACAACAACACACACACACACACAAAAAAAAAAGCAAAAAAAACCCTCATTCCTAATACCCAAATATAAAAATCTCACCAGTAAAAGGCTTTCCTGTTTGGATTAGCTTAGATCTTAACTTTTCTGTATAGTAAGATATCATTTAACTTACAGTATTTGGATTGGTGAGATTCCTTGCATCTGTCAACCAGCTGCTTAAGTGGTTATATGTACTTCTTCTGCAAAAATTAAAGTTTAAATTTGTTGACTTCCACATACAACTAACATTTAAACCGAAAATAAGAAACTTTGGCAAATATTTAAAACATATGCTTTAGTCAATAGATCCTAAGAGTGTTTTTACTTTGACTAGACAGTTACTCTGAAGAACGTTGTGAAATACAACCATATAATTTTCTAAAAACCTAGCTAAACTCATTATATTTAAATGAATAACTCAACACCCAACAACTATGTTAAAGACATGTCAGAATCAAATTATTTACATTTAAAGTACACCCATAAACAAACCAATAAGTAAGCATGGAACAATCTGAAGTCAAAATCAAGATTATTTTGAAATTATTCAGATTTTCAACCACAAAATGGACACAACATAGTACCAAAATGCCTAGTCAATGACACATTAAATAGAAAACATTTTTTGCGTTTTAATTTTCAATTAGAAACCAAAGAATCGCAGTGTAAGTTGGTACGTAATTCATCTTTCCTTAGTAATAATTTAAAGAGTAAGTTAATTATAAGCACAAAAACTGGTTTTAAAAGGGTATTTTGTACATACAACTGGAAATTCAAGTTCTCAGATATCAGAAAGGAAGTTTAGCCTCACTTTGCATTCTTTTTTTACCTAGCGGCATTTCTGGATTCAAATGTCCTATTTCTCTACTTTCTCCAAGCAAAAGTTTAAAAATTCATAGGCTAATTTTGCACTAGCCAAGTCAGCCCCATGATAGCAAGCAAATACAAATGCAAATGGTCCAACTTATGATGCTTCCACTTGATTTTACTATAGGTTTATCAGAATATTATGTGCATTTTTTACTAATGGTATTTTCAACTTAAAAGCAATTATCAAATTTAACCCCACTGCTAAAGAACATTTGTAATGTATGATATTATACAGAGTAAAACAAAGAAGTCAAGCTATAATTTATGAAGTTAAAAATGTTTCTGATTTTTAGACTCAGAACATTAATCCATCTTACTCATATGCCATGTAAGGAAAGAGAAGGCCAAGGGATTCAGATCAAGATCTACAACCCTTTCACACATACCATGTGTCCTTAAAGTGTTTCTAGGTTAGCCTTGTATTGAATATATTTCCATGATCTCTAACTGCCAGTGCTCAGATAATATTCACTATCCTAAATATTTACTCTTTCCCCAATGGGAACTGAAAAGAATTTCTTACTCAGATGCTTTTTTCCCCTTTTTTTGTACTATCTCAAAATATACATAAATCAGACCCTAAATGTCAAAAAATGATGTCACATATCAAGATAGCACCTTTTCCCTAATGGTTTAAAATGTTCTTAGTAAACAATGCTCAAATATCATTTTTAAAAAGTACAAGCCTTACCACTGCTCAATGTTTGCAGTACCAGCATATTGTGACTTCACACACACAGGGATGTTTTATTTCTTACACAAATGATAACTAAATCCAAACAGACTTATTCTAATTTTGATGAATTTAAAATTTTCAAAGCTGACAGGAAGAGTGAATTTTTATAAACTGCCACCACTCTGGTAAAAAGAAAAGTCTACACATCCTTTGTTAGTAGCATCAAGATCATGTAAATCATATTATTTACATGTACCTTCACTTCTGCCAATGATTCAGGTAATTGTTGGGTTACTAATTTGAAATTCACTATAATTTTTTTGTCTATGAATAAAGAATCATTCAAATACCCATTAACTGGTGGTACTAGTACTAAAATATTCCTAACTTTAAGGGTGGACATTAGATATATATCAAAACCGATTTGGCAAAACAACTGCAATGATTGATAAGCTCTGCTCTCAATTTAGAAATGTATCCCATAACAATCACAGTTAATGCCAAGAATTAAAAGTCTTATTAAAGCAGGGACTTGAAAGTTTACAAAATATCAAGTATTAATAATAGGAAAACTGGTGTCAATGATGCCAACATCAATGTCACTATAAAGTGTCAGTCAGGAAAGCACTGTGTAAAGCCTGAAGTACCTGTTATCTGTAACAATTACATGCAGTTTTACTGAAATACAATCATCAGAAAGTTTATCCTTTTAAGGTATATAATTTAGATGTGTTTAGTGTATTCAAAATTGGGCACTGATTACTGCTATCTAATTCTACAAGATTTACATGACCCCAAAGAGAAACCCTCCCAGTAACTCTGCATGCCCTGGCAATCTTCTGCCTCTGTGGATTTGTCTATTCTGGATATTTCATACATGGTATCACATAACATGTGGCCTTCTTATCTGGTTTCTTTCACTTAGCATAATGTTTTTCAAGGTTCATCTCCATGAAGCATGTATCAGTACTTCATTTGTTTTTATAGTTGAAAAACAGTCTATTGTATGGATATACCATATATTTACCCATTCATCAGTTGATGGACATTTCTATTGTTACTACCTGAAGTACTTTTGATGACTTGAATAGACATATTTTACTATATGTTTAAAAGATATGTTTAAAAGCAAAAACATTTAAAATATAAGTTACATTTTAGGTATAAATCACCATATTTAAATTTATTAATAATGCAAGGCATTTTTAATAAAGGAAGACATTTCTACACAGATAGCCAGGTTTTTAAATAGTCTTATAACACAATACCATTTACTGATCATGTTACCAACTGCCAGGCTAAAGTGAACAGCATTTAAGGCTTATTTTACTGTTTTTCCCTGAGACCACCCAGTTGTAGAATTTACTGAGACTTTAGGTACTATAGTTACAATCAGACACCATCTTTATTCCAAGGCAGCATTTCCCATAGTGTGTGTTCCTCAATAAAATAAACTTAGGAAACACCAAATTAAACAAGTTAAACAGTAAGGAATTTCTTTACTGAAGAATTTCTCAAGGTCTTAATATGCTAATGCACACTGCAACTCTATAAGAGGAAATAGTATAAAGCATTTCCTAAACAGAAATATGCTTCAAAATAATTATCGCTTGGTCCCACTCACCTATCTCTACCCCCTAAAAAGAGAGAGTCACGCTGCTTTTGATTGGTGCTTTGCATCAACATGAAAGGTGATCCAGTTCATTTTCTAGCTTACAGGAGACAAACAGCACAGTTTTCCATGTTCTCCAAAGTAAACCTTACAGTCCAGTTTTGTTACTTTATATCAAGTGCCTTGAGTTTCCAGAAATAGCCATGTTGATATAAATTTAATCCTGCTGCATGTGGTATTTAAGTCACTTCAATCCATGTTAGGACAAAAAAGAATTTAAGTAAATGAACAATTAAATACTTAAGTATTATACATAAATCACCATCTAAATGTCAAAAAAAAAATGATGCTATATATATTAAAATAGCACCCTTTTCCCTTCAGATGCTAGCATAAGAAACACTTGCAATCTATCATGCTGGATTAGCAAAACTGTATATTTAATTTTTTGGCCTTATTTTCAGAAGGCATCAATTTTAGCACTAGAGGCTGAATAAAGTAACTCCTCAAGACTTGCTTGCTTTCTACTGAAGTGAAAGAACAAAGAAAGCTTCGTATATAATCATTTCTTCTCAAACAATTCAACTGATGCTGCTTTTCAGAACTGTATTCTTCAACTAGCTCCACCCACCATCTCCTAAAGTTTTCTTCAATTGTACCAACTTTCAGAAAAAAAACCAACATGTTATATCAAGTTGTACAAAGCAACTTAAATTATAAAACCAAATACATTCAGTCATCCAATTACAAACTAAAGAAAGCCTAAATCAATAACAAATAAACCACATTTCTCAAAGCAGATTTCTATTCCCAAGTATGAAGGTTGAAAAGTTATTCACCTCTTACCTAGTGATATCATACACCATAAGTGCACCCGCAGCTCCTCTGTAGTAGCTTCGTGTAACAGCTCTAAACCGCTCCTGTCCTGCTGTATCCCAAATCTGGAGTTTGATTTTTTGGCCACTAACTTCAATTATTCTTGTACCAAATTCAACACCAATTGTGTGAGGACAATCAGCCATAACTGTTAAGGAGGGGGAAAAAAATATAATATCCCAACTTTCAGAAAACTTCAAATTTAGACTACTGGGGAAAATCCACTGAATAATCAAAAGACTAATATTTGTAGGCTCTAGACTAATTCTACCACTGGGGAATGGGAAACAGGGTGGGGGAAGCAAAGAACTAGAAGTCAGAGAAATGTGAATGAACTAGTATAAGGGTCAGCAAACTTCTGGAAAGAACCAAACAATAGATTTTTTTAAGTTTTGTAGGCCAGAGGGGCTCTATCACAACTACCCAAACCTGCCTCTGAAGGAAAAAAAAGCAGTCAGACAACATGTAAAATAGACATGGCTGTTCCAATAACATTTTATTTAAAAAAAAAAAAAACAGGCAATAATTGGATTTAGCTCACTAGCTACTGTTTGCTGACCCCTTGGACTAAAAGAATCTGCAATGTACACATAAGATTTTTAATAAACTCTTCACAATGCCCAAATTATACTAGTGAGCCATCTGACAATCATTACCTATTAAAAAAAAAAATCAACTAAAGATTTCAGGACTCTAGGAATTGTTAGTCAAACAAATTTTTACCCTGGAAAATATTATCAGTGTCTCAAAGAAAATCATCTCACCACATTTAATAAATACTTATAATCATACACTAACAAGTTACATACATCTAAGCCAAGAGTACAAGTCCTTTCCTTATAATTAGATCACTTAAAACCTAAACTCACTATTCTCTGGTACAATTACACAGATGAAAGGATACTTCATAAAATGTTACATCAAATCTCTTTGGTAAGTAACACAAAAATGCTATAGAAATAACTTCAACATATACAAACAACTTCACTTATGTTTAGCATATCAATCACAACAAATTGCCCCCTTCTCCTATCACCCAAAGTGTAAATGTTGAATTCTGAATCTTAATCAACTGGTCATAAATATAAAAAAATTCCATTTTAAGTATTTCATATCTAATGGTTAACAAATGATATATGCAGCAAATGTACCATAAGATAATACATTTCTAAAACAAAGAATAATAAAAAAGATTAAATTTGACATTCTATGCATTTTTTAAAAATACATTTTTGTCATCAAGAAATCTAAATAAGCGAGTCAGATTGATCATATGCCATATATAAAAATTAACACTCTGGGCTGAAGGTGTAGCTCGGTGGTACAGAGTGCCTGCCTGCCTAGCATGTCCATGGCACTGGTTCAGTCCCCAGCACCACAGAAAAACAAAAAACAATACTCAATTTGGTAATAATGTTTCATTTTACCTATACCAAAGTAAAAAAATCATCGTATTAAAGACAAAAGTGTAAATATAGGGAAAGTTATATTTAAATTCATAAAGTACATTGAAAATGACTTAAAAAAGTAGAAATGTGACAATGAAGAAGGCTACTAAAATTTTCCTTCACATATTGAACTTACATTTTTTTTACTGTAAACTGATGAAGCAAACAAGATTTTCCTACTCCCATGTCCCCTATTTAAAAAAGAGAAAAAAAGTTTAAGATAGCAATTACATTTCTCAGTTTTATACTATCATCATATGCGATGACTCTTATGCCCCTTACCATATCATATCACAAGTTTCTGGAACACTTAGAAAATGTGGTTTTCCCTTCTTTATAATAGATTAAAAAGATGTGTAGGTACATTTTCACTGACCAGTTCCAACCTTTAACAGCAAGAGAATTTGGTTATAAATTATTATGTTAACAGTGAGCCACCAACTCTACCAGGGAAATTATGAAAGTGTTACTACTTTGAGCTGTATAAAAGTTTTTACCCCCTTAACAGAACAGATGCAAAGGAGTAATAAATGAGGTAGCATATAAGTAGAAATAACAAACTTAACTAAATTTTGCAAGCCTGAATCACTGGATCCTCTGTCGTATCTCATATTTTTTCTATTTCTTATAGAATGCCATAAAAGAAAAGAATTTATATTACATGACCGTGACAAAACAAATCTCATTTGTGACTACTCTACAGCAACCCTAACCTAACCCTAACTCTAACCCTTGGTAAAGAGAGGATTATAAAATTACATAAACATTAGAGCAAAAAGTTCTAATGTGAAAAATTCATCAAAAGGCGTGTGGACTTAAACTGTAGTCTTACAACTATACATGACTGAAAAGCATTAAGAGTTAATTTGGGCAAAATCCTGAAACAAAGGGAATATACCCATATTATATTTTATGTGTATTACAGAAATTATTCTGAATCAATGTTCTCTTCCTATTTTTGGAATCCAGGGGAATATCTGAATTTTCAAGTAATTTTTAGGATATTTCAGCACGACTAAAAAATTAATCTCATTCCTCATTCCTAGTATTAACAATCTATCAGATAGCCTTCAAGAACAACCAAGATCACTACAGAAGTATCTAGGGCCACAATGCAAAAGGTACATTTACATATTAGTATACAAATGTTTTGTATATCAACATTCTTTAGGGAATTAAAGTATAAGTTAAATAAACTTACCAATAATAATATATTTAAAGATGTAAGAGTAGTTGTATGGTGCAGTTGCCATGGTGGCACTAAAAACAAAGAAAATTGTGTTACTGCAGAAGGAAACGTATACACAAGTTATCCAAACTTATCATTGCTAGCCTTTAAAAAGATACAGGTACTGTAAACTATTTCATACACACACACACACACATATATAAAATAAAGTACACTGAATGCAAACAAAATGTTGGTTACAGTAAGTAAAATTCTCTTCACCAATGATCAATACACAAATTCTCTTCAATGAATGGGGCTTTAACATTATCATGCACTATCCACAGTAATATGAGACACCATATATACAAAAAAACTCCAATATTTCACTTTAGGAATATCTAAAAAGAAATGTTACTCTGGAAAAATTTCCAACAAAAATCTCTAAAAGAGTCCTCCACCCCTTAACATCCCTTCCACTGTTAACAGATCAAGAAAGTTACAGACAGTATACTTATTCAGTTGGATTTTAAACAGAATGATAGAAAGTAAACACAAACTTATAACTTTTATCCTCTACTCTGAATCAATAGCAGAGCATTCAAAGAGCAATCACATGATTTCCAAATCAAAATGATGTCAGAATTATATTGAATTACATGAAACTATGGTTACTATGTATTTTATTTTTTAAAAGGACAATTATCATTGGCAATTTCATATGGTTCAACACAGGACTTGCTGATTAACAATATATTAGGGGCTTGCTGAAGAAATAATACAATAGATGCTGAGAAATACTACCAGAAAAATTTACTTGAGCTTGTAAAATTTGAAAGTTTATATGTAAATATATTTCAAAAGGTCACAGCCCATTCATTACCTTCACACAGACTTAACCTAAAGAACTCTAATTTGTTTCCAATTTTAAGAACTTTAAAAAAATTCTCAGCAGGGTGTGGTGGCACACACCTAATAGTTACAGTTACTCAAGAGGCTGAGACTGCAGACTGCTTGAGCTCAGGAATTCAAGACCAACCTCGGCAACACAGTGCGATGCCATCTCAATGACAAGAAAAATTTCTCCAAACAAATCATATGAATGCCTTTAACGTGTCAGATACTGTGCTGGTGCCAGAGAAACAAGGGGTAATTCTAATAATGGCAATAACTTCTAATAAAGTTTATTCTCATCAGGTATACATATACAAATGATATAAATATAAAAATTAACCCATTTTTTGAAAATTGGCTTACAGTATTTTTTTAAATTTGATTTGTACTGTGCTGGTCAATATCAAATTACACAAGCAAGATATCTGATATGACTAGAGAAATTCCTTTATTGAAATTAACACCTCACTATACCATATTTCAAGGAAAGTTTCTATATAAATAACAAAATTTACCTGTAGAAAGAATATTCACAATACGTGAATCATTATCAAGGAAGAGGAAGTTCTTAATTAGAGCAAGTTATTAAACAATCACTTCACAGTTTAGTCTTCCCATTTAGCTAATGCATTTCATTCAGTACAAGCAGATTCCTTGCTCCCCATTACAGTCTGGCATGTTGTAACACATTTACAATCAGTCTTCTACATCATAGAAAACTCCCTTAACCAGTTCTGTCAGGAAAGGGAGTTTTTCGAGTTAGATTAACTCTGATTTGGAATATCATGACTTTCCATCTCTTTTCCAGCCACTAGGGACTTAAAACTTTTAAGAAAGAACTTGGTCTTGAGGTTGAACTTGGTCTGGATTATTCACCAGATCTCTGAACCAGATGCCAAACCCAAAAAGCCTCTTGCATTAGAAATGATTTTTAAAGGTTATTAACTTCCTAACCTGCATTACTTTTCTCCATGAAAAGAGTACGCTTTTCTTCTAATTAATTTTTAACTCCTATACGCTTCTTCCCCTACTTGAACTTGAGTAAAAGTAAATAGTCACTTTTGAATTACTGTTTCTCTCGTGCTCCTTCCCTTAATTTTCCTATTTTCTTTCCATCTTCTAAAAGTTACAGCTGTATATACTTTGCTTCCTTCAATTTTACTGTATTACAATTACAGGGACTGGGGCTAAAGCTCAGTAGTAGAGCACAGGTTTAGGAAGTATAAAGACCTGGGTTCAATCCCCAGCAACACACACACACACACACACACACACACACACAATTATGGCCTCAAACAATCCCAATTTCTACCTCAAAAGCTCAAAAGACTAATCATTAAATTATAACCCAATTCTAGTTTTACAAATTTGTGTACTTGCTAATTATCACACAAAACATTCATTAATTAAATATCTACAAAGTTAATAAATTCAGAATTTTAAGTAGAAAATCAATAAACAAAATAATCACTACTTCAGATTGAATACAAGCACTTTTCTTTGCCTCTACCTCATCACACAATTTTGGGGCTCAAGTTTCTTTAAGAAAACAAACAAATAAACCTAAAAACAGAATTAGAGGAAAACTACTCAAACTTACTAATTTCTATATAAAAAAAGGAAACAAAATATCTAACACTGTAGCTGCTAACACAACATACCCCCACTCTTTTTACTCCAACGTAAAAAACTGGTTGGTTTAAAAACATTCCAATAGTTTATATTCAGTCAACTATATATTTACAACAGAACAATATTCAAGGGGCCCCTTTTAACTATGCTTAGTATTACTTTAAAAAAGGATTTCTCGGTCTCATTTCTTAAACACGAAACAGCACTGATTAGTGAGAAGCATACTTTTGCGTAGCTTTGGAAAGGGAAAATTTCCCTTTTTTTTTTTTTTTGCTTTACCTTCTGAGAACTTAAAGATCCAAAAGGGGGGCAAGAAATGTTGGTCTATTCAAATACTCTGAAAACACAAGTCCACTAAACACAATTTCCACTACGTAGAAGGGGGAAAAAACAAACCACCTTGGTAATATTCTATAACTTGTATACAACTCCTGATGTGATTTGAAATGCACTTCCACTTCTTTAGCATTTAAATAAAGATGACATACAGATAAGATCTCCTTTAATGCTTCTGATTTTGTATATGTGTTGATAGGGACTAATCCAGGGCTTTACTATTAACCAGGGCTCTACCACTGAGCTACAGTCCCAATCCTTTTTGAGACAGGGTCTTGCTTTAGTTGCCAAAACTAGCCTCAAACTTGCAATTCTTCTGCCTTGGCCTCCTAAGTAGCTGGGATTAAAGAAGTGGGCCACCACATCAAGCCACCTTTGATTTACAAGGGAAAAAAATTACTATATTTCAGACAACAGGCATCATCAAATACATGATGAACAATTTGTAAACTAACAACAAACACAATTGTTACAGTTATCATTTACTGGGTACAGAACATGTGCCAAGCAATATGCTAAACATTTTACATGTATTTCACTTAATCTTTACTAGCATTACAAGATAGTTACTATTATCTCTCATTTTACAGATGAGAAATTAGTTGCAACAAGTCAGTAACATGTCCAGGCCACAATTTAAGTGGACATGACACTACAGCATCTGACACTGTCTGTCTGCAGAGATTCCTCTTTAACCACTACATATTCCCGCCTCCTCCACATGGTTATGAGAAACTCAATGGTATTGCTTTGGGCACAGAGCTTTCTCAGTTCACTCACTTGGTCCTAATTTAATATTGTGAGTAAGAAATATAAAACAATTACATGCAAAAGATGCATTGTGATAAAAATTTGTAGGTACAAATGAACAGTAATTTTAGCAGTCATTATAATTTATCTACTTTAAAAATTTTCACGAAAACTAACAATTGAGAGTAAACCACATGATGATATGCATTACTTTTCCCTATATTGTCTTACATAAATTCATTAACTCTCATAACTCTGTAGAATCATTACTGTCATGTTAAATTTGAAGAAACTGAGGTCTGGAGATATCTGCTAATTTAACCAGTGTTACAAGGTAGTAAATGGTAGAGCTAAAACTTGAACCCAGGCCTGATTCCAAAGCCATGGTTTTCCCTAAAGGACCTAATTAAATGGCATATACAGGTAGACAGATAAAATTTCCCAGTTGTCAAGAGAAATGTTTACTAAATGCATAACAAACCCAAATTGTTCCATGTAGTCAAATGATCCCTCTTATGTTAAACATTACACTTAATTTGGCTTTAACAAAGGATTTTTCAGCTTTATATCTTGAATATGAAACATACTACTATTAAGGTCAGAAATATATTTTAAGATGGGGTATATCAATACATAAACCACATTTTTTTTTCACTTAACAAAATCATAAACATATTTCCATATAAACATTAGTCACTGTTGTGCCAAAAGAAGAACACACAGTCTTCATTTACGAAATCAGATACCTCCCTAATTATACAAACATTTAAATGACTAGTTTTGCAATGTGCAGGCAGAGATGTGAACTCTGAAATGCCACACTTCTGCAAAGTTATCGGTATATTTAAACATCTTCAAAATAATCCAAATCATCCTTTGGTTCACAAATCCACTTAAAAATATTCTATAGAAATAAAAACTTGGGCTGGAGATGTAGCTCAGTTGGTAGATTGCTTACCTCACAAACACAAGGCCCTGGGTTCAATCCCCAGCACCACACAAAAAAAAAAAAAAAAGAAAGAAAAAAAAACTTCAGTCCTTAAGGCTGTGTGATACACTTAATGCACCATTTTTATAGCAAAAAAAAATGAGAACAATCTTACATTCCCATCAACAAGGAAATGGCTGAATAAAGTACATGTATATGTACTATGAAATAACATACAGTTTAAAAACCAGTTAGACTTATGTGCATTAATCTGGAAACACATCAATGATTTTGTTAAGTTAAAAATGCTGCAGTTTTGAGATAGCATACCTCATTTCGAACACACACATACTCAGAAAATACATGTCTGAGAGAATAAAGGGCAAAGAGGGAAATTATAAACCTTATACATTCCTGCAGTAACATAAGAAAAAACTATTTCATTTGGTTATGTGTTCTAAAATACACAAAGTATGAAAATAAAAAAAACCAACACCCAATAGCAGAGGATTTTTTTCATTTTTTTAATAGTTTAACTCCTTACTATGTTTGTTTATACACTGTCTTTCACATTATTTTATAGCCATTTTACTCTACTTCTTAGAGCATATGATGTTACTGTAAAATTTTTACATGACTGATTCAAGACAGCATGGGAAAAGCAACCCACTAAATATTCCTGGTGATCTAAAGTCTTTCTTCGCCTCACTGTTCAGGATTTTTTTTTTTTTTTTCCCAACAAGCAATACATTTACCTATAAACACAAGCACCAAGATGGACTGCTTTTGTGATTTAATCATGAAAATATTATCCACTGAGCACAAAGCATTGTGCTAGGATTTGACAATACAATGATCAAAAAAGACAACATTGTGTCTGTCTTCCTTGAATTCAAGAACAGAAGTATGCTAATTTAATTACAGGCCCACTAAAGTGGAATGCTACCTGTCAGTCAGGTAGATACAAAACTTCTGCAGCTAACAACTTAATCTAATCAAAATGAGTGGTCAATTTCCTTTCTGCAACAGTATTAGAACTTCTGAAAATAATACGCCCCTTTTTGGAGACCCACTTTAAAAAAAAAAGAAAAAAACCTCACATTTCACAAAATAGTTAATGTGAATGATTATAATACCTGGATTGCTTAAAGTGTCAAAAAAAAAAAGGCAAAATCTTCCATTTAATTATGGTATGCTACTGAATAGGAAGTAAAGTACCTTTGTTCATATAAATACTTAACAGCCAAAAAAACGAAATACTGTACTTGCTACTAGAGTTTAAAAGGATTAGTTAACAGTGAAATTTTTACTGGCGATGTACTACTCTATTTTGTATACATTTAAAATTGTCTAGAATAAAAAGGTCTTTAAAAATAAAATATAATTAACTCCAATCTGCTTGCAAACTGCTTTTTCCTACCATGGCTGACACTTGTTTTGCTTTGGTACTGGGGATTAAATCCAGAGGTGCTTTACCACTGAGCTACACCCGCAATCTTTTTCATTTTTTATTTTGAGAGACACTTACCATTCTCCAGTTAGTCTTCCAAGTCACTGGACTTAAGGCAGATGTCACTGACTTTTAACCACAAAAAATGCTATGAGCTTTTTTTTTTTTTAAAGTGGAATATCTCTCAATAGTCCTAGTTTTAACATTGTATCTTGAATCTTACTAAGATTATGCAAAGATATTTGATAATTACAAAAATCACTTTTAAGAACATTCACAACTCTGTTGGAAAGTTGAAGTATGCAACAATTATAAAATTTAATAGGAAATATAAAAAGTGAAAACATAGCTTTAATTCCAAGGAATTTTTATTAGTGCATTAGAATTATACATAATAGTGGGATTCATTATGCCATTTTCATATATGTACATAACCAAGGAATTTTTAATAAATCAGAATCTAAGGCTTTACATCTTTATAATCACTGCCATTTACTGAGTACTTATTATATCCCAACTACTTTATAAACAATCTCTAATCTTAAAAACTCCTTTTACAAATAAGGAAACTAGGTCAGAGAAATGATATAACCATTGTTATATACTACTAAGTGCAGAGCCAGGATTAAAGCCCACTCTTTAAAAGTCAAACTCTTCAGCTCTCTAAAGACTTGCTCCACTCATTCATACAATAGATATCACACACCCATTACAGGCACAGGGTCACTTAAGTCGAGCAACTTTCAAAAGGCTTTCCTTAAATCCCACTTAATCTAAAATGTAGGTCCAATTACTCCTTTTACAGATAAGGACACTGAGTCTGAGGGATTAACTCACTCACATAAGGTCCCTTAACTAGGAAGGGACAATACTGAAATGGGACTAGGCAGGTGGACTACAAAACCTTAACTACTACATGCCTTAAGTCATGATCAAGTAAAATCACCAAAACAGAACTCTGGAGAAAAACTTTGGAAAGTCTTGAGGAAGAAAGAAGTAGAAGTTGGATTATTGTAAGGTCAAGTTTGTCCTCAATAACTGTACCCAAATAAAAAAAGGTAGTTGGGTCAGTAATGCAATGAATAGTAAATTTTCCAAAAGTTCAAATTTGAGCTCTGACACTTGTTATGGGAACACCAGGAAAACACCTGCCTTCTGGGAAACTACTTCACAAACAAAATGGAAATCCTGCCATATCTCCTCCAAGGTTTGTGAGCATGAGGATCTGGCAGTGTAGCAGCTGACCTGAAGACTCTAGGTCATAAAAGGGTAATCAGTTATCATCCAAAGCAAACAGAGGAAAAAAGGAATTCAGTTGTCAGACACGACCAGACAGGGTCTCTGGACTAACTTGGAGTATAATATAGAGAACACCGGCCACAGTGTGGAGAGAAGTCGGTCTGTGTGTACCATCGTTAGCCAGCTACATCACAACTTCAGGCCTCAGTTTCCACACTTGTAAAATGGGGACAATGTAACCCTATCTCCAAGGACGACGTGAGGCCAAATAAGCATAAGTATAGACAGCTCTCTGTGCCCGGCACACAGCAGAGTGCAAACCCTCGAAACGTTCTTGTTCCGTCTTCTTTTTTTAAATTCTAGAAATGCCAAAACTTTTTTCTTCATCATTTCTAAATGCTGTGTAGGTTCTGAGCCTTCCACGAAATCCACGGGACTTACAGAGGCTCACCAAATCCAGAACCCGGCAAGCACAGACCCACAGACCCCGTCCCCAGCCGGGTCTAGACCGGTTACCCACATCGACAAGGGCACGGGAGCTAGTCCAAGATGCCGGCGAGGCTGCGGGCTGCTGCCTTTTGTACTCGGGACCAGATGCGGCCTATGGGGTGCGAATGCCACGTCTGGGGCTCGTGGGTGGACGGCGGCGCGGCTCGCGTGGGTAAACACTGCGGGGGAGGCCTGCGGCCGCGGGGACAGCGGCGGGAGAGAGGGGCCTGCGGGAGCCGCGGCTCTGCCGGAGAGGCGGGGAAGGAGAGGCGGAACACACCCTTCCCCGCACGCCCGGGAGCCCTGCGCCCGGCGGGCAGCACGAGGGGACCCGGGCGGCGCAGGGGACACCTGCGCCCCCGCACGCGTCCTGTCAGGCCGGCGCCGCGGCGCCCTCCGCCGACCCGGGCTCGCCGCGGCCTGCGGGGCCTGGCCCGGGCGCCGCCCGCCGCGGCCCGCTCGCTGCCGCCACCGCCCCTTGCAAGGACCAGGCGAGGAGGCCCGGGCCGGACGGACACTGCGGAAGGCCTGGGTTACCTGGGGGGTTGCTGGTGGCTGGGCAGCTTTCCGGGCGGGAGGGGGGCGTCAGGACGAGGAAGAGGAGTGCGGCCGCGGCGGGAGAGGGGGCGGGGGCGGTTGGCCGAGGCCCCGGCAGGTAGGCGGGCTAGCCAAGAGGTGCAGACGCGCCGGCGGCAGCAGCGGTGACGGCGGCGACTGCTCCTGCGGCTCCCTCAGGATCTTCCTCGGGCTGGTCCAAGATGGCGGCGCTCCCTGCACAGGGTTTCCTGTCACCCTCGCAATGGGCCGGACCACAAAAGAAGGGGGGAGGATGCGCGCGCAGCTGGCGGAGCCCGGAAGAGGGTGGTGGAGGTCGGCCCTCTGGCCACGCCCCTTTCCCGGTCCTCCCCTTTTCACTCGTCGCGCCGCCGCCGAGGCCCGCCCCACTAGCCTCGCTACTGAAGGGGCGGGGGAAAGCACTGATGCGCAAGCGCAGTCGCGTGTCCTCGCCTCCCTGGGAACTTAGTGCGCAGGCTTGCGTGGAATCAGCTGGGATGCGGGTGCGTCTGCGTCTTGGAGCTCTACGGCTGTTGATCTTGGAGACTTTTTCAATATTTTGAATGCTAGCAGACACCACTTAAGTGGACCCTTGCGGTATACTGGCCACTGTGCTAAGCATGCATTTACTGCATTCTTTCAACATGTATGTACTGATTGGTTTATACACAGCCGTGAACAAGACAGACTAGGTCCCTGACCAACCACCCCAGAGATATCTCCCCATTTCAGCGGTGGCGAAACTGAGGTTCACATTGATCAACTCACATGTCCAAGATCATGCAGCTAGAAAGTATCCCTTTCTGGCGTATCACCTCTGTCTCTTTTAATCTTGCTTTGAAGGTGCCTTTGACGAGAAGGGGGAAATTTTGACATTTTCCACCTCCCATCTTTCAACTCGGCCTTCATTATCACCGCCCCAGAAAGTTAACACATGTTGATGCAATCCACGTTTTTATTTTCTTGGACCCTGAGCATTTTCACCTTGTGACTTGTGGATATGGATTTATTTATTTTATATTACTTTTAATTTATTTTACAACTTCGTTGGTATAGAGATGAACATATTAATAATGTATAGCTGGTCTGGAGTAAAGGCTCAGTGGCAGAGCACTTGCGTAGCATGTGTGGGGAATTGGGTTTGATTCTCAACACCGCATCTAAAAAAATAAATAAAGGTCCATCGACAACTAAAAAAAAGTTTTTAAAATAATATATAGCAAGACATTTTTGCAGATAAAAGTTCATTTTTTCTACCAATTTTAAAAGACCTTAAAGCATTATTGGGCATCCCTAAAAGTTTTGTGGACCCTAAGCATTGTGTTTACACATTGTGTCTTGCACAAACAAAAGTTCACAGACAGTAAGGAACCACCATATAGCAATGGTTTGCAGGTTTCCAAGAGTCTCTTAGTGTCTGTCTTCAAAACAATATGTATGCTTCATAAACCTGTTTTTCTAATGTATTCAACAACATGTGTTGTTGCTGACTTATAAAACCTAGAGAACATAATGAATAAGTGCTCTCGGCTTCAGAACACCCAAAATGAAGTTCAAGTTCACTTGACATTTAAGATCTTTTGTGAACTGGTTCTGCCATGGGTTAGTGATATTTCATTGAAAAAATATATATATGTGGCAGTTTACAAATCTCTTATTTTTAGAAAGACCTGGGTTCAAATCCCTTTTCTGCAATCTAATGCCATTGCACATATCAGTTGATTTCTCAGATCCTCAGTCTCTTCTGCAATAGAATAGCCATATCTAAGGCACATGGGTCCTTATGAAAATTAAATGAGATAATATACACAAAATGCCTGGCATATAGGAATTCAAATGGGAATGATTGTTATATGATGATCTAATATAAGGCGATAATCCAATATTTTCCAGTGGGAAGAAGGAAGGAAGGAAATAACTTTCTTGTGCTAAATAAAGGAGAAATCTATGAGCCATATGCCTTTACTTCTCCAGGTATGAACTTAAGCCTGGCTATAAAGTTTCTGTATATCCAATCGTCACTTGAATTGAGAACTTTCTGTGTATCTAATGTTTATTGAATAATTTTTATGTTCCAGGAGCTATCCAAAAATCCTATTCTCTTATTTAATTCCTACAGCATCCACATTAAATCCATACTGTATTCCCATTTTTTTTTGCATTAGAAAACTGAGTATCATATAGGTCTGAAGTCCTAAAGTCATAGAGGTAAAAATTGAAATACTGGGCCTTGAACTTGGCCACACATAACTCTAAAGCTACCATTTCTAAGTGCTATTCTGTACTTTCTCCCTTAATTGCACTTGCAGCACCATAACCAGCTTAAATGTAGATCCCTAATGGTTGCTTGAGATATCATTTTAATACAGTTTGGAACAGAAACGTTATGAATGCAGAATGCGTGCCATATGCTAAACAATGCAGTTACAGAAGGTAGGAAAAGTCAATTCTTATAACAAGCCCCAAAGTTTTCAAAATTCGGAGATACTGTGTGTAACCAATTGCAGCATAATTAATAAGAATATCATTGTGACAAACATCTGTCAGCATTTTCAGTTAACATTTTTAAAAGTTGATTCTATGTAAAGAGAGGTATACACACAATATTCTTGGCAATCATTTGTAATAGCAAAAGACTAGAGTCAAACAAAACATCTATTACTAGAGACCCGTTAACATAAATTATAGTACATTCGTATTTTGTTTTTGTTTTTTTGTGGTACTGTGGATCAAACTCAGGGTCTTGCACTTGCGAGGCAAGCACTCTACCAGCTGAGCTATCTCCACAGCCCGTACATTCGTATTTTGAATACTATGCAGCCTTTAAAAAGAATGAGGCCCACTTATATGTTCTAATACAGGGCAATTAAAAAAATGCTTTAAATGAATAAAGTGAGATAAAGAAACTAGTATGTCAACACTTGTTAAACTGTAAGAGGAGGGTGAAATGGACATAGATGCTTGTGTGACTGGACATTGGGAGGGGTTTTTCCTGTTGTCCTGGAGCTGCTGCTGAGGCTGAACCAGAAAGTGAAACTTCATAAGGAGCCTACATTCTACATCTACATTCCAATGCCTGGAACCAGCTACCTTCTTAACAGAGCATAGAAAGACTTATTGTTCAAGAAACCAGCCCTTCTTCCAAACCTTACCTCCACTCCAGGACGCCCTGACCTAGACCCCATTCTAGTTCCTCCCCACAGACACACCGTCACCACTAATGACGGGAAAGAAAGACCAGGGCAATGGGAGCAATGTCAGCCTATAAGGAAATGCAGTACTGAGAGCAAATGGAGTGCTTCAAAATTTGGCAGGTTGACGAAGAAGTTAAAATCAAGTGCATGAGACTCTAGAGAGTCTCTTTCCTCGACACTGCATTCCCTTATGGACTGACATTCTCCATTCCCATATACTTTATGCTGACCTCCAAAAATATAATATTCTAGAGTCAGAGTGTGACATTATAAAGTTCTCCCATAACAACAACAACAACAACAACAACAACAAAAAACCACATAAGAAGCATACTTGAAATGTTTTCAGGAAAAAACCTCGAGACTATTATCTCAGTTTTCCTCTGACATTGGTTCTTAAGCCATTTCTTTGTCTGACCGTCGAAAGAATTGGGTGGTTTTGATATAAAGGACAAGTTACAGGGCTGGAGTTGTAGCGCAGTAGTAGAGCACTTGCCTGGCATGTGTGAGGCCCTGGGTTTGATCCTCAGCACTGCATATAAATAAATAAAATAAAAAGATCCATTGACAACTAAAATTTATTTTTTAAAAAAGGACAAGTATCATATATATATACATCTTTGAACTTTAGAGTCACATTCAGTGTGGCAAAATGACCACACCACAAGATTTATTTGGAAAACAAACTTGCTAAAATAGATTCAACTCTTTCTTTGTATTCTTGCTCCAAGGCAGGCATGTTAACTAGAAATAAGGGAGATTCGAGTTTAAATTACTTCTTTAATGCTTTGACCTTGTCCATTTAGGAGGAAATGTAAAAGCACATGTGATGTGCCAAAGCAGTATTCATCATCAGTGACTCTCACAATGGCACAGAGATGGCAGGGGCTGTCAAGAACTGAGACTTTAACCAGGCGCAGTGGCACATACCTGTAATCCCAGTGGCTCGGGAGGTTGAGGCCGGAGGATCACAACTTCAAGGCCAGCCTCAGTAACAGTGGGGCACTAAGCAATTCAGTGTATAAATAAAAAATACCAAATAGGGCTGGGGATGTGGCTCAGTGATTGAGTGCCCCTGAGTTCAATCCCTTGTACAAAACAAAACAAACAAACAAACAAAAAAAAAACCCCTGAGACTTTACACTATTTGCCAGCTAAGTTAGCCTGCCACAGTGCTATGGATATAAGCAGAAGATGTGAGACTTCTGATTCAAAGACAAAGAATTTTATTATTCACAGCATAGCAAGCAGCACGAGCATCAGCATGCTAGCATCAGTTTTACTTGTCCCCAAGTCCCATGGGTGGTCATGTGAACGGATGCCTGCACACACACCGGGTAGTGTTACAGAAGAACCCCAAACTTAGGGAATCCAATCTTTTCTACTGGGGAGTATTTCTATCTTTGTTCTGGAGGTAAAAACTATCTCTATCCTCTAAACCTGTTTACTATGCTTTGTCTCCAAAAAGCAAACAGGCCTCTGGGGCCTATTTGTCTGGGGCAAAGAGCAGACAGGCCTCTGCTCACAAGACTTTCAGAAACACAAGAGACCCATGGTCAGTTGTCCCCATCAGAACAGGATTTTATATATGTATTTAGTTGTAGATGGACACAATGCTTTTATTTTATTTTTACGTGGTGCTGAGGATCGAACCCAGGGTCTCACATGTACTAGGCAAGCACACTACCACTGAGCCACTACCCCAGCCCAAGGACAGGATTTTCTTGTGTCATAGAATATTGTCTTTGGTGGATGGGGATAATGAGTGAATGGTATCCTAGGAGGAAAAACTACGGTTTTGGGAGTCGATTGACCTTAGCTCCATTTCCAACATAGCTCTTTTTTAGTTTTGTGACCTTAGGCAAATCACTTAACTTCTCTGACCCTCAACTATAAAATGGGGTGGAAGCTCTAGTTCCACAGAATAGTTGTTTAGATCAACTGAGAAATTGTAACTGACAGTATCTGACACAGTATCCCGAGTCACTTGCTCTGCAAATTCTAAGTCCCACTCTTTGCTCTGTGTGACAGTAGAGGGGAACTCCTTTTCCCCAGTCCTGGTTTCAGTGGAAGGGTTTGTTCTGAGCACTTTCCTCGTTCCTCTCCTGCTTTATGCATTCTTGAGGAAAAGAAAGACTGACCTATTGGGTAAATATGAGCATACTTGGTCATGTGCAACTCAGCACCCTGCCCCCATGGTGGGAGGCCTGCCTTTGTCCTCTAAGCTCAGGTCTGGGGACTAGTATTAGCACTTCCCTTCAGCTACCAACCCTGAAATCCTCTTCTCCATGATGGTTATATATATAAAGGGGGTATCCTGGCCTCTCTCTGCTTCTTCCTCTTTTGTTGTTCAACTTGTTCAAAACTAAAGCTAGGCAAAGGAATGCCATTTATCCAAAGTCCCGTGGAGAACCTCAAACAGGCATCCCGAGTGAATGACTCTGGTGGGAAAGGTCTCGTGTTCTACTGCTCCTCCCATTCTTCATCTTGGTGGCTTGAGGGTTTAACTCCAGCTTCCTTGAGCCTTCAAGCTGCTCTAATACCTGCCTTCTCTTAAGCAAAGAAGAAATGTAGCAGAAATGGCTAATTGTTTCTCAGTACCCATTCATTTCATCCACCATTAGTAATAATCCCCTCAGAGTAAAGACTAAATTTCCCAGCATCCCTTGCAGCTAGGCATGGCCAGGTGACTCAGCAATGGGATGTGAGCAGAATCGATATGCATAACTGCTGGATCGTACACTTAAAGGTATGTGGCATCCAGTTATTTTTTTCTCCCCTTTCCTGGTGTTAGAGACATTAAGAACCATGAGACAGAAGCATGGTTTGGGGGTGCCTTCCAGCTGCCATATCAACTGTGGACTACCTACCCAGACTTTCATATAGGAGAGGAATAAATTTCTATCTCATGAAAACTACTATCATTTGGGGGTTTCTTGGTTATAACATCTGAACCCAGTCTCATAAACAGGTAGATGCTGTCTCCGAAATAAAAAAATAAAAACTTCAGGGCACAGTGGGGAGTGTTCACTCAGTGATAAAGAACTCCTGGGATCAATCCCCAGTAACAAAAAAGAAAAGATGGGCAAATAAAAGAAAGGGAAAAGGGGAGGGAAAAGAAAGAAATAGCAGAGCAAGCAAGTATAACAGAGCCTAGAAATATAACAGGAAACCAAACTGACAAGTCAGAAATTACCCTATGCTGTAATTGGATGTAAGCCCAGCCTTGCCTCTTAGTTGCTGTAAAGCTTTGGATGAGTTCCTTAAGGAGAGTCTCTAATTCCTCATTTCCTTGTCTGTAAAATGAGGAAGTAGCAGTATCAAATTCCTAAGGCAGTTATTAAGATAAAATGAGGCAAAACATGAAAAACTCTTAGCATGGTGCTTGCTAGGGAATAAACACCCAGAGAGCAGAAGTGGCTATTATTATTTCTAAGACCAGTCAATTGCGCCTGAAGCCGTTTCTCCATATAAGTTGGGAAAGAAGAAAACCTTTATCTGGTATCATGGATTTGAACAGAGACCAGAAGCATTTCCAGAGTAAGATGAATAATCAGGGAGAGAAGAAGGAAAGAATGGGAAATAGGCTTTTGCAGGCTTTGCTGGTCTGGAAGGTTGGCTAGCATCCAAGACAATCTGAACTGGGTCTTCTTTTTCCTGTATCCTCCATATCACCCCAAATATACACGTGCACACACACACACACACACACACACACATGATTGTGGACCAGTCAGGATTGATTTGGAGTCTGACATCACAACTCCCTGTGGTCGGGAGAGAATCCTGCCTTTATAGATAGATTAGTTAGGCTGGGCTAGGTTTTGCTGTGTAACAAATGACTCCCAAATCTCAGTGGCTAACAACCACCATGGAGGTGTATTTTTTCTTGCTCACCTCTACATCCAAAATGTGCCAACTGCTTCCGTGTGCCACATTATCTTCCCTCCAGCACCCAGGCTGTTGGATCTCTCCCTCTCTCTCTCCCTCTCTCTCTCTCTCTATGTCTCTCTCTCTCTCTCTCGCTCACTCTCACTCTTGCTCTCTTGCTCTTTCTTTCTCTGTCTCTCTCTGGACTATTGTCATATTTCATGGCAGGGGGAAAAGAGACCTGGTGAACAACCTACTGAGTTTTCAAGCTTCTGCCCCAGAGTAGCCCAAATCGCTTCTCAAATTTCAGTCTTCTGGCCTTAAGTTGATAGCCTTAGGGTGTATAATTCTCTGGGAGGGAGGTGACTAGATGGACAGTGTCCCACAGTGTATTTCCTTCCTATCCAAACACATCTGCTGAAAGACAGCAGATGACAGCGGCCCTCTATAAAATGTGGGTTAGCAGTTCCTGTCCTGTGAACCTTACAGAGAAGGGGTAGGAATTAAAACGAGACCACAGATGTGAATGTGGTTTGTAAACTGTGAAGTCCCCTGCTCCCATGAGGGCATTTCCTTACCAGTATGAGTGTATCAGGAGAGATACTAGTGCTTTTTAATAAAATAACTCACGCTCTCTCTGCACACAGGAATGATTTGTTGACTTTATTTGTGTATAAACAAGCACTTTGTTAAGCCCTTTACTCAGGCTTCACAATTACACTATGGGGTAGGCAGTGTTATTAACTCCACTAATGTCTATGGATGAATGAACCATGGTCTGTACCTACAATGGGATATTATTCAGCCTTCAAAAGGAAGGAGATTTTGATACATGCTACGGCATAGTTAAACACTGAAGACATTAAGCTAGTTGAAAAGACAAATATTGTGTGATTCCACTTATTTGAGTTCCTTAAAATGTTTGAATTCATACATCTCAGTCTGGTGATCTCAAGATGGTTTCTTCTGATCTCTCAACTTCCGGGTCCTTAGGCTGATGTGGTGGGTCTTCATTATCTGATCAATAGATACCACTGGAAAGTCCCCTACATTATAGGTTCCTCATGATATTATATCTCTTTGTTTAATGCAATTATTGGGAGATTTGTTAATTGTGGATTTGTAGATTTCTCAGGAATTTGAAAGTAACCAGCCTGGACAAGAGACAGGTTTAGAGAGTGACAGATCTGGAAAAGAATATAGAACCTCTGTAAAAAATCTTATTTCCTTTTCCTTCCTCTATCTCCTTTCTACCTTTTTTTTTCTTTTTTAAGTTTCTCCCATCCTATCTTAGGGTCACTGGTTTCCAAAAACTACTGGGAAAACCACTTCCTATTCACACTATCCTTGTCTATTCTGTGTCAAAACAGAAAACCTAGGGGAGCAGAGCATTTCCAACATGCTCCACAAGAGGGTGCCACAGGTCCACACCAGGCCAGCTCCGAAGCAGACAGCCCGGCCTTTGCTTGGCTGTTGGTTCTTTCATGTTGCTCACCCAGACCTGGCTTGGCAGCAAGCTTTCCTCAGCCTCTTTGTTACTTCTTCACATCCCAGGAGGAAGTGAGACAGCACTGAAGTCAGGTGGACTTGGATTAAAATCCTGGCCCTGCTGTTGACTGAGATCATGGCACATTGCCATTCTCAGTTGCTGCAATAATTGGTGACTTACATTCAAGGCTGGGGAATCACAAAATTTAGACTCTTCGAGATCAGTCAGTAGAGCCCCTGCATTGCATAAATGAAGGCACGGAGGGCCAGGCTAGATCAGAGCCTATATCTCTCAGCATTTGACTGGTGTTCTCTCAACCACACCAGGGGCCTTCTCTCCAAAATGCATGAAGCATAAAGACATTCACTAGTAATGAATGAATGCGAAGATCAAAAGCTCTTTTAACCAACAAGTTCATCATTACACAGCTTCAGCAGTTACTAACTTGGGCAAGTTACCTGACCTCTCAGTTCACTCATCTTAATGGAGGGGCATGAATGGGGATAAAGATATAGCCACCTCATAGGGTATGGTAAGAATTCAATGAACAGACAGCTTAGTGCCTGGCACCTTGTAAGCATCAAATAAATACTAGTTTTTTGGTTTGGACTTTTTCATTCCCAGGGATCAAACCTAAGACCTCATACAAGCTAGGCAAATACCCTCCCACTGAGCTATACCCCTAGTCTTAAATTTTAGTTCTTAAAATTTAGGTTGCATAAGCTTTCCAAGCTTCAGTGTTCTTATCGATAAAGTGGGGGTTTTTCATAGGTGGTGGGGAGGATTAAATGACACAATATATAAACCCTCAGCACAAGGCCTGTTTCATAGTAATGATACAAAATATAATAGATTATAACAAATACTAGCTAATTCCCTTTCACAAGGTAAGGGGTGACTATTTCTAAAAACAAAGAGGAATAAGTCTGAATTCTTACACGTTCCAAAGACCTAGCAGATATCGTTCCTAAGAACACATGGTCATTCTGTGTCTCACATTCCTACAGAGCTCCTGTCCAGGGTCTTGCACAGGACAGAACTCAAACATGGCTAACCGAGGGTTAGAAAAATTCATTTACTGCACTGATTAGAATAGCAAGGTGGTGGCTACCCCATAAGCAGAGTAGCCAGGCAGCAACGTGACCATGCCCCCGGCAGAGTGGCCAGGAAGCCAAAGGGTGAACAATGTTCATACAGTTGTGGATCAGGAATTGGTTTCTTTATAGGTTACACAGCAACATTTATGATTATGTTATAATCTCTTAGTGTGCCATTTTTCACACTTAAGTGTGTCTAAGAGTGTGTTAAGTCTCCCCCCCAACCCACACATCTTGTAATATGAAAATGAGGGTCCTGGTTACTTTAGGTCAGAACTCTTTACACTGCTTTGGACAAAAGGGGAGTCCTTCTTACCATTGATCTTAAGCATATAGCATGCACTGCTTGTCTTAAAATTGTTTCCCACTTCAGTTTTAACCCTATATTCCTGTCCCTGCCATTTATCTTAATCATGGGAGAAGTAGTGCCTTTCTGTTGACTGTCGCCAACTATTAGCCCTGTTCTCCTGCCTCAGTCTCACCAGTTAACTCAGGGATAAATGCACAGTGATGGGCTAGGGAGATAGCTCAGCTGGTAGAGTGCTTGCCTCACAAGCACAGGGCCCTGAGTTTGATCCCCAGTACTGGAAAAAAAAAAAAAAAAAAAAATCCACAGTGATTCTTATTTTCTCACCACCTACAGTTTAGCGGTAGATGAGACTTGTCTTTTGTCCCTGGACCTTTGCTGCTGCATCTGCACCTCCCGAGGAAGCAGCAATGCCTCTGGTGAAGACTCACCCCAAGGCATGCCCTCAGGGACTCCAGCCAAGTGTTGCTAGGAGGGAACGTCCATTCCTTATTATTTAGGCTCCTAGGCTGCAGTAACAAAGTACCAGGAACTGGGTGGCTCCATACAACAGGAGTGTATTCTCCCACAGTTCTGCGGGTGGAAGTCCCAAGCCTAGGCATCTGCAGCGCTGTGCTCCCACTGAGGCGGAGTGGGCACCTTGCTGGCCTCCTCAAGCTGCCACCCCTTGGCTTGTGGCTGCCTCACTCCCAGCTAGGCCTCTGTTATCCTCACCTGGCCACCTTTGCCAGGTGTCTGTGTCTCTTCTGCTCCACTTACTTGGATACTAGTCATATACTGGATTAAGGATTCACCCCAACCCTTTGTGACCACATTTTAGTTTACATCTTAATTGCGTCTAAAAGACCTGTTTCCAAATAAAGTCAGTTTCACACCACGGGTTAGGACTTCAACACATCTATTTTTTCTGTGGGTGTGAGGGATGAACACAATTCACTCACAACTCTTGTTAAAACATTATTTAAAAAATTTGAAGCCAAGCACTGTGTACACCTGTAATCCCAGCTACTCTGGAGGCTGAGGCAAAAGGATCTCAAATTTGAGGTCAGCCTCAGTAACTTAAAAGACTTCATCTCAAAAGAAAAAAATAAAATGGACTGGAGATGTAGCTCAGTGGTAGCGTGCGGGTTCAATTCTCACTACTGAAAAAAAAATTGAAATTTTATAAAATTTTCCAATTTATTAATATATGCCAAAATTACATTAACATAATTATAACATTAATGCATTGTTAACTTACTGGAATTAATTATGATGCTTATAATATAAATGTAAAATAATATATTAAATATTAAATTCTAATTATATTTATAATTATTTATAGTATACATATTGTTAGAACAGCTAATTAATTCTTTTTTTTTTTTTTTTGGGGGGGGGTTCTGGGGATCAAACCCAGGGCCTTGTGCTTACAAGGCAAGCACTCTACCAACTGAGCTATCTCCCCAGCCCCTAACTAATTTTTTTTAAAAACTGGGTCCATGAAATAAAACATTTCTGTGACTCTGAAAAGCTCTTCAGCATCACTTTTCATCCCCTTTCACATGGACCATGAGAGGGATCACTCTACAAGGCAGATATGATTATGTTACTTCTCTGCTTAAAAACCCTCCACAAGCTGGATGGTGGCACAAGCCTGTGATCCCAGCAACTCAGGAGCCTGAGGCAAGAGGATTGCAAGTTCAAGGCCAGCCTGGGCAACTTAGTGAGACCCTGTATCAAAAAAATTGAAGCAAAAAAAGGGGTTGGGGGCAGTTGCTCAGTAGTAGAGTGCCCCTGAGTTCAATCGCCAGTACCACAGAAACACACACACACACTCATACACACACTCCATAATGGCCTACAGCTGTCAGCAAGAACTGACAAATAAATATAAACACTTCCAACAAACACTTCGGGCTGCCTCTCCACCACATTTCTGTGCTGAGGGACAGCACTCCTATTTTGATCCGTCACAGGACAGACCTTCACCGCCAGCCTTGATTTGTGTATGTGCTCCAGAAACAGTGCCCATCACCCCCCATCTCCTGCCAGCCTGATTTTCTCCTCTTCCTTCCAGGCCCAGGTCAAAAGCCACATCCTCTGTGATCTCTGCCTGGACTCCTAGAGTCTTCCTACCCTCAAATTCCATACTACCTGCTTTTGCATTTCGCAGTCCTTTTCCCAGTTCTCCTGATATTATATCTGAAGATATTATGGGACTTCTCTCTCTAGGAACTCCTAGAAGACTGGAACTTTACCTTGGCTTTGTATTAGTTTGCTAGGTGTGTCAGTCAGCTTTCCAACACCGTAACAAAATACCTGACGCGATTATTTTAGCTCACAGTTTGGAGGTTCCAGCTCATAGTTGATTGGCTCTGTTGCTTTGGGCCAGTGAGGAGGCAGCACATCATCATGGGAGCACATGGTTGGAGCACATGCAGGATCAGAACTGCTCTCCTCATGGCCAGAAAGCAAAGGGGAGTAGCAAGGAGGTGGGGTCCCACGATCCTTTTCAAGGGTATGCCCCAATGACCTAAAGACCTCCCTCCCACTAGGCCCCACCCCTTAAAGAATCCACCACCTCCCAATGGGACAAAGCTGGGAATCAAGTTTTTAGCACTGGGTCTTTGGGATTCAACGACCCAAACTATAGCACTAGGGGCTGTCATAACAAAAAAAAAAAAAAAAATCACAGAATGGTTGGCTTAACCAATAGGAAATGATCCTCTCACAATTCTGGAGGCTAGAAGTCCAAGATTAAGGTGTTGAAGGGCTGGTTTCTTGCTTGACTCATGGATGGTTCTTCTTTCTGTGTCTTCACTTGACTTCCTCTGTGTGGGTCTGGGTCCTAATCTCCACTTCTTCTAAGGACACCAGTGGCATTAGATTAGAGTCTACCCTACTGACCTCCTTTTAACTTAATTTCCTTTTTGAAGACCCTATTGCCAAATACGTTTGAGGTATTGGGTGTTAGGGCTTCAGTTCAACTTGGGGTAAAGGGAGGCTCACAATTTGACCTATAAGTCCTTCTCTAAGTTTTTAATAACTCAAAGAATTTAGAAATGTTTTAGTACAAACTTAAACAAAGCAAGTAAAGCTATAGTCCTCCTTTCCCCAGCCCACTCCATCCTACACTGCTAGCTCTGTTTCTAAGCCTTTGCATATATGAGTGCACCTACATAAAGAGATAGCTGTGGTGTGGTTTTGCTTTTACATGCATATGATCATATTATGTATAGTATTTTGCAAATCCTAATTTTACTCCTTTTCCTTGTGTCCACCCCACTCCATGCCCTGACCTAAAGATCAGCTATGTTTGGAAGAATCATGGAAATATTGAAAAGAGTGCAGGCATGGAGTATGGGTCTGCTGTGGATTTTCTGGCACTCACCTAATGTTATGTTATGTTATATTATATTATTTTATATTATATTATATTATATATTATCTTTTTCTTATATGCAAAATAGAGAACAATAATTACAGTCATCTCCCGGGGAGCCTCAAGGGACCTGGCATTTAAGTGTTACCTTTCACTTTAATATTCAACCAGTATCGTCCAAGCATCCATCCTGCATGGCCCCCGGTCACGTCCACAGCCCAGCTGTGCCAGGGCAGTAGGGTAGGTTGCAGAAAAGCAGAAGACTGTGCCCAGAGCCAGTGTGGGAGGCGGTGATTTGCTGGGGAAAGCTCACAAGAGGGCAGTGACTGCTGCAGAAGAGTTCAGTGGCGACAGGTTGACAGATGGCACCTGGGTCCCTCAAGGTGCTTTGCCAAGCAGCGCCTTCTCTCCCTCACAGCACTTTGTCCAGCAGCGACACATGTCCCTTCCCACAGAGCCCTCGCCTGGCACCTATCCCCTGTCGGAGCCGAGAAATCATCAGCATGATCAGCATCCCAAGGAGCTACTGTCCCAGTGTCCATGAGAGAAAGTAGCTTTTTGACAGAGAGCGCTGATTTTCCCTGGTTCCCAGTGTGTGTAAGAGGGAGGCAGGGTCTTTCAAGAGAACACATATCTGGATTTCCTGGCCTAGGTTTTAGGGAACAGAAAAAGGGACTTTCAGGGACATGGTGTTTAACTGTCCCCATTTTCTTTAGGGACAATATACCTCCAAACTCTAATATAATCTTCATTCAGTTTAACTTCTCTTTCTTTTTTTCTTTTCCTTCTTTTTCTCCCAGTGTGGGCAATCTACCCAGACTCTCACGCATGCTGGGCAAGCACTACGCCCCGAGGCTCGCCCCCAGTCCCAGTTTCACTTCTTTGATGTTTCTGAGAATCCCAGATAATGCTTCCACTTTCCACAAATACGCCTGGTGGAGTGGACTCCTCCATCCTGCGGTTCTGCTGGATCCTGCCTACTGTTTCCTCTGCTATACAAACAAGTACCCAGACTCTGCCCAGTTCCCCAAAGCACATAATAGCTGTAGGTTCCAGTTAAGGAATTTTACTAAAGCCTTTGTGTCTCCTACCATTGTCACCTCTCATAGAATATAATTCAGGTGAAGTTCTTCATGTGACCCACATCCCCACATCTGCCAGAATCCTAGAGTGTACATTCCGTTAACATGTTCATTATACAGGTGAGGACTCAGAGGCTCAGAGGGATCAAGAAACTTTCGAAAGTCTCTCAGCCAAAGAGCCATGGGGCAGGATATAAGAAATTAATCAAAAGGTAGAAAAAAGACAAAAGAAAGACAAGGAAGTATAACTTCAATCCAAAAACGTTGTGCTCAAGTTCTACATACCTTTCTCCTCAAACCAGTTCTCTCCTGGGACTCTTGCTCTGAAAATCAGTTCTTCCAAGCCTTTTGCTACCAAATTTCTGGAAAATCTACAAATTGTCACTCACAATCTTAGAGTTACTGAAAATTCACCTCCTTATGAAAATTGCATTATGCACTGTTAATTAGCCTACATAGTAAATAGATTAAGCAAAGAGAGATATGATATTTTAAGAAACCTATAATCTAGGGTACTTTCCAAAGTTGTCTACTAATCAAATAATGGAGACCACATCAGCCTAAGGATCCTGAACCACCATGAAACCATTTTGTGATCAGCAGACCGATGACATCCCCAAATAACTTCCCATGCCCACCCCTCACCAACTTACCTCTTAAAGAAAAACCTGCACAAGGGGAGGAACTGGGGAATGACCTGGAGCAAATTGTGCTGTGTGCATATGTGACAATGTCACAATGAGCCCCACTAGAATGCATGGTAACAATGCACTGACAAAAACATTAAAATAATGCAAAAAAATGAAGAAAAAATAGAGTCGGCACACCCCTGAAGTCTCTCTTTGAAGATATTCTGCATTTCCAGCTGAATGTGTCTCCTCTTTCCTAAATAAACCCATCTGTGCCTTTAAAGGACACATCCTTAAGTTCATTTCTGTGACATTTGTCAAGAACCCCACTTGTCCTGAGTTGAGGTTCCCTCTCCCAGTAGCTCCAGTCTAAAGTTCTTTCCAAAGTTTGGCTACTGTCAGCAGTGGAACTGCAGCTAATTTTAGCTGTTTCACACAAAGCCCTTAAGTAACCAAACCACTAGTCATTTCATTGTCAGTTGTCTTTTATTCCTTCTGATTAAATCAAGGAAATCCTTGGGTTCTTTCTAATGAGACTTTAAGAGTTCTCTAACACCTGCCCAACCTCCCTTTCCAACAAAGAGCAGGCAACAAGAGCTCACTAGAATTTAATCACATCATTTTATTCTTGTATTTACTTTTGTGGAAATGATACTGATTTCTATCAAAAATAAAATTGTTTTCAATTGAAAAAATGGACATAGTCATATCATTGTTCTCTTAAAACACATCTATTAAAAAGGAATAGATGTGCAGTAAAGTGAAGTAACAGTAGTGTGGTCTGTTGATTGAAATGGTAAAAATTGTGAGATTTGGGCATCAAGGCTGGGGAACACTGTGTGTAATAAAGAGAAACTTAAAACTGAATGCCAGAATCGTCTCCAGCCTCTCCAGTGCCCAGAGGCTGCTTCTTTCCTCCATTCCTGGCAGGGACCCCAAGAAGAGGTCCAGCCAAGCTCCAGCCAAGCTCCAACCCCAAGAAAAGCCAGTTCACGTGGGTGAGGAAAGTTCCGCCTTTCCAATATGCAACTTTCTTGTTGGACACTTCTCCATTTCGAGGGGGTTTCCATCTTCCTTTGCATGACAGCATTCTCTGACTGTGTTTTTCCTCAAACCACAACAGAAAAAGAGCAGCCAGTTTTCTTTTCAAATGCAATTAAATGACAGGCTGCTTTGCAAGGGAGTTTATTAAAGACCTGGTGGAACATCAGGTCTTCAGAGTGGCCCCCTTCCCAGTCCAGCCCCCTAATCCTTCCATTCCCACCTGCTCTAAGTGAAAACTCTTTTCAAATCCTAGTCCTGGCTTTGGCCCTTGTGCATTCAAACAGGCCGTGTTTCTCTGACCAGTTTTCTTGGCGTGGCCTTCGAGGCCTTTCACATCAGTCCAGTATGATGAAGTCTGAAATCATTGGCCAGGACTCTGGACGCCTGGGTTCTAGTGCTGAAGCGACTCCCAGGTTGCTATACACCGTCCATGGGTTCCCTTCCCTCTTCAGGACTCAGTTTCCCTGTAGTAGAAAGAAGGGATGTGATTAGAAGACATCCTGTGGACTGTAACCTGAGTCTGAATTTATTAACCAGATCCAGATCAAAGAGACTGAAGGAGCCCAAGCTGAGGCCCAACTTTCAGACCTGACCGCTCCCAGCCTGGCCACTAAGAGGACTTAACGCTTTGCCATTTCCAATTGTTTTTTCATGCCCGAGTGCTCTAAATCAGGAAAAACAGGTCTGCAGGGACCGAAGCTGGTCCGCCTGCTTCTGGAAGGGACTCCTTATATCAATAACCAAGCCCTGCAGTGAAAAGGCCACTCACATTTGACCCAAGACCCTCTCTCCCCCATCCCAGTGACCACTTGCAGCAGGAGAACTTCCTGCTTTGTCTTTTTAAAAAGAAGATAGGTTTTTGTGGTTATTGTCTACTTGTTTTAAGTTGCCCTAAAGCTAGTGTCCAGTATAAAATTGTTTCAACAGGGTCTGGGGGTGTAGCTCAGCAGTTGAGTTTGTCATACGCCAGGCACCAAATAAATAAATGTTTAAACAACATGAAATGTATAGAGAAGAGAATAAAAGTAAAATGAAATATTATCCACCCACCCCACCCAAGATATCCTTCATCAACACTTGTGTACCCATCCTTTCAGGCTTTCTCTAAGAAATAGACATATATCTTATAATGAAGATAGGATTATTCTACAAATACCATTATAATTATAATTTAATTTTTTAAAGGTAAACAACTTGTACAAAAACAAAATGATCACTTGTCAAAGATTTTATTCAACTTGGTGTTTAATGAGGTCACCAGTAATATATCAAAACCAGTTGAAAGGAGAATCCGATCTATCACAGATGTATATAAAAGATGTGCAGAAATAAATTCGGTAGTAGATGCAAGGTGGGTTATTATTTTTTATATATAAATTGTGATGTTTGGAATCATCTCTGTTGTACATTTACTGGACAAAATCAATTTGTGTTTCTATGGGGGGAAGAGTAATTTGCATTGCTATCACTTTTCTACAGTCGCTAGAATTGCAAATTAAGCTAAAAGACCTCTGTAGAATCAGGTAACCCCCATAGCATCTAAACAACACCCAACTTTCCATTGAAAGGACACCCAATAGACTTCCGCAATTTTCATGGGAACATATATCATGGTTATAATAGCTAACATTTTGGGTGTGCTTACTATGTGCCAGACATGGTTGTGAGTTCTTACTCTGAATATTATCTCATTTAATCTTCAAAATAAGCCTTTCATGGTTCCATTTTTACTGATGACAAAACTTACGTAATAGAGAGGTTATATAAATTGCCCAACATTGCATAGCTACAAAGGGCGAAAGTAAGAATTTGAGCTCTAACTACTGTGTAACACCATTGTTTATTTATCTAGCTTGCAATTAATGGGTGTTTGGGTTATTTACATTTTTTTTTCCTATGATGAACAATGCTTCAATGCATATCTTGAAATCATCCTGTTTCTCAGAATTCCTCAAGGTGGAAATTGTTAGGTCCAAGAAGGTATGCATTTTTATTTTCCATGTATGTGACCAAATCATTCTTTAAAAAGTTCTATCAGTTTACACTTCCACTAGCAGTCAGTTTTGAGGTTTTTTTTTGTTTGTTTGTTTGTTTTAAGAGTTACCTTGTATTTTTGTTAACAATGAGTAATAACAGTCTTTTCAATACTTGCTGGTCCCATAGTGGAAAAAAGCTATCTCAGTGCTATTTTAATGTACATTTCTTTTTGACACAAGAGTTCTTCAGGACTCTTCTGGAAGGGTAATTGTCAGTGCCAGAGATGATTTTATTCTTCTTCCTCTCCCCCAGTGGTAGAGTTGTAAGTTCAAAGTAAGACGCAAAGAAGGAATGGGCCCTGTCCAAAGCCATCCCGCATGTTTGGAGCAGAACTGGACTCTGCCTAGGGGACTCTGACTTCTTTCTGCCACCACTGCTGCTTGCAGATGAACACCAGTGGGGGTGACTGGGGGGACCCATCAGCAGTGAAGGCGCCTTTAAGTTAGGTAGTCCTGGAGATGAGACTGATGAAAGATGCTTTCAAACAACCATTGTTTCACAAGCATTGTTTTTCCTAATCCTATAATTGTTTGGCAGTTGGTGAAGGCAGAAATCATTATTTTTTTGGTACTGGGGATTAAACTCAGGGGCACCTAACCACTGAGTCACATCCCCCGGCCCTTTATCTATTTATTTATTTATTTTGCATTTTATTTAGAGACTGGGTCTTGCTAAGTTGCTTAGGGCCTCACTAAGTTGCTGAGGCTGGCTTTGATCTTGCTATGCTCCTGCATCAGCCTCCCGAGCCACTGGGATTACAGGCATGCGCCACTGCTCCTGATCCTGGAATGATTTCCGATATGTGCTTTTGTGCTTTAGAAAGTAAAATTGTGGATAAATTTTCCCTTTGTTTTAAAATCCCATTTGTAGTAGATTTTGTGGGGTTTGCCACTTAGATATTTTAAAGCATTTAATATCCCAATTTGTTAAAATTTTTTTTTTAATAAATTGCAGAAACTGTAGAACAAAGTTTTCTTATAGTCTATTTATTCACTCATTCATTCTTTCTTTCTTTCAAGTGTTTGATCCATTGATGATGAGGTACACATTGAGCGTTTAGTTTTTGTTTTTGCTTCTTTCTGAATGGCCTAATTAATCCTTCCAGACTTGGCCCTATGAATCTCTTCATCTGACAGCTCAACCATTTTCTTTATTATATCCTTTCTTCCTTGTAAGTGTAAAGAAAGTGTTTCCCTGAGTTCTGAGAGCCACTCTAGCAAGTTAACTGAACCTGAGGAGCAGGTAGTGGAAGCCCTGATCCATAGCAGGTTGATAAGAGAATAGGTGACCAGCCTATTACTCTTTATTGGTGTCTGAAGTGGGACAGTCTTGTGGGACTAGCTCTCAAGCTGTGGGATCTTATCTCTAAGTAGATGATGCCTCAGTTGAATAGCCTGACACTCAGCTGGTGCCTGCTGGAGAGGTGCCTGGTGTGTGGGAAAGGCCCCAGGCCCCCACATGTGTTGAGGGATGTGTGAGCATTTGGAGACACACTTTGGTTTTTGGTGGGGTTTTCCCCCTCTCTTTAATACCTGGACAAATCAGGGGAGGACCAATGTACTAGAGCCTGAGCAAGACAGTTACCACCCGGGCCCAGCATCCCTGCTCAGGAATTCGGGTTCCAGCATCCCAAACAGGGGTTTGTTTCACTTTGATTCTGAACATTCTAGAATCAGGAACTCACCACTTCCAAGGTTACCTGGTCCATATGGGGGTTGGTTAGTGCATCCAGAAACTCAGATGCAACCTACTGGCTATTGCACCTCTACAACCAGAAAATGAGCAACCAGCCCAAGTTCTTGATCTTAACTCTGATGCAATTATTCACTCTCCTTTGCCAAGTCACACTTTCTTTTCTCTGTCACTTATCCTTTGTTGTAATTACCTACTCATATGTCTCCTTCCACTAGCCAGGAGCTCCCTGTGAGAAAGGAAGTTGCTTGCTCCTCCCTCTGTCCCCATCAGGTAGTACAGCCCCTGCACATATGCTGCTCAGTTTATGTTTGTTGAATGAATAATAAATATGTTTTACAAAGGTTTATTCTTTTGATCTTAGGTAACATTACCCCTGTGTACATTCATGTGTCTCCATAGCTTTGAGCACGTCTTGGTTTTCTGGAACAAGATATCCCAGACTTGCCTTTTATCCTTATTTCACAGAGGAGGAATAAATGGCTTTCCTTTTCACAATATTTGGGAGATGCTGATCAAGCTCAGCACTTTCAGTTACAGATTCCTAGGAAAGTAATAGGCCAACCAGTCCTTAAGTTCAGAAAAGACCTTATCAAGACATGTAAATGATTGCAAATACAGCTAAAGCCTTAACTGACTGCACAGAGTTTGTCTGAGAAGATGGGGACATCTGGATAATAACTTTGAACTTTGATCATTAGCAACACATTCCAAGGATATTGTATTCATGAGGAAAGTTTTAGGGTGGACTTTGAAGTTGGGAAGAACCAAGCTTTCCTTTAATACCCATGTAAATTCTTGCCTGTGTGTGTCTTTGGGAAAGTTACTTTACCTTGTTGAATCCTAGACTTTTCCATTTGTAAAAGTGGGTAATCATACCCACCCCATAAAGTTAAATGAAGTTATTTAGAGAAAATGATTAGTATGATATCTGGCCAGGGTTAATTGCTCCAGAAACAAAAGCCGATTTTACCAACAGTACTGTTGTTATTATTATTAAAATGTGAGAGAATCCTGTTACTCAGTGAGTTAAGATGGTAGAAGAAGCAGAGGATTTAGATTCTGAAGACCCTTGTCCAGCCGTTACCTCAGACAAGTCCTGTCCCCATTCTCATGAACTTCATTTTCTTCACATATAAATCAGGGCTCATAATCCCTCCCTTGCAAACTCACAGCATCACCCAACCAATGCCACGAGCCCCTGCTGTGTGCCAGATAATCACATTCATAACACCAAAGCAAAGGGTCAGCACTGTCTCCTTCTCCTTTAGCACAGGATCTCTTGGTGATCCCGAGCGGATGAGTCAGATGTGAAAATGTGTTGCAAGGCTACCAAGCCCTGTAAAGGCAAAGATCATGGTCATCACAGAACAGTATTCCTTCAAGGGACTCCGTTAGTGGGAGGAGAGCAAGAGACTAAATATACAGTCTCCTCTTCTCCATCTTTGTGATAACTCATGAGAGTCATAGGTTAATATGATTTACCAAGGACTCCACCATCCTCCTGCACTTCAAGTGATAACCAGGTGAAGGTAGCCGAGTTCCAGCCCTGGCAGAACCAAATGGCTCAACTGAAAAGGTTGGCCAAAAAGCCCTTGGAAATTGCAATTCATTTAGGACACTATTTCTAAGGAGAGAAGGCAAAAAACAACCCAGTGACTTCATTGGGTGTTGTTGGATCTCCAGCCAATTCAACTGAGACCTGGGAAACGGAGGAGAGGTGATCCGAATTTTCAGCAGACTGCTGACCACAAGATCTTGCCTTATAAGCGTTTGTAGCAATGGAGCAGGCACGTGTTCCATGGCTTCGAAGATGGGGAATAAAAAGAGAAAAATAAAATGATGGAGAAAGTTTTAATCTTAAAAATATGGAAGCATTTGCAGCTTACTGTAGTTTGCTTCTGGAATGTTCCCCCAGGCCCATGTTAAAGGCTTGGTCTCCAAGGCTTGTGCCCTTGGGAAATGGTGAAGCCTTTAGGATGTGGGGACCGGTCTTCTGGCCATTGGTGGCATGCTTTTGAAGGAGGCAGTGGGACCTCAGCTCCTTCCTTTTCCTCTTTCTTGCTTTCTGGCCACAAAGTGAGGAGTTCTGCTACATCATGTGCTTCCCACCATGATCTATTGCCTCATCACAGGCCCTAAAGCAACAGATCCAAGGACTGAAACCTCTAAAACCATTAGTCAAAATAAACATTCTCTCTCTATAAGGTAATTATCCTGGGTATTTTGTTACAGCAATGGAAAACTGACTAATATACAATTATTCCAGATTTAATATAGGAAAGACAGAAGATCTGGTGATCCCAAACCTGATTTGCTAGAACGTGGTTCAAAGTGGGTTGGTGTTCTTTGAGGCCTAGACTTTCTTCACATGGTCTCTCCAGTGCCAAGAACAGGGTCTAGCATCCAGTGAGAACTTATATGACAGTCTTGGGAATGTCACCGAACCTCTTCTTGACACATCAGGGCCTCTTTTATGACTACAGAATTGTAGTCTGCATAGATAAAAGTCACACTTCAGTTTAACCTTGAGGAGGGGTGTTAGTCAATGATTCCTTTTCATAGCTTTGAGCCCCTATGGTGGAATTACAAGAGTAAAAGTTTGCTTATTCTTGCATCATGTGGGTGAGTGTGTTAGCAAGAGAGCAGACTGCAGTCTTTCACCATTTTAAAATTTTGTTATTTTATTTTAGTGAGAACACTTAACATGATATCCACCTTTTAAAACATTTTTTTGTATACAATACATTATCGACTGTAGGTACAATGTGGTAGGCAGTTCTCTAGAGCTTATTCAATCTTGCTATCTTGAGCCAAGAGAGTGGAAGGGGGCGTTTGTGTGTGTGGAATTGATCCAAAGAGCTTTGTTTAGTGCTGGAATTCAGAGAACAATGGCAACAGTTAACCATGGACAGAAACCAAAACTTCAGGGCTCACAGGCATTTCCTTGAGGAAAGTTCCCCTTTTTTCCTCCATGTTTTCTTTGGAACTTGAGGAGCCAAAGTGTTCAATGGAAGCCTCAGCTTCCAAGTCAAGAGAACATGGTTATAGCCCCTGGTGGAAACTTTTCCTTTAGGGACTTTGTGGCATATTTAAGGTGGCTGCCGATTCCTTATCACTTCCTGTTGAGAGATGGAATTTGTTTCCTCTCCCCTTGAAATCTGGGTTGACCTGAGACTGCTTGCCCAATAACATGTGGTGAGAAGAGATGATCCGTTCGTTCTTTAATAAAGTTGGCAGCTTCCTCCTCTCTCTTAGAGCCCTAAGCCACCATGCAAGAAGCTCAGGCTATTTTGCTGGGGACAAAGGCCACAGGCAAAGGGAGAGCACTAAGGCACTAACGGTGCAAATGTAGAAGTCACCTTTCAGCCCAGTCAAACCTTCAGATGGCACTACCCCACCTGTCATCTGACTGCAACCTCATAAAAGACTCTAAGCAAGAACCACACAGCTAAGCCCAGCCAACCCACAGAGCATTGAGAGATAACGATATGTTTTATGTTGCTCTAAGCCACAAAGTTTTGGGGTGGTTTGTTACACAATAATAGATAACCAATGAAGTCTGAAAACTTACAGACTCGCAGAGCCCAGAGTTTTAGGACAGAAAGCTGAACATTGGGAGTGGATCTTAGGTATTAATCTGAGTGATTCCACGCCTTGGTTCCTGAACCAATTGCATTGGCTGAGATTCAGTTTGACCTCGTTGGGCAACAGAAAGTCCCAGACAATAACCCTTAAACAACTTGGAAGTTTCTTTCAAAAAGGTAAGTGGTCCTATGATGGCAAAACCAGACCTGGTTGTGAAGTGAAATTATAAAAATGTTGTGGTAAGAAACCAATGCCTGGGGAAGGGGTCAGTTCCCCTCCCCTCTCTCAGTCTTTCTCTAGGAAACCTGATTGACCCTACCTTTTGGATTGTGTCCCTACCTTTTGGATTATAGATAATTTCCCCTGGGAGTCCGACTATTCCCCTTTGAAGTGTGAACGCATCTGTGGAAGCTCCGAGCCCAAGACTAGAGATTTATTGAAGGCCTCGTAAAAAGAGTCAGCTCTTCTCCTTATCACACTCTGTTTCTGTAAACACGCTTCCCACTAGAAACCCCTGTGCACAACCCTATATCAGGTACACTAAAAAATTTATGACACTAGATAGCCTATAAATGTTGTGAGAAACTATGGATGTGGGCTCAGAATTTGGAGTTTTGTTTTCCTCGGGGCCCGTTGGAGTAAAAAGTTTGGAGTTCTCCTCTCCAAGAGTTGTTTGTTGCTTCTCAACCAGTCTATCCTGCAACAGTCCAGGCTAAAATATTGCCATAAGTTGTGAGGGACACCAGTTTTCTACCTTTTTCCTGTGCTATGTGTGGTGTCAGCCTTACAGATGAAGATGATGCTTCGGGCACTAGGATGAAGGAAGGGACAAGAACACAAAGTATACCTTCTCCTGTGTGATGTTGTTTAAAGCTATCACATGTCACTTCTTGTGGTCATGCCTAGGAGGCTGGAATGCGGTCTTGATTCTGCAAAGTCATGCACCCAGCTCTAAATCCTGCAACTTTTGGTAAGAAAGGCTACTGGGAGACTCTTAGCAGAGGCTGCCTCACTGCTGTCTTGGAGCGAGATCCCAGGAAAGTACCTCACAGGTGGGTGCTGACTCACAGCAGGGATCCTTCCCGTGGGGAGCAGGCAGTTATCTCCCAGTGGACACTGGGGGCCTCTACAAAGCCATTCTGCTCTTGTATATGGCCAGATACTCCTGGATCACGGAGGGGTGGGGACCATCAGGCAAACAGTGAATCATTTTGGCATTAGGCTGTTAGCACAAAAAGACCCAACAGGATGCAAACCTCATGCGTCATCTCAGCTCTTTATTCAGGAGGATGAAATGGTGCCTGTGGACCCGCTCTGCTGGACCCACTGAACAAAGAAAGGGATGGGTTTATGTAGGTTATTTTGAGGAGTGGTCTAGTGAACATATGTCAGTTTTGCTTAGACAGTCAGGAATGTGGGTCCTTTCGGTCAAGGTCAGTGGAGAGTGGACAGTGCCTAAAATGGATTTTGCTCCAGAGGAGATAACACCTCCTAGAGACTCTTTCTTCTGAGGTGATAAACATCCTCTCTGCCTGTAGCCAGCATCTGGAAAACATTCATCTTGGGAGATGACAGCTGTCAATGAGTGGCCTTCATTTTTGCTCCCTTTTCTTTTTCTCAGGCCTCATTATTTTGGGAATTTCTTATTCTCCATATCCGTTATAGGCCACCACCACTTTCGATGTGAAGTGAATTCCTCAGTGCAAGGTGGTGTCATGTGATATACTGGAACAGGGTAGAAAGCTTTCTGTAAGCTTGTGAGCTGTGGTGCTTCTAGAGCCCGGAAGAGCAAGGAAAGCAAACCCAAATCAAATACAAATGTTGGACATTGCTGGGAGAACAGTTTACCCACCCTGGATGGAGCCAGTCCCAGCTAAGTGGTAAAGAGGGCGAAGGCATGAGGAAAGTGTTAGCTTCCTTCTCCAGGAGGGGGACGAGGCTGCAGGCGGTTAGTGGGTAGAGTTCGCTGAGTCCTCAGCAACCTCCAGATAATGCCATCCATTCATACAGGAAGCCTGGCGACATCACGCACTTGACTGACATTGAAATTCAGCAACTCCTAAAATCTGAGTTTGGCTTCAGTGTCTTGAGTCCATGTCCTCAATAAAAGTTTTCCACCTGGTTACAGAGCAGTCCTGAGTTTCAATTCTTGCCTTGGGGCAAACATCTTAAGACTTCAGGGTTTAAAAAAATTTTTTTTTATCACCCTAATGTAAGAGACATTGTAGTTTTGGCAACAGCCAATCTACTGGTTTCAACAGCTCTAGGCACACTTTTCCATTGGCTTTGGCTTGTCCAAAGTCCCCAATGACTAAGAGAGACCGTTTATGTACCCACCATGTTCTATAGGTTGATACTTGCCATTCTAGAAGATAATTAAGATTCTCGGTACCTCACTCCAACTCAGCTCAAGCACCATGGATCAGTTAGAGGGAAAGTCAAGCACCTTTTATAAAAAGGCAAACACAAGTGACATTTTCATAAGTGAAGAGAGCAGGTCGGGGTAGCAGGAAAATTTTGCTCCTTTGTCATTGATTTTTTCCTGAGGGTCATGTTCTCTTCTCTGTAGAAGCTGGGTTGCCCTCACATCTGGATTCTAGCACGTCATCTCTACCTCATTCCATCAGTGAGAATTCAGATACACGGGCCACTCTAAATACAGGAAGCTGGCAATGTAGCCACGTGCCTGGCTACAATTCTACCTGTGGGCAACCAAAAGGAAGAGAGGTTTTAGCGAACAGTTAGTGATGTTTGCCAAACATCATCCCAAATAGGTCTTACTTCCTTGAAGGTCTGTGTGAATTTCCTAGCACTGCCTTGAAAAGTTTCATACACAGAGTGGTTTAAAACAATACAAAGAAACTTTTTGTTTTGTCAATTTTTTGAATTTTTTTGTTTCAATCTCATTGATTTTAGCTCTGATTTTAATTATTTCCTGTCTTCTACTGCTTTTCGATGTTGATTTGTTCTTCTTTTTCTAGATCTTTGAGATGTAATGTTAGGTCATTTCGTTGTTGACTTTTTATTCTTTTAATGTATGAGCTCAATGCAATGAACTTTCTCTTAGTGCTGCCTTCATAAGGTCCCAGAGATTTTCATATGTTGTATTGGTGTTCTCATTTACCTCTAAGTATTTTTTCACTTCATCCTTGAATTCTTCTACTATCCTGTCATCATTCAATAGTGTATTATTTAGTCTCCATGTATTAGAGTAGCTTCTATTTTTTATTTTATCATAGATTTTTCTAATTTCAGTCTATTATGATCTGATAGAATGCAGGGTATTATCTCCATTTTTTTTGTATTTACTAATAGTTACTTAGTTGCATAAGATATAGTCTATTTTAGAGAAGAATCTATGTGCTGCTGAGAAAAAAGTATAGTCACTTATTGATGGATGAAATATTCTACATATGTTTGTTAAATATAAATTATTATTTTAGTTCTATTGTTTCTTTAATTTGTTTTTGTTTAGATCTGTCCAGTAGTGAGAGAGGTGTGTTAAAGTCACCCAGTATTATCGTGTTGTGGTCTATTTGATTCTTGAAATTGAGAAGGGTTTGCACATAGATGCTCCATTGTTTGGGGCATAAATATTTACAATTGTTGGGCTGGGGATATAGCTCAGTTGGTAGAGTGTAAGCACAAGGCCCTGAGTTCAATCCCCAGCACCAAAAAAAAAAAAAAAAAAAAAAAAAATTTACAATTGTTATGTCTTGCTGATGTATAATGCCCTTCAGTAGAATGAAATGACCTTCTTTGTCCCTTCTGATTAACTTTGGTTCAAAGTTCACTTTACCTGAAATGAAGACAGAAACCCCTACTTGTTTATGCAATCCATATGAGTGATATGTTTTTTCCCAACCTTTCACCTTCATTCTGTCTTTGCCTATGAGGTAAGTCTCTTGGAGACTGCATATTGTTGGGTATTGTTGTTTAATCCAATCTGCCAGTCTATGTCTTTTGATTGGTGAATTTAGGCCATTAATATTCAAGGTTATTACTGAGATATGATTTGTATTCTCGGTCATTTTGGTTTATTTCTGGCTTTTAATTTGATTTAGTTTCTCCTTTGACTATTGCTTCAGTGTAGTTCTTCCCTTTGCTGGTATTCACTTTTTTTTCTCCTTCATCCTCATGGAATATTTGGTTGAGAATGTTCTGTAGTGCAGGTTTTTTTTTTATTGTATGTTCTTTTAACTTTTGTTCATCATGGAAGGTTTTTATTTCATCTTCAAATCTGAAACTTAATTTTGCTGGATATAAAATTCTTGGTTGGCATCCCTTTTCTTTCAGACCTTGAAATATGCTGTTCCATGACCTCCTAGCTTTGAGGGTCTGGATTGAGAAATCAGTTGAGATCTGAATTGGTTTCCCCCTATACATAATTCGCTTTTTTTCTCTCATGGCCTTTAAGATTTTATCCTTATTCTGTATTATAGTGATTCTCATTGTGTGTCTTGGTGTGGGTCTGCTGTAATTTTGTACATTTGGGGTCTTGTAAGCCTCCTGTATTTGACTTTCCATTTCATTCTTTAGGTTTGGGATTTTTCTGATACATGTCATTGATACATGTGCAAAGATTGTGCACTCCTTCGGACACTTCACAGAAGAAGATATACGATTGATCAACAAATATATGAAAACAAGTTCAACATCTCTAGCAATTACAGAAATGCAAATCCAAATGCCTCTAAGATTTTATCTCACTCCAATCAGAATGGCAATTATCAAGAAAACAAGCAACAATAAATGTTGGCCAGGATGTAGGGGGAAAGGTACACTCACATATTGCTGGTGGGAATGCAAAATGGTGCAACCACTATGGAAAGCAGTCTGGAGATTCTGTAGAAAACTTGGAATGGAACCGCATTTTGACCCAGTTATCCCACTACTCAGTTTATACCCAAAAGGCTTAAAATCAGCATATTACAAAAGTGATGCAGCCACATCAATATTTATAACAGCTCAACTCAGAATACTAAACTATGGAACCACCTAGGTGACCTTCAACAGATGAATGGATAAAGAAAACATGGTATATACATACAATGGAATACTACTCAACTTTAAAGAAGAATGAAATCATGGCATTTGTTGGTAAATGGATGGAGTCAGAGAAAATCATGCTAAGCAAAATAAGCCAAACCCAAAAAACCAAAAACCAAATGTTTTCTGATATATGGTTGCTAATTCACAGTAAGGGGAAGGGGATACTAGGGAAGAATAGAGTTACTTTAGATCAGGTAGGGGGGAGTGAAGGGAGGGGAAGGGGTATGGGGGTAGGAAGGATAGTAGAGTAAAGCAGACATGATTACCTCATGTACATATGTGACTACGTGAATGATGTGATCCTACAATGTGTACAATCAGAAAATTGAGAAATTACACTCATTTATGTATGATTTATCAAAATGTATAAATGCATTCTACTGTCATGTACAACTAATTAGAACAAATAAAATAAATTTAAAAAAATACAAATTTATCGTCTCACATTCTAGAGGCCAGAAGGCTGGAATCAAGTTGTTGGTGGAGCTCTGGTCCCTCCACAGACACCACGGAAGGAACCGATTTCCAGGCCCTCTCCTCGCTCCTGCCAGGGCCAAGCATTTTGGTTTGTAGAGGCCTCACTCCACGATTTTCCGTCTTGAAATGGCACCCCTCTGTGTATCTTCACAGAGTTTTCCCTCTATGTGAGCCTCTGTGTCCAAATTTCCCCATTCAATGACACAGTCACCTTGGATCAGGCCTCAGTCTGATGATATCGTTCTACCTTTATAACTCCATAAAGACTCTGCTTCACACAAGGTCATGTGGAAGTCCTCGGGGTTAGAACTTCAACGTATCTTTTTGGAAAAGACACAATTCCCTTCACTATAGGGTCTACTGTCTGCAACCAATTCCTGGGTGCCAATATCTTTATCTTTGTAATGGAAGCAACTTCAGAAAAAGAGAGAGAGAGAGAGAGAGAGAGAGAGAGAGAGAGAGAGAGAGAGAGAGAGAGATGCATTGGAAGAATATTGGTTAGCTTTGGGAATCAAAAGAGCACTTGAACTGTCAGATTTTGGGAGGGACAGAAATCAGGGCAGCCTCAGGCTTGCCTTCCAGACAACTCCACTCCAATGTCCTTCTGGCCAGGTGTCCCTTCTCTAAAGATATACATTCCTGGAAGAGTTAATTGGATTGACTGATGGTGGAAACCAAGGCCTCTTTGGAGGCATGTGAATGAGATCAATGAAATCTTGCCGCGACCTCAGGAGAAGAAGAAGAACAGTTCCCCCAAAGAAGGTGAGGGGCTGCCACCAAAAAATAGGGGAGGGACATGTTGCATAGGGGAAACCACAGGTGTCTGCACACTAGATTTGGTTGAGAAAGACTACTCACTCAGACAGCTTTGTCTCTATGGCACAAATAAAGGAACCATTTGGTCATTTGGAAAATGCAGAGTTGTGGAAAAATGTAGTGTCATGTGGTAAAAAGAGCAGTTGTGGTGGAATCAGGAGAGCAGGTTTTGTTTTTCTGTTTCAAATATTTGCAGATGGTATAATTCTATCCTGAAAACTGGAATCAACCGAAAAACTCTTGGAAATAAGAAGAAAGTTCAACCAAGTATCATGTTACTAGCTGGAAATAATAATAGTAATGCAATAGAAATCAATTAGAATAAAGCATAACAGAACCAAAAACGTTATTCAACTCAGCTACAAAGGCAATTTGTAAAGGGATAAACTCAGCAAGCAATGCACATGGTTGGGCTGGGGGTGTAGCTCAGTGATGGAGCACATATTTGGCATCTTCAAGGCCCTGGGTTCAATCCCTGCACCAGAACACACATTAAAAAGAAAGAAAAAAAAAAAAAAAAAAAAAAAAGAAAAGAAAAAAAAAAGGAAAAGAAAAATAGTAATGAAAAGGGTTTTTATTGAGAAAACAACAGCAAATTCTCCTAGGAGGCATAAAAGATGAAGGATGGGAAGGCTTAAGATAAGGAAGATGTCCTTTCTCCCAAGGTGATTTCAGTGAAAAATCTCAGCTGAGTGAACAAACAAACAAAACAAACCTCAGCTAACCAAAACCTTCATGAGGCTTTCAAACTTGGAAATATGAGTCTAACGTTCTTAGGAAGACTCTGTCCATAGAGGTCAGGTTCTCATAGCCAACAAATTTCCTCCGCAGGTTTTGATTCTGGCTCTGTCATTTAATGATCTGTGACACCCCAGCATGAAACTTCTTTGGGCTTTAGTTTCCTCATCTGTGAAGCAGGGTAATCTTATCTTCTTGTTTCCCAGAGTCAGAGCATCCTGTGAAAGAAGCATTTGAAAGTGTTTTAAGAACTGTAAACTTTTCATGCATAATTGCTATTCTTGTCTTTGTTCTCTAATGATGCCAGATACATGGGGAAAATCACAAGGGGAAAAATGCCCATTGTTCTGATTCCCAAAACAAGCAAGTACCTTTTTCTCTTGTTTCAACTCAGTTTAAACATATCTGCTAGGTTTGAACATATCTGCTTCTTGTGAAGAGAGAGAAAAAGCTAATTCCAGCTGCAGGCTGCACTGGAAGGGAGGGGGCAGCCACTCACTCATCCACACATTAGTCATGCAATGGAGAAGCTTCTTCTACACCTTCTGGTCACCTTATCCCCAGGCGGTTGACATTCCCTGTCTTAGTTTGTTTTCCATTGCTGAAACTAAAATTATAGGCAACCAGGTTGAATGGAGGAATGGAGGCCTCTGAATCTGGGAAGTTTGAGACTACCCTGGTAAATCAGAATGTCAGTGTCACCAGAGCCCTTTGATCACCAAGGTTACCTGCCTATAATACCCCTCCCCAAAAGCTGCAGGCAGGGAATTGCTAACTAATGTGCCCTGGGCCCCTACCTCCACTTGGCCCTTCTCCTGCCCATCTGCTTCTCACCTTTTTGCCATCTCACGGGCATCTTCTGGGCCCAGGCAGGAAGGAGAGAGATAAGGGGGAGAGAGCAGGAGAACAAAGGAGGCCCTAATCTATAAAAGATGCAGGGTGCACTCACTTCTTGGGATTCTAGAACATCGCCATGACCCCCTTCTCCATCCTGGGAGAAGTCTGTGTTACTACCTTTAAATGAAACCTGCTTAATATGCTCGCCTTGGCGTGCTTCTCTGGCATTATACTTCAACATCCAAGGAAGCAGAACTCATCACCGATAAATGGCAGTATCATTGCTATAACAGAATAACTGAGATCAGGTAATTTATAAATAATAGAAGTCTATTTGGCTCATGGTTCTGGAGACTGGGAAGTCTAAGATCGGCTCAGCATCTGGCAAGGGCTTCTTGCTGCGTCATAACATGGTGTGCCCATGTTATGGTGAGAAGGAGCAAGTATGCTAGCCTGAATCTCTCTTCCTCTTCTTTTAAAGTCACTAATGCCAGCAAGGGAGCCCCAATCTCATGACCTCATATAATCCTAATTACCTCTTGCTATGGATATGTGATGTCCCCTATGATCTCCTGTTAATGTGAGAAAATTCAGAGGTAAATTATTAGATTATGAGAGCCATAATCTAATGAGTCCATCTTGCTTTGAACAAACTGACTGGGTGGTAACTCTAGGCAGGTGGGTCACTTAGGCCTGCCCTGGGAGGGGGCTTCTTCCCTGTGGCCCCCCTTTCCTCTCTCTGCTTCTGGAAACCAGGAGTTGAGCAGCAACCCTTCACTAGTCCCATAGTGTCCTGCCTCATCTTGGGCCCAGGGCTGTGGAGTCAGTCATCCATGCACTGACACCTCTGAAACCATGAGCCCCAAATTAACTTTTCTTCCTCTTAGTTGTTCTTGGAATATTTTGGTCACAGCAATAGCTAACTAAAATACCTCCCAAAGGCCCTACCTGCACATACCATTAACATGAATTGGGGGATTAAATTTTCAACATAGGAACTTTTGGGGGGACACAAAATACTGTGGCATTTCCCACCCGTAGAATTTAAAAAATCAAAATTCAGAGTGTTTGAGAGCATTACATTTTAGAATCTTTATACATTCTGGTTTGAATCCTGGTGCCAGCATTTAGCTTTATTTTCCTAGGTTCCAAAGTCTACTAGACAGGCACGATAATAAACATACCTACCTCATAGAGAAGACCTGAGGATTAAATGTGATAATACATACAAAGTGCCTGGAACCTAGTAAATGCTCAAGAAATGAACATTATAAATAATTAACTGTTACCATTATTATTACTTTAAGGGCTTTTGCAGGTATGAAATTCTAGGATGATATGTCAGAGAAAGGCTAACACGGGAAGAAAACAAGAATAGTTTCCTTAATAGGGCCTGAGTCAGTTCTGGGAAGTGGAATATTTTTCTGCAAGATGTCTGTGTGTTCATAAGGCCTCATTTAACCTTGGTTAAATGACTCACAATAAAGGTTCAGCGAGGCCCTGCCTTCTCTGCAAAGAGGAAGAGAAGAGGGTGGAGCTAAACTGTGCTGGACGTGGGACTCCTGGTCTGGAAGGCTGCAAACCATGGTCCTCAGAGTCCAGTCCAAGGGTTTTTTGTTTTGTTTTTGTTTTGTTTGTTTGTTTGTTTTTCTTTCTTTCTTTTTTTTTTTTTTTTTTTTGCTTTAATAAAGTACATATTAAATAAAGAAACTTTTTTTTTTTTCCTAGGGCTGGGGCTTGCACATGCCAGGCAAGCACTCTACCCGAGCCAGTCTTCTAACCCTTCGGGCAAATAATTTGAGGTAAGCACTATTGGTTGCCAGTCCAAAGTTATGCCTTTCTCCTTCCTTGAAGGCAGATCCTGATATTGTTCAGGATCTGGTGCTGGGAGGCTCCGAAGAGAATGGTCTCCTACCAAGGGGCAGGAGGAAGTCGAGTACTCCTGTTAGTGATTGGCTTAGGAAGGGGCATGTGACACAATTCTGACATGCCTTCCATTTTTGATGAGACTGTAAAACAGGACAGCCACTGTGGAGGGTACATTCTTTTCCTTTGGTTCCTATAACAAGTCACCACAAGTATGTTGCTTTAAAATCTGGCTTCTTTCCCCCACCTAGTGCATGTGATATCCGTCCATGCCGGGATGAATTGCAGGGACTGGGAAAGAAATATAGCTTCTCCTTCCTCTTAAGTACATAGTTGGAAGAGAGCCCTGTAACAAAAAACAGATTCACAAGAGAAAAGCAAGCTTAGTAACACTTATGGTGCCCCTGGGTGCACCTGATGCAGGAGAAACCTCCATGAAAGGTAACTCAAAGCAGTGGCTTAAAACTCTCCAACAAAGCAAAAGAAGCTAACCAGACCAAGGAAAGCGGTTTTAGACTTTGAGAGACAGGAAACTATGGGAAGGCAAATACATGGAAGCAAACTAATGGAATAAGATTTGTTTGCAGATTCTTTGGGGCCATCACTGGGAAGATAAGATTTGTCTCAAACAAGAGAATTTCTTGCCCATCTTTAAAATACGATGGGGGAAAGAGAGAGAACTCTTCCTCTGCTTGCTTCTTCGTAACCATCTTGAGTTCAAAATGATTTCGACATGGGTAGTCAGAGACCAGCCAGGCCCCAGGGTGCCCAGGCCCTCCTCAGGAAGCCTGGGCCATCACTCAAGGACCTCTCCACTTCTACATAAGGGAACCCTTGCTCACTGCTGTCTCACCTTGTTTCACTTCTTACCCTGCCAGGGCTCTTAAACAGGCTCCATCTGGCCTGCCAGACAAGTGCAACATGACAAGGGTGTCCTCCACCCAAGCAGCTTCCAATCTCCCCCTGCCTCCTGTTTTGGTTAGAGGGTATTGTGAGAGCCCTGATTCACACAGACAAAGAGTAGCATGCTGGAACAGTTCCCACCGCAATGTCAGGTTCAGGTCCCTTTTTGTATGTGAGTGGAGGCGAGAGGTGCTGGGGCTGGCCCCCGGAGCCCGTGCATGCTAGGCAAACTCTGAACACTGAGCTCTGCCCTCAGTCCAAGGCACTTTTCAAATGAAATGGGCCCAGATTCTTCAGAGAGAAGCCAGTAAAAATGTTGGATTCTGAGTTGAAATCATTACTAGCCAGTAGTTGTGGCTATTCTATGGTATTCATTTGAACAGGAGGAAAGGAGCACCCAAGAATTAAGATAAGTATACAAAGTGCCCAAATAGAATGACGTCATCTTGCTCAGCTGTTCCACCTTGATCCCTAATGAATCCCAAAGTTAGCCTCACCTGACTCACAAGAATCTGGTAATGACTCACTGATAAAACACCACTGACCAACCTCCCCTCCCCACCCCAGGGCCCCACCCACTGCAGGGAGTGCAGCCTGTGAAAGAATTCCCCGAAGAGCCAGGTTGTAGTTAGGAAAATACATGCCACACAATGGCCAATTCATAACTAATATTTGCACAGAAATTAATCAAGTACTTCCACATTCTCTTCTTTACGTGATCCCCAATAAGCCTGTGCATTAGGTCTGTATTTTATAGAGTGGATTCAGGGAAGAGCTATAATATGTCCAAGGTATTCACAGAGAGGAGAAAACGAATGTTGTAGCTTCAAACCCTTGGCTTTTTTCTGAATCAATCCTTCCTTCCTTCCTTCCTTCCTTCCTTCCTTCCTTCCTTCCTTCCTTCTTTCCTCTCTCCCTCCATTTTCCCTTCCCTTCTTCCTCCCTCCTCACCTGCCCTCCTCCCTCCCTCCTTCCTTCCGTCAGCATCTGTGGATTCCTACTATGCCCCAGGCCATACCTTTGGACCCGGGGATTCAAAGAGAAGTGAGACTTGACAACTCCTCTGAGAGGACACAGCAGGGAGACAGGTGTGTCCACCTTGGAAACAATGTGGAGGCATCCCAGAGGGAGGAAGGACACTTAACTGAACCTGGTAGAGGAAGCAGCATCACTGGGCAGAGATCATGGAGGTGGGAAGGGCACCTAGGCAGAGGGTACAGAGAGAGTAAATGCTTTAGACGATGCAGAAACACAGGCTGTTGGTGCAAAAGGGACAGGAAGAAGTCCTGGGGAGAGGAGATGGGCCTGGTGCCGGGGCAGGAGGGTGTTGAGACAGTGCTAAGAAGTTGGGAAGGAGATGGGGCCATCGAAGGGTTTAAAGCAGGGGAATGGCAGGATGATGTGTTTGTAAGAAAGATCACTTGGAGGCCATCATGTGTTGGATGATTAGGACGAGACGAGACTGGCATTGAGATGAGTTGAGAGGCTGTTGCACAGTCCAGACCAAAGATCTGGGGCAATGGAGGTGATGGGGAGGGAGTCTATTTCAAGACAGAACCCGCGGAATTTGACAGTGGAGGCGCAGGAGGGATGGATCACAGGGGATGTGAGAGTGGCTGTCAAGTGGGTCCCACCAGTTAATTCCTTCCAAGATAGTAAGTCCTTAGATGGATTTTTTCAGAGTCTATATTTGTATTTAATGCTCTCTCTTTCTAAAGCTACTTTAGAAGAATACTTCTAAAGAATACTTCTCCTTCTTTCTTATTTTAATAGATGGCAATAGCTTTTTCTTCTCAGGCTGTTTTCTGGGGTCTGGTTCCTCTGCAAATAGGTCATAGGGAGAAACAGCCATGTGTATTCCTGGGGACTTTCCACACTGGTCCCCAGTGAATGGACCAGGGAGGCATCTGAGCAAGCAGAGCCAATCAGAGTCTTTCTCTGGAATCTTGAAATTGGAACAACAGTTATGGCTGCTGTTGTCTTGAAAGGAGATGGAAACCAGGTATCTGTTGGCTGTGATTCAAGTGGCTATTTTCTGGGAAGTAGAAAAGCCTGGAGTTTAGTGAATGAGAATAATGAAGTATAGTCTCAGAGAGAGGAACAGACAAGAACACAGGACTGAGTGTGTCCCCTACAGCACTTGGAACCTGGTTCTGCTTAATCTGAGGCCAGGATGAGATTCTACCCTGGGGTACCATATTGCTTTAGCTCCAGCTTATATTACAGTACCCAAGAGAGATTTACTAGATTTATCTACAGGTAATCTTCCAAAACTCATACACCAGTGATTGTTATCATCTAAAAGCACCTTTGTGATTGTAAAATTGATTCTCTCAATAATTCTCTTTTTGGTTTATCATTGCTTTTTTTTCTTTTATTTCTCAAACATTGAGTATTATTTTATTTTCCTTCTATAATTGCTTTGGGTTAAGGTCTACATGCTCACTTTTGAAAGTATGAAAGTGAGCCTACGTGGTTCTTAATTGTTTTGAGCACGTCTTTAAATTGTAGTTACTGAATAGATTCAGATGTGCCAAGAGAGAAGAAAAAGCAATTTTATATAATATACCCCTCTATTAAACATTCTGGTCATACAAGCAAATAGCATGTTAAAGTGTCTACCCCACATTTTAATCATGGCACAAAGGGCATGCTTGTTATCTCTCAGTTTTTCTATCTGTGTGGAACCATAGATGTTTCATTCCCATGGTTTCAATTACCATTATGATGGGGACATTTATGTAGGTAATGTGTGTCTTTTTTAAGTTAGGTGAACATTTCTCAAAAGAAGAAATGCAAATGACCAACAAAGATGTGAAAAAATATTCCACATCCTTAGCTATCATGAAAATGCCAATTGAAACTACACTGCACTTCAAGTACAATCATCAAGAATATAATTAAGGGGTTGGGGTTTTGGCTCATTGGTAGAGCTCTTGCCTAGCACGGGTGAGGCACTGGGTTCAATTCTCAGAACCACATGTAAATAAATAAATAAAATAAAGGTTCATCAACAACTAAAAATTTTTTTAAAAAAAGAATATCATTAATAAATACTGGTGTGAATGTGGGGAGGAAGGAAGACTTATACATTGTAGGTATAATTAATTATAGTACTACCACTATGGACATCAGCATAGAGATTCCTTGATAGACTAGGAATGGAACCACCATGTAACCCAGGTATTCCACTCCTTAGTATTTATCCAAAAAAACTGAAATCTTCATACTATATTGACACATGCATTCCAATATTTATCATTCCTTTTTAAATTGAAATATACATACAACCAATTCTTGTGGGTGTGTGTGTACGCACACGTGCGTGTATGGTGCTGAGATTTGAACTCAGGGCCTCCTGCATGCTAAGCAAGTGCTCTACCACTGAGCTACATCCTCAGTCCCCAAGGCTCATTTAAAAAAAAATTTTGCAATTTTTTTTTTAACATTCTCATTCAAAATTAAATATAAGGTAAGTCAAATTCACCCCACCCAAATATTTAGTGAAAAATGTCCCATTGCTGGCAGGTAGTGGGCCAAAGGAGATGAATGAGGCCTGACCTGTATCACCCTGAATTCATGGCCTATTGGGAGTGGGTGGATGAATATGAAGAAAAACATCCAATTTGAGTATCATTTGAAAAATTCTAAAGTAGAAGCAATTCTTCAGCAAATATTTATTTAGTGCCCACTATGTGCCAGGCCACTGTGGAAGATGCAAGGAATTCAGTCTCATAGAACTCAAGTGCTAATGGGAATATACACAAAGAGATGTGGCCAAAGCAGGAATTGACTTCATCCCGCGGGATCAGAAATGGAGAAGATAGTAATCAAATTGGGTTTAAAAGAAGAAGTAGAATTTCAGAAGATAGAGAAGGAAGAAAAAGGGGATTTCTAAGGAATGGGGGTGGTGACAGGTCAAAGGAAATGAAGCTGGAGGGTTCCTGGGGGCACGTTGCCGGCAGTCTAGAATGCCACGCAGGACAGATATTTCCTGTTCACCAAACAGCCATTTTCTCTCTGCATTTCCTTGTCTTTTTGTTTTACAGGAAAAGACAAGATTAGTGTCACCACTTTAAGTAGAAGTCACATGTATCACTTCTGGACTACAGCATAAAAACAGCAGGTGAGAGTTGCGCTTAGTTTTCCTACCCTGCTCTATGGAGTGACCCGGAGCCCACAGGTCAGCTCCAAGGTGGTAACCTCTTTACCAGTCTGGGTCCACAGGTGCTTGTGTGGCTCACAGGCACTGTATACGTATTCTGATCAAGAAGTAAGCTTTTGTTGTATTAAGGTACTAGGACTGGGGGGTTAATTTGTTAATAAAGTATAACCTGGCTTATGCTGACTAATACACCTGGCTAAGAAATTTATGATTTACCTTGGAGGAAGAGAGTAGCTTGACTTGGTCGATTTGCACTGCTATAACAAAGTACCGTAGACTGGAGGGCTTAACAACAACAGAGATTTATTTATTCCAGTTCCTGAGGCTGGATGTCCCACTTTAGAGTGCCAACTGGGTTCTGATGAGGCCCTCTTCCAGCTTGCAGACTGCTGACTTCTTATTGTACCTTCACGTGGTGAAAAGAGAGGCCGAGAGCTCTTTGGCTTTCTTTCTTTCTTTTTTTTTCTTTTTTCTTTTTTTTTTTGGTGGTACTGGGGATTGAACACAGGGCCTGCTATCCCTGAGCTACATCCATGGTCCTTTTTATTTTTTATTTTGATACTGGGTCTCGCTACATTGCTGAGGCTGGCCTCAGACTCATGAGTCATTGGGATTAGAGCTGTGTAGCACGCAACTCCTTCTTTGGCTTCTTCTTATGAGGGCTCTAATCCCACTCACGAGAGCTCCACTGCATACTAAATTATCTTCCAAAGCTCCCACTTCCAAATGCATTAGGCTTGGGGTTTGAAGATATGAATTTGGGAGGGACACAAACGTTTAGTCCATTGCACGACCCTTGGTAGGTTTCTAGCAAATGACTAATGTTGTCAGATTTGCCAGACGCCTGCCATCCAGATTGCCCCATACGCTTGTAGCAACAATATCATTAACCATCCTGTCTCGGGTTGCGGGGTGGAGCTTAAATTCTGCCCCCACTTTTTATTCCACTTCCTACACTGAGCACAGATGCCCAGAGCTTTCTTGTCACCACTCCACTGGGCCCAGAGCCCCGTTCCTCGCTTTGAGGTTAGAGGTTTTGCTGGGGCACGGTGTAGGTGTGTGTGCCACCTGGAGTAATGGGATAGGTTCATACTGAGGTCGTTTGGCATGGATGGGCATCTCTCCAGCCAGGCAGGCGTCCAGTGAGTTATCAATGCTAAAGGAACGACACAGTCCCCAGCTGCCCACAGAGGAACAATGTGCACAGATGGGTTTGGTGGAGGCAACAGGAAGCTCTCCCTGGTCATGGCTGAGCAATCTGTGACAATGACTCAGGTCTCATCCTGCTCCTTGCTGTCACAGTGTCTCTCAAAGCCTTCCTTCGCTAGCTCCACTCACCAGTCTCAGTTGAGCTTTTTAGTAAACTATCCCAGATGAGCTCCCAGGCTGCCCGGTCCTTGGGAACCCTCCCTTCACTTTCTTCTCCTCCCCAGTCCTCTGACCACCTCCAGAAGTCCTCCTTTCTTCTTTGTGGGCTTCCTCCCTGGCACTTCTTTTTTTCTCCTAATTTTCTGATTTGTTTGTATTAATTGCTGATGATTCAGACTCTAGATTTAATAGGACATCAAGGTTTCTTGTACAACACACACACACACACACACACACACACACAGAAGGATGCAGGAACTAGGAACTCTAAGAGGTTTAAAGAAGGAAGAAAAGACTTCCTTTTCTTGGAGGCTTAGAGGTGCATGCTGGCTTCAAATTGTGTAATACGTGAGGGCGAACGATTGTGTTAGGTAAACAAAGTTCACCATGAGATGGTTCAGCTTCTGTACTAAAACAGTTGTCATTCTTCACACCTCATTACACACGTGATGGCAGACTTGGCTCCCCCAAATGAGATCCCAGCTTACAGCATTTACAGAAAGCAATCCCAGTTCTGAGTTCCGTTCTTATTTAGACCTGGGTTTTTTCTCTTTCCTTTTCTCTCCTTCTCCCTCCAGTGACCCAAACTTCAGCTCTCATGTCCGTTCCAGAATAGGTAGAGTATTATTTAAAATCAGAACTATGTTTTCATCTGAAGAAGGCAACCTCCACTTTATGATAGCTTAACCTTTCTCCTTCACTCTGGATTCTGGTCTTTGGCTTTGCACAACCAAAAGCTACTTAGAAGGTATTTCTTCCCAATGCAAGAGCAATTTTCTCCCAAACATGAATTTTTCCACCAGACCTGTAGCAACAAGCACAGATAGCAAAATCTGTGTGTGTGTCTATGACTGGGGATTGAATCTATGGTTTTGCACATGGTAGGCAGGCACTATACCACGGAGTACTTGCAACCCTTTCATTTTTAATTTTGAGACAGGGTCTTGCTAGGTAGTCTAGGGTGGCCTTGAACTTGCAATCCTCCTGCCTTAGCTTCTTGAAAGCTGGAATTAGAGTTGTTCCCTGACTCTATTATTATTTTGAGTAGGTAATACGTACACGTACATTAAAATTCAAAAGCAATGAAAAGAGAAGCACAGAAAAATCTTTCTGACCCCATCCGCCAGCCACCCAGTTGTCTCCTGAAGAGATCAATATCGATAGGGAACAGATAGATGTGAGTGGTGGGAACATGTGATTAAGGGAATAATTCCATAAACTGGGCACACTGTGCTGACCGCCCCCCCCCCCATGCTTTCTTATTTTCAAAATGCAACTTTCCTGCAGCCCTGCCTGGCTTAAGTCAATAGGCTATGTTCCATTCCTCAGCAACAACCTGTTTTCTGCAGGAGGAATGCAGGCCCAAAATGCCAATAAAAAGTTCACAAGTTACCCCGAAGGAGGGGACTTTTGTGACCCTTACACAGACCAGATCCTGGAACTTGGGGTGATGAAGCTAATTCCCTCTAACTTAAAATCTGTAAGATCGGATTCTATTTAGAACTGGCGCACATGGGCCAAAGTGACCTAGAGTTGTCACGAGCAGTGGGGATTTGAAAGTCCGATATCAGTCAAAAGTCAAGAGATGGACGCGAATAGAACTCTCTAGAAACTTCCCTGGGACTCACCCCCCAATAAAACTGGAGGGTAGGAGGAGTGTGCTCTCCTCATTCACTCTGAGAGAAACCACTCTCTCCCTTGAGAGTATCCCATTTCCTATCCCTTCAAGAAACTCATGCCTGCTTCTCTGAGCAACATGCTTGAAATCTCTGGCATGATCACCAGAACCAACTGAAGGACCGCCAGGCTGCCTCAGCTCTGTGTGGCAAGTCTTTGCCCTGTAACAATATTACCAATTTCTTATATATCGTTCCAAAGTATTTTATGTAAGTGCATGCAAATACATCTATATCCCCTCTTATTGTTTTTAAAACACATGCTGGTATTCAGATACATTATTTGCACATTATTTTTCACTTAAAACTATAGCTAACTCTCGGGAATGCTCCCATGTAGCCTCACTAAGTCTTTCCTCATTCCTCGTTTACAATGTATTGGTATACCAGTGTAGGTGTGCATCAGGATTTATTTAAATAATCCTCTACTAGTTCACAGGTAGGGGATTTCCAATTTTTTGTTACTATACACAACACTTAAATGACCTTGTAGATAAGCCATTTTGACATTTTTAGAAAAAAAAAAAAATCCTGGAGGTGAAATCGCTGGGTCAAAGAGAACGAAAGATGTTTCAAATTGTCTTTTTCTTTGCTTGTCCCAATTTACACTCATATTAGCCTTTAAGAAATTCTGTTTTCCCATATAACACTCTATGTGTGTTTCTAGAAAAATCCTCTGGGACCAAGTGGGAATTGATTAGAGGGAGAGGACCTGAAGATACCTAGGAGAGAGAGAGTGTGCTATAGGTAAAGAGAGTCTGGGGAACACTCACTCTTTTGGGGGGGGGGGTCAAAGAAGGCTTTCTGGAAGGGGAGATTTTTCAATTGGGTCTTAAAGAATCCGGAGCTCACGAAGCAGGAAGGGGCACTATGTGGCTGTGCTGGCACTTCTTGGGAGTTTAAACTGAAGAGGTAAATTTTTGAGAAGAAAAAGTTTTGTGCCGTAGGGTGTACTTTGCAGAATTACATAAGAGTTAAGGAATAGGAACTCATTTGGTAACAGTTAACTAATCATGATACATGAACTCCATGGAAGAGGAAAGTATGACAGCAACAATAAGAAAAGTAATAACAGCAGCTACCATTTATTAAGAGTTGTTTTGTGTCAGGCACTAGGTTAAATATTACATGTGCATTTTGTAGAACTCATTTTAATCCTTATACCAACTCTCCACATATGGCACTGTGATTTCCAGTTTGCAGATGAGAAAACTGAGAATCAAATATGATAAGGAGGGCTGGGGATATAGCTCAGTTGGTTGAGTGCTTGCCTTGCAAGCACAAGGCCCTGGGTTCAAATCCCCAGTACCGCAAAAAAAAAAAAAAAAGATGATAAGGAATTTGCAGAACCACGATTCTAGAAAGATGCATGACCACCAAAGCCTGCCCTCTCACCAACTGGAACAGCCCCTCCCATTAGCTCATTGAACTCTCGTGAGCTCAGAGGGAGGCGTTGGTGGTGAACCTGATTACAAAGCTGAGAAAGCTGAGGCCTAATTTGAATGACTTGTCCAGAGGAATATAAAGAATAGGCAGCAACATGGAAAAATACTTGCTAAATAATGTATTGAGGAGAAAACACTATGTGTATAATTATTTAGATATGATGACTACTACTATATAAAAAGAGAAATATCTATGGGTGTGCTGCATATCCATCTGAAATATTCTAGAGCAGCCTTAGGTATGATTGCTGACAGTCAGGTGCTGTACTCTGATTTGGGGAAACTGGGAGAGATATGGCTACTTTACTTAAGCTAAAGACTATTTTGAAAACACTTCAATCGCTATGGTGTTTTGTTTTAATATGAAACAGAAAAACTAAGAAGTGATATCTGATACAAATCTAGGAGATTAAGGGAGCAGACATTTTGAGAAGGTATCTTAGCCTTACTAATTAATGTAAATTGATATCAACATCTTGCCTAGTCATTAAAAGGCTACTCCAGTCATTGGATTTCGGTGGTGATTGTTTTTTAAAGGTTGACCTGGTCCAACTCCATTATAAGTTGTTTTCCCCCTGACAACAGTACAAGTGAGCAGAATAAAAAAAAAAAAAAAGACATATTTATTTCAAATAGTGGAAGTAAAATTATCAATTGGTTGTTTCTGTAAGGTTATTTGGAATTCCTTCATTTGATCCTCTTTTATTCCTGCTTTATGTTAGTTTTCTTTCTAATCCATTTCATCCATCCATCAGCCATTCACTAGTGTCTATAATATGCCACGTTCTGTGCTGGGCACTGGAAGCATAATAGTGAACAAGACTTGGTCCCTGTCTGTTGGGGGTCCACTGGCAGAGCTAGAAACAAACAGATAATTCTCACATACTGTGATAATTCAGTGTGTGTTGAGGGTTTGCTCTGTCCAGAGTACGGTGCTAAGCACTGTCACAGGCAGTGAAGAAAGAGATATCTGGCCCTGTTCTCAGGAAGCTCACAGCCTAGTGAAGAGACAGAAAACCCAATAACTAACCATTACAAGTAACCATCACTCGTGAGGGAATGACAGAGTTCTGGGATGAAGACTAATAGGACAGGGAGCCCATCTCAGCACGGTAGTGCACGGAAGGCACGAGAAGGAAGCTGAGGACACAGACAGGCAGCCAATACCCTCTGGAGGAGTGGGTGAAAGCTTTCCAAGGAGTCAGGGGGAAATGTCATGGTGGGTTATCCCAAGAAAGAGAGAGCTGGGGTTCAGAGGCTTAGAGGCATCAGGGTGCCAGGAAGCACGACTTTCCCGGGGACTGGTAAGTCAGGAGCGGAGGGGTACAGGGTTCAGGCGGGAATTGGGTGAGATGAAGCTGGAGTTTGTCTAGATAGAGGTAAAATGTAGAACTTATCAAACCCCAGCCCTGGGCACTCAAGGGTCCCAGAGTCTTTTCTTCGTTCTCATTAAGTCAGACTTCATCGATTGTATTTTATGCTATGATGAAGATGTATGCTTTAAGAGAAGTGTCGCAGGCTGCCCACTGACAGTTTACAGATTTAAGTGATTTTCTTTTTCAGTTCTAGAGAAAAAATGGCTTTAAAATCCTGTTGGTGTACTTTGCCTTTAACTGCCTAAGGGTTGCATTTCATCTCTTAGGGGGGACATGGGGGCATCTGGAGTAAAGAAGAGGGTGGTCAGAGTCCCTGAGGCAGCATATAAAAACAAATTTTGATACAGGGCTTCAGGCTGACTCGAACCTTGGAGAATGGCTATGTGAGAAACCAAGCACAGGTCTGGACTAAGCAAAGAGGGAGCTGGACCACTGAGCCCCCTGGCATCTGCCCAGTCACCTGGATCTGCAGGGTCACCTGTCTGAGGTCAAGGTCAAAGCAGCAAAACTGCACAAGAAGAAGGGAAACGCTGTAGCTTGCCTACTTGGTGTGGGCAGTGGGCTGACCCCCTCCCTGCTAGGGCCTGTTCAGACCCAGTTTGGGGAACACCAGGCGGAGGCAGAAAGTTCCATGTGGGGAACATCGCGCTTCTTGCTAATCAGATACTAGGTTTCTCAAGTCCAGTGACTTCCATTTGAGAAAAAAATGAAGTACTTGATGTGCACAGTGAGTTTCTTACAAGTTACGGGTATAAAATAAGACAATCAAGAAACAAATAACTCAATCAATAAATGGGCTAAGGAACTGACCAGACACTTCCCAGGAGATATACAATTGATCAACAAATATATGAAAAAATGTTCAACTTCTCTTGCAATTAGAGAAATGCAAATCAAAACTACTCTAAGATTTCATCTCACTTCAATCAGAATGGCAATTATCAAGGATACAAGCAACAATAAATGTTGGCCAGGATGTGGGGAAAAAGGTACACTCATACATTGCTGATGGGAATGCAAAATGGTGCAACCACTATGGAAAGCAGTATGGAGAGTCCTCAGAAAACTTGGAATGGAACTTGGAATTGACCCAGTTATCCCACTCCTTGGTTTATACCCAAAGGACTTAAAATCAGCCTACTACTGTGACACAGTCACATCAATGCTTATAGCAGCTTAATTCACCATAGCTAAAACATGGAACCAACCTAGATGCCCTTCGACAGATGAATGGATAAAGAAAATGTAGTATATATATACGATGGAATACTACTCAGCTTCAAAGAAGAATGAAATTATGGCATTTGTTGGTAAATGGATGGAGCTAGAGAATATCATGCTAAGTGAAATAAGCCAAACCCCAAAAAGCACAGACCAAATGTTTTCTCTGATATGTGGATGCTAATTCACAATAAGAGGTGGGGCAGGATAGGGAAGAATAAAATTACTTTAGATTAGGTAGAGGGGAGGAGGAGGGGGAGGGGGAGGGGGAGGGGGAAGGGGCATGGGGGGAGGGGCATGGGGGTAGGAAGGATTGTAGAGTGAAACAGACATTATTACCTCATGTATATATATATATATATATATATATATATATATATGACTGCATGACTGATATGATCCTGCAATATGTATAATCAGAAAAATGAGAGACTACACTCCATTTATGTATGATCTATCAAAATGTATAAATGCATTCTACTGTCATGTACAACAAATTAGAATAAAAAAAAAATAGTTTAAAAAAAAAAAAAGAGTGACTTACCCTAAGGGCTAAGGATTATCTGATCAGTTTATCTGATCTTTTGAAACAAATGCCCTCTGGCTGTCCTTGTGTCCAGAACCCAGTTTGGGGCCAGTGCAGCACTACCGGAGTCTGGCAACACTCCTGGTCCTTGAAGCCAGGTACGATCTTGCTTAAGGGTAGTTTCTTTCAGTATTCCAGTTTGCAGAGGAGACCAGGGAGGTCCAGGGAAGTGAATGACTTCCCCAGGTCACTAACAAGACGGAGGCAGGAGAGTGGAGCTCCAGCAGCCCTCCTCCAGCAAGGCTACTTGGATTCCAACAAAGTGCTGTGACTGCCGAAGTCATGGGTCAGAGAGAATAAGGAGATGGGGGGAGAGGAAAAAAAAAGGGGGAAAAGAAATAGAGAAGCACGAATAAAAGGGGGGGGGGAGGGAAGGGAGGAGAAGGAAATTCGGGGGAATGAAGGAGATCAACTTTTGAATAAAGGCTTAATCCCATCAGCTGTCTTTTTTTTTTTTTTTTTTTATAAAAGTTTTTCCAAATTTCAAAGAAGGTACTTCATTGCTGGCCTGACAGCACCAAGACACAGAACCACATTTGAAAAGCCCTTTGTTCCGCGTGGTGATAATATAACTCTGTAAATGGTGTAGACCAGTGTACAAAGTACCACCCCTCCCCCCGACCACTGGTGACCTGCGGGGACAGCTGAATGCCTTCTGGTGCCCTGAGCCCAGAAGAGTAGGGTTGGCCTTTCAGAAACAGCTGGCCTGATTCATCTAGAACAAAAGCCAGCTCTTCCTGCTAAATCCCTGGCAGGCACAGGCTGTGAGGCCAGCGGGCCCCTGTGCCCCTCTGCAGGAAATGTCTTCTTGATCCAGCTCCAATGGTGTCAGTCTTCTGCCTTCGGCAGCTTCCTACTGCCCATTCCCCTGCTTGGCATGCTCCCAGCCCCACACAGGAGGCGGTGCCTCTGAAGGAAATCTGAGTTCTAGTCCCAGCCCTGCCATTTCACAGCCAGGCAACGGAAACTGAGCAAAGTGAGGCAAAATCACTGAGCCTCCAGCTGTGAAGTGGGACTGTGAAATTTGTTGTTAGGTTTGAAGGAGATAGTACCCAGAGCAGGCACCCATGAGTACAGGTGCTCTGGATGCATCCTGCTGCCTGGCTTGGTCCGTAACTCAGCCCCTGTCCCTTGCAATTCCACAGGCTGGCACAAGCCTACCCACCTTAAACACCTCCCTGCCTTTCTCTAGGGGGTTCCCCTAATGACACCAGTGGCTATTTACAGAGCCCCTCTCTGCCCAGACATTGGCATAGATAATTTCATTTTAATTCCCCCACAACTCTTAGAGCCAACACTATTATCAGAAGAAACCAAAGCACAGAGAGGTTGAGTGATTCGGGGTGTCCACCAATGCCTACAAGAACAGAAACAACACCTCATCAAAGATTTTTAGTGTGTGTGTGTGTGTGTGTGTGTGTGTGTGTGTGTTTAAGGAATTTTATGAACTATGCCTGTGTGCGTGCATGAGTGCTAGGATTGAAATCAGGGGTCCTTTACCACTGAGCTACTTATTTTTTATTTTGAGACAGGATCTCCCTAAGTTGTTAAGGGTCTTGCTAAGTTGCTGAGGCTGGTCTCACACTTGTGATCCTCCTGCCTCAGTCTTCTGTGTGTGCCTGGCATGAATTATTTTCTATTTCTAAAGCATGGCACCTTCTAACCTCTTTTAAAATAGTTCTATATTTTTTAAACACTTCCAAATACTTTCCATATAAGGAAACAGTGAGTAGGGGCAGAGTATAGCTAAGTGGTAGAGTGCAGTGCTTAGCATGTAGGAGGTCCTGGGTTCATGTCCCAGCAGAGAGAGAGCAAGAGCGAGAGAGAACGGTAAGTTGTTATCAATACTTGCCTAAAGTAGACAGGAAGAGGCCAACATCAGGACCTAACACTGTTGAGAAATAATTCCTGATCCTGTACAGGAAGCACAGAAAAGAACTTATCTTGCCATTGGCCTTCTTCACTTTGGCTATAAAAAGAATTTGTGCTTTGGAGACAGATCTGGATTCAAATCCTGTTCTATCATTATGGAAGCTGAAGCAGGTTACTTATCTTTTCTGAGCCTGCTTTCTGATTTGAAACATGGACGATAACAATGCCTGACTTGGTAGTTACAAGGTTTAATTGAAGTAATAAAGTGGCCAGCACAGAGAAAGCACTCAAAATAGAGTCGTTATAATTGTGCTTCTGGTTATTATTATAATAAATGCCACTGTTGTAGGGTCAGCTGTATGGAGCCGGGGGCAGCAGTTGTAAGCTCAGCAGAAGGAGGAAGAACATCTGGCACTTGGGGATCTTCCTTGAAAATCTAACCTGGGAGGTGGGCCGGCTGAGAGATCTGCTGTGTAACGATCAGTGACCTTTGCTGATGCCCATTCTGCATGGCATCTTTCTGGCATTTATGGGGCATAATTAGAGTCATGCTGCTGGGAGTCCAATGATGCGGAAATCCATAAACTTTAGACCTTAGGACTGAGTCTACAGTGTTTGTATGAAACTCAGAGTTTAAAATTCTCATTAAAATTAAAGGACAGGGCCGGGGTGTAGCTCAGTGGTGGATCGTATGCTTAGCATTCATGGGGCCTGGGGTTCCATCCCCAGCACCCAAAACGACAGCCACCAAAATACAAAGGAACAAACACATTCCTGCTGAGGGCACTTGGGAAACATTTGGATTGAAGCCCTTGCAACCCACTCTTGAGTCCTCTGTAAGTGTCCCAAATGCCTCTATCTGACCAAACTCATCTCATTCACTAATTAATCCAATAAAAATGTTGCTAAGCATGAGTTCTGTGCCAGGCACTATTTTGTCACGGGATTATATTGGAAAACCAAATCAAGCAAATACACTTTCTCTTTGCACTGAGCTCCCCGTGTAATGAGGCAATGAACCCATAAACAATCTGAATGCAGAGAGCTGAGCAGGGATGGCGGGGGCCCGAGGGGGACCCAGGGCATGGGCAAATGGTGTTCTGGGAAATGTTAAATAATGGGCTTACAGATTTCACTGATTTCTGTGGTATAACTATTCCTACCTTGGCTGGTTTCAGACCACCAACATGATGTCATTGGAGTCGGGAAGAGATGTGCCAGAGTACGCAGTCAAATATAGTATTTCTTCCATCTAGATAAATCACTAAAATAAACTTAAGAGCATAGATTGTCATGAAGCATAGTAAAATTATTGCGAAGCTACGCTTTGAGAATTACCGTTATAATTTATTTAATTATAAGTTTATATGAATCTTCACTGAAGACTGTGATTACCAGTTGGTGTAAAAATTCCTGGAGATTTAATAATCAGCTCTTGTGACTTAGCAGCAGCTGACTCTAGCACACCAACAAAGTGGATCCAGGCTGGAACAAAACACAATCTCTCCCCAACCCCAGTCCTCCCTGCCCTGCATTGCTCCAACCTCCACACTCTTGCTTATTCTGTGCCTTAGCAGAAGATTCTGTCCCTTTCCTTACCTCATTCCTACCCTTCCATCCTTTAAAGGTGACTGAGGCCTCCTACCTAGCGAAGCCATTTTCTCTGCCAGCTCTTCCCCATGTTTTCTCTGGGAATTGGGCCCCTCCATCCACAGCAGAGGGAATAACCAGGTTTGGGCAGTATGACCCGTGGCGACTTTTTAACTGAAATAAAGAGTAGTCATCTAACCCAGGTTAGAATGTGGACCACAAATAAAGATTGCATCTCCCTGCTAGTCAGTGCTACTTTGTGGAAAGCAGGGATGCTTGTGTGACACGAGGCAGAGGCATGAAGTGGTGGGCAGAGAGGGAAGATGGGGTGAGGGTATGTTCTGAGTTCTCCTTAGTCCTCAGGCCCCTCTGTGGTCTAACCTGGAAGCCCAGCAGCATCCCTGCCCTGCCGTCCATGGGGTGTTCCCGGTCTCCAGAGAGTACTCCTTCAAGTCATCCCTTGACGAGATCCATGTCTTGGTTCTGTTTCTAGGAATCTGCTATAAGCCACTAGATGATCAGCAAATACATCTTCTAATAACTTATTTTTAGTTAGCTCTCAGATAAATTGACAATCAAAAGAACCCCACTGACCCAGAGGTCTTCCCTGGTCAGTCCAGCCTTCTGTGAGGTTCTTGCTGCCTTTCTCTGTGAAAATCATAGAAGACGGTTACTTCAACAGCACAGCCTTGGCCTTCAGAGATGACCCATCCTCACAGGTCCAGCTAATTAACCACAGTTGTCACGTCCAAGTTCCAGTTCCAAATTCTGATAATCCAGTTTGGTTGAGGTGTCCACTACTAATGCTGTCGACAGTGTTGCAGGGGATGGAGGTAATTGTACAAACATGGGCACCCAGTGAGAGCTGTCCCCACGAGTGGGAAGAGGTGTTCTCAAGGAGGGCAGGCACCCCGATTGCTTCCTGCATGTGGTCTTCATTTCTCCCATCCTCACTCTGGGGAAGAGGTGGTCTTTTGGCAAAAGAATATATCCAACTTCTTTATCAGAGGAGATTCATATCAGCAAGACATTCACTCTGAGGTGAGGATCCAGATAAATAGTCCTGACTGATATCTAGATCCAAGGAGTCTGGAAAGGAATGAGGACAGGGCACCCAGACAAAGGGGACTTTTAGGCACCCATACAAAGCAGACGTGACCCTGAAGGAACAGGCTGACCAGCTGTGAAACACGTGTTAATGCATAAAGCAAAGCGTGGGGAACTGCTTGACCCTCCTAAATGAGTAGTGGTATCATCACCATTGTCGTCCTTATTATTTTTCATCATTTGGTGATAGATCGCCTGAGCCTATGTGCCTCTCCAGCCACCAAATGGAAAAATCACAGGATTATGGGTATAAGTTCCTCTGCTCTCTTGGTCTCAATTTCCCCATTTCCAAAATGAAGGATTGGGCCAGATGTTCCCCAGTGCTTTCTCCATCCTGATACGATATTTTCCATCTCCATACAGGCACAGATTCAGAGGTCCGCCTCCCATAGTCTCAGAGGAGTTTCTGGGGTTTAGAAATGATATGATATGTTAGATAATTCCAAGGTATGTGTATGCCGGAGCTTGTGATCAAAGAGCTCAGAGTCAAGCAGCCTGTGTTTCTGCCTTCTTCCTCCCTGGCTCCACTGTGAGCCACAGAGAGCTCTAGAAAAATCAGAGTGGTAGAGAGGGTGTGAACCTCCCTGGGGGTGGGCACCTTGCTTCTGTTCTCAGAGAAAGTAGAACTGGGCAGTTGCTCAAGACAGCAAGCGTGGCAGAGTGTGACATTGGACATTGAGCAAAGGAGCTGGGGCCAAGGATTCTTGCACAGAGGACCACACTGCACAGTATCCAGAGAGTTACTTAACCCTCTGTGGCTTGGCCTCCTCATCTGAAAAATGCACGCGGTAATGCAAACCTTGAGAGGCAGGCAGGGGTGGGGAGAATGAAAGTGGCAACGAGCAGGAAGCCTGGAGCCTGGTGCGAAGCACTGAAGAAGCGGAGGCTGTGATCTCTGCTGTTGTACAAAGAGAGTTGGGCAGGAGGAAGAGCCAGGAGGGATTCCCCAGGCCCTGAGGCTCCCCAGGCTGCTTCTCAATGGAAAAACCAGGAAGGGAGTTCTGCACTGGCACCTTCTCTGCCATTTGAACACCACCAGCCTTTCCTGCTCTGATTCCTGGCACCCAGCAATTATTGACTCTGGTCCATTTTATCTTGCATCAGAGGGAGTTTTGCTCTGGTCCAACATGGTGCTGCTGCCAGCAATTAGGCTGGGAATGGACATCTCAGTCATATGGTCCAGTCCTCTGTTTGGTACATGAGTTCTCCCAAATTAGAGTCATGGAGCACCTGCAAGAGACCTGGGAACTCATATCTGTACTGGGACTGTTGGGAGACTGTCCTATCCCCTGCTCCATTATAAATGACTGTTTCTCAAATGCATGTGTGATACTGTTGTGATAAATGAAATCTTTGATTTTTGTAAAAGTGACCTTGCACTCATCTCTCTGGCCAGTGTGGATTTTCCCAATCAACTAAGATAGTATGCACCATCACATTACTGAGCACGTCCATTTATGGAGAACTCCGCACTTGCCACTGTGCTGAAATCTTTCTCCCACTGAGTCTTCCCAATGCCCCATAAAGAGGCAAGTAATTGTGCCCATTTCACAAACGAGTAAACTGCGCCCTAGATATATTAACTCAGTTGCCTAGAGTTACAGGACCAGCAGATGCCAAGGGTTCCAACTCTTGACTTCTGACTCCAAAGTTCCAACTTACTGTTTTCATTTTAGGACAGGGATGCACGTGGCGTTTCTTGGTTCTTCATTCTGGATAAAGATGGGAACGATTCCCCTTTATTCCCTTCTGCGGGTCTAGCTGCTCTTTGCACATCTCCCCTACTTTTGTGGGGAGCCCATTTCACCATCAGAGGGCTTTGGCGCCTGAAGTCGGTCCTGGGCTGAAATCTGTCCCCGCTGGTCCCAGCTGAGCACTGCACGCTGCCCACCCCCACTGAGTTCTTTGGCCCGAACCCAGTTCCAGAGCTGTTCGGGTGTCCCCCGACCCGTAGGCCCCTTCAGACCACCCTTCCAAGTTCCGGATCTCAGTTTCCTCCCGTGTAAAGCAAGGAGCTTGCTGCCTTCCTGCAGGGCATAGTGAGGGGTTTCATAAAGTGAAACACAGAGCACTGGACGAACGCCAGCCAGGATCCAGAGACTCTCTCCTCCCTGCTGCCTACCGGAGGGGCTGATGCTCCTCCCCCCACCGTGGCGGGTCTGGCCGCCCCGCCCCGAGGGCGGCTCCCGCCCGCGCCCTGCCCACCCCAGCTGCTCGCGCCGCAGCGCCCCCGCCCCGCCGCCCGGAACCAGCTGAGCACAGCTGGACCCAGCAGCCGCCGTCGCCAGCGCCACAGTAGCAGGTAGGGGTGACCCCCCGGGCACCGGAGACCGTGGGATGATCTGAGTCTCTCCTCTTCCTCTTCTCCCACTCCCAGCTTGCGCGCGCCTGGAACTCGACCCGGCCGCGGGACATCGCTGGAGAAGGGCTTCCTTGCCCACTTTGGGGGGTCTTCCAGGGGAGCAAAGAATGTGGACCCGGGGCTGGGCAGGATCGGAGGGGCCCGGGACTCCACCTACAGGCCCCGCTGTGCTGCAAGCCCCAGAGCTAACCTTGCCCCGCCCCCGCGAGTGGGGGAACTGGGCCCGGGTCTCCCTTGCACTTAGGGTGTTGGACCAAGAAGGCAGGTGACTGCCCGCCGGCGATCTGGGCGGTGGCTTCTCTGAGGAGTCTGCGCAGCGGATCCTCCACTCCTGGGTAACACCTTTGCCTACTCTCCCTGGCGATGGGGGCCTCCCCCTCCTTCCTCTTTCTGGTACCAGGACTGTTAGAAAGTTCTTCCTTGTACTGGGCTGAAATCTGCATGCGACTATTACCTGTAGGCGCTGTCTCCTCCCAGGCTGTGCAGTGTGCGTTATCTTGCCCGACGCACGCGCAAACTTCTTTCAGAGTTGAAGACAGAGATTGGAACCCCTTCTCGCACGGCTCCCATCTCTTCTCAGGTCCACTCTCCCCACAACCTAAGTTCAGCGACTTCCCTCTGTCCTGTGCATGCTAGCTGCCCTCGGCAGTGCCCAGGGAGAGCCCCAGTCCTGGGAACTCTGAGGACTGGGGTGTGGGTGAGGAGGTGTTGGCTTTCTCTGTAGCCCCTCTGCTCAGACATCCATTTCTATTCTGCCTTCGCACCCTCTGCAGAGCAGAGGGGAGACCTTTAAAACGCCCAGCCCTCATCCCTGGCTGTCCCGGGGATAGAGCTGGCTACGTGGAAGGCGGGGCCTCTGGGGAGGTGCCTCTCTCGCTTTTGTTTGGCTTCTAGTACTTTTCAAAGACTTAATCCTGTATGTCCTGTTCTCCCAGGAACACATTTCTGATCAGGGCACCAGGACCTCCCGCCCTTTGCCCTTTATACTGATCATAGCTCGTTGGAATCTCACCCCCATCCCCTTTCCACAGTGAGAAAACTCTAGGGCCCGAGTTCGTGGGGCTCTTAGTCACTAGTAAGGCAGCAGTGCTAGGACCCGGTTCCAATCTGCCCTTTGCTAACTCCTGGCTGGTGGGACTCTCGGCTCTTTCTCCGCCTTCCATTCACTGAAGGACCCAACCCAGCCGCCACATAGCCTTGGGGTGCTGGCTGATTTTTCTTGGGGGATATTAAGGGTAAGTGACTTGGGACAGAGGAGGAAGGATGGGAAGAGGCACAATTGGCATCCAGCTGCTTTGAAGCTGCATTTTCCTCTCTGGGGCCTCCCTATTTATAAATGCTTAGAGAAATTGTAAGCAGCTGGGGGAACTTGGTTTGTCGCTTGGGTGAGTTATGTAGACGCAAAGGTTTCCGTGTGAACCAGGGAAGGGAACTTTACTCCAGAATTTTCCATAGTCTTTTTATTGTGGAATAACTAACATGATCCCAGGGGGATCAGGATGGTTAGCCTGTCATGGCATTTCCTTCCTTCTTTTCTTCCCCATCGTATTACCGTTCTGGGGCCCAGGAACTTAAGGAGGACAAAGCTTCTCTGTCCTCAAGGTACTTCCCATCTACAGCGGTCCGCACAGCTGTGCCATACTGAGATCAGCTTCAGCTTGTGAGATGGGTGACTAATTCTGGGTGAACCAGATCTCAGAAGTGAGTAGTTATTTACTAGGACAAAAATGAATCCTGAGAAAAGCTATTCTAAGAAGCAGGGACGGTTTGTGCAAAAGCACTGAGGTTTTCTGAGCAATCCTTGTGGCTACAATGGACAGTGGGAGGAATGTGGAGTGGGGATTGTAAATGAAGATGGAGCTGAATTATAAACTAAGGACTTGGACTTAATTCTGAAGACAGAAACTGACAAAGGTTTCAATCAGAACAGTGATAAAAACTCTCATTTATCTGATGGCTGGTATAGGGAGTGCAATGGTGGAGGCAGGGAGACCTAGAGGAAGCTTTCCCTGGTCCAGGTGGAAGGGCGGGCAGGTCTGAACCAGAGCAGTGCCTATGGGATATAGATCAGAGTGGCAGATTCTGGAAGCCCAACTGAAGGTCTCAGACAGAACCTGCCACACATTTCATCTAAAAACAGATAGCAACTGGAAAAAGCGAGCCAGGTAAAGCTGCTATGTTATTTTCAGTATTTTTTTTTTTCTTCTTCTTTGTTAGTTTTAAAACAAGAAAAAAAAATTGTTAAGATTTAAAAATAGAGAAGCGTTCAGACACAACTTTGTCCCTCCAAATCCTCCTCTCCTCAGAGGTGGCCACTGTTAAGAGTGGTGTTCCCGCTTCGCCAGACTGTTACAAGCAAGAGCTGTTGACCAAAGACCTTCAAGTTTCTTAGCCATGCAGTGCCATGAGGGCAGTTTGGGTCTTCCGTGACACGTGTCCAGATCATAGAGATGACTTCTGCTGAGGTACTGTCTCTGCTTCTTCTTCTTCTTTTTTTTTTTTTCTTTCTTTTTCTTTCAAGATATGTTTAAGGCCTGTGTCTGCAGTTTCCGAGTGTGTATTTTTGCTTACTAGAGACCACCTGCATGAGGCGAGTTAGAAGTACTGGCTTAGGAGTACAGTCGCAGTCCTAGTTCTTCTAGGTGGCCTTGGGCAAGTTCCGTCATTGTGAGCCTCAGTTCCTTGTCGGTAATGTGGAAGGATTTTGGTCTGCATGGTGATGATGATCATCGTCAAAAGTTACCTTTTAATATACCAAACACTGGAACATTAATTAGTTCATTGACTCCTCATAACTGTTCCTCTGGGGCAGATATGATACTCCCTTTTACAATGAAGAAACTGAGGCTTCCAGAGGTTACATAACTTGCCTCAGGTTGTGTGGCTATTTAAGGAGATGGTATCAGGATTCCAGAGGTCTGACTACAGAGCTGTAGCTCTTAATTACTGCACTAAAGGTTCTCCCACAGGTTCTGTCTAGTCTGGACATTCTAAGAAGTGGGTGGGGGGTGTGTTTGGAGGGGTGTCTACTCTGATTGTTATGAGGGATGGACTTAGTGCCACGACCTGGGTTTGCTCAGCCCCTCTTATTATCAACCCATACTTTTCTTTACCATCAACAGGGCCCCTGAGTTTAGGCAATCTCTTGCATATTTCAGGAAATCAAGGCTTTTGGACATGGACTTTGGTGGACAAAGTCACTTGGTGAAATGGGAGCCCAGCAATGACTGGTCCCCTCTCTTCATTATTTGAGCCCATGTTCTGGAAATCTATCTAGAGAAGCCAGGGAAAGTGGATCCCCCTGTCCCCCTGGTTGTTCCCTGAGAAAGCATGGGCTAAAGCAGAGAAAAGCAGGTCCCAGGAGGTAGGCCTTTTTTGTGGGGAGGGAAAAAAAGAGACCAGTGTTTAGGCAGCTGAGGTATGTTAAGTAAAAATATCTCCTCCCTTTCAGCTGAGCGCGTGTGTGTCATATTTCAGCCTGATGTGGTTTGCGAAGTTGGAGACCACAGGGCAACTCAGTTCCTGCTGCTGGCCAGCCTCCCCTCCCCCGTCCCCTCTGTAGCCTGCTCACCCCTGCTCTGTCCAGGACCACATCAGCAATTAGGGGAGAGAAAAGCAGTGGGTGTGGTGGGCAAGGCTAAGCTGCTGGAGGCCTGGGCATGGGTCCTGGCTTTGCCACTGACAGAGTGCTGGGTGACTTGGGCTGATGTATGCCTTTCTCTGGACCCCAGACTCTATCCACACCATGGCTGAACAGCAGGTTTTCAGCTCTGATGGCCTCCACATCAAAAGGCTTTGTGTTCCCCACAGGAGCGTGGCATCTGCATGTCTGAGAGCCCAAAATGAGCTCACAGAAGTCATGCACCTAAGTTCAGCTGCTCTTGAATTTGGCCTTTGTTGCTGAATGATGGCCCCATTTTGAAGACAGGAAGTTGAGGCCTAGGATTCATTTGCATATCCTATTCCTTATTCTAATAACAAGCAATATTAATGATGCCACTGTGCATAGATGTTAGCTGTATGTGTTACCTTTTGCTTGCACTGTTTTGTTTAATTTTTTGACAGCTTTATGAAGGAAGAGGACTCCATTTTATCGATGAGGAAACTGAGGCTCTGCCTAGAGAAATGAAATAACTTTTTTTTCTTTGAGCCTCATAATATCCCTGAGGTGGTCACTGGGTCATGTATTTTACTGATGAGGAGAACTGAGGCCCAGAGCTGTGAGCTCCCTTGCCCTGGACAGCCAGGTTCCTTCCAGGCCCTCCTGCTTCCCCTTGCTGGGCCTTGCTTTCTCTGCATCACAAACACCTCTGCCTCTCTCGCATTCAGTCCTTGGATTAATGAATGAGAACAGCTTTACCCTGGGTGGTGAAGTGTCCCTGAAACCCATTCTTCCAAGGGTTTGAGCCACAGAGTCTTGCAGGGAACTCTGAGGAAGGGACCAGGCCTGTGGGAGTGGCTTCATTTATTCTGCAGAGCTGGTTAAACAAATAGTTTTGTTACTGTCCAATTTCAACAAATATATCATCTGGGTCCGGCTTATTTGCCAAGCAAAGAATGTATATTCCGTCTATGTGAGCCTTCGGGTGGGGCTGGGGCTGGCTGAAGTGGCTGTGGCTGGCCTGGGCTCTTGTTGGCACTGTAAATACTAGTTAAATATGGGGCAGTGGCTTAGTGACATTGGTGGCATATGTATTTTTTTCTGTCCTCCTCCATGAACCTTTCCCCCCCTTATAATAAATGCTTATGATGGAAAATTTAGATGAAAAAAATATTTTAAAAAATAAGAACTATCCGAAATTCTACCAAGCAGAAGCAATACCACTAACATTTGGGCATATTTTCTTCCTGATATTTTCAGTACTTTTGTTTTTATGCCATGTAATTGTGGTCATACTGTTTTAAAATTTTCTATCCTGACTTTTTTGGTTTTTTTTAAGTATACTATATCTAAGTAGACAAATGCATACTTAACTTATTTCACTCTGAATAGATGATGGGATTAAAGTGAAATGATGTATTTTATTAAAAAAAAAAAAAGAAAAAGAAAAAGTTTGCCTCTTTTTTTTTTTTTTTTTTTTTGACAGCACTTAGAATCAAACCCAGGGCTCCACACAGGCTGGGCAAACGCTCTCCTGCTAAACTCCACCCCAACCTTACCATTTTAAATTACGCAAGTGATATATGCCCATAAGACTTTTATCACTCTCTAATATGCCATCTTTGATGTGCATATGCCATGTTTGCTTAACAATCCTCTATTATTAAATATTTAGGCTGTTTATAAACACTGTGTAATGAGCATCCGAATGCATAAGTTTTTGTATCTGCACAGTCCCATGGCAAGAAAGGCCAAAGAGTTAAGATTCCAGGCTGAGAGCAGAGAAAACTTGGTTCTCCTTCCCATTTCTGCTTTGCACTTGCGATAAGACCTTGAGCAAGTCACCTCTCCGTGCTTTGGTTTCCTCATCTGTAAAGTTAGGATTTCAACACTGAGTTCATAGGAATTTAAAAAATGCACAACATGATGTGTGGCAAGAACAGTCATTCAGGTGCCATGAATTTCTATTCTCTCATTTGATTCAAAACTGCCCTGAACAGGGAGGGGTAGATCATTCCCTTCTATGGACTCCAGGAGGGCCTGCCCATGTGTTCTTGGCTTCCTGAGTTCAGTGGGTTGAACAGTGCTATTTAAGAGGTAGACTTTTGTGGGTAGACTTGTGGCCCCGCCCCCTTTCCCCAGGGTATCTCTGTTTCTCTTGCAAGCATATTCCAGTTCCAATGACTGCTTTCTTTCTAAATACTCTTTCAGAAGTAGGATCTATCAGCCCAGCTTTCTTTTGCGGTTTTTTAAAAAAGACCATAGAATTCATGATTGTATACAGTTCAGCACCTGGCTTCATCTGAGAGCTTTTCCGAAATGTGGGATCTCAGGCTCTGCCCTTAGCGTGGCCATATTTAGCAAGTTAAATACACACACACACACACAGACACACACACACACACCCAGGACGCTAGTTAAATTTGAATTTCATATAAAAATGAGTGATTGTTTAAGCACAATATCCTCCTTGCAATATTTAGAACATACTTCTACCAAAAACTTTTAATGTGTTTCCAAAATTCAAATTTAAGTGGGCATACTGCATTTTATCTGGTAACCCTACCTATTCTGGGCCTACTGAATTCAAATCTGCATTTTCACAAGATCCCCATGGGAGTCATGGGCAAATTCAAGTGTGAGAAACATTGCACCAGGGCCCTTGCCATCAAAGGCCAGAATGGAGTCTTTTTGTAATGAATTCTGTTCGTAAAAGAAAGTGCACTATTTGTAAGGAGACTGATTATTCCCAAATCAATCATTTGTACACATCTGCATTTTATTTGTTTGTTTGTTTTTGTTTTGTTTTGTTTTTTGCAGTGCTGGGGATTGAGCCCAGAGCCTTTCCTATCACTGAACTACATCCCCAACCCTTGGGCTTTCTTAATTAATACCGTGTACTTGTATATTGTCAGCTGAAGGGAAAAATTCTTTGGTAAGAAGCCCTGGCCTCTCTCAAGGCTGCAGGATCCTCATCTATAAAATGGACCATATCCTAAGCCTCCCTTCCAGTGCTCATGCCAGGTCACTCCTCTGCCCCCGCACTTATAACTGAAGGATTGGACTTTGTATTCCCACCCCAGAGACTTTGGTGTATCTGTGGTCACTCTTGGCAGAGGACACTTCTCCTGACTGCCTCCTCACCTCAAAACAACAGTTTCTTTCCAAACTCCACTTTTATAGCTGGTTCTTAGGAATCAGGAATTGCTTGGCCCCATCCCTGCACCTCATGAACCCAATGCTCACACCCCAAGAGAACAAGTGTTCCCCTAAGCACAGAGCAGGCTATCTGACTGCTGTTCTACCACTGTGAGATTCCAAAAGTACCTCAACCAAAATGCTTTCAGTTGTGACCAGACCTAAGCCCTAGGAGGATCAAGGAACTTGGCCATGGTCACGCCCCTAGTTTGTCTGGGCTGTGTGATCTTGGGTAAGTCGTTTCTCTCTCTAACCTATCCCTGTCTCCACCTCCGAGAACTGGAAATGGCAACTTCTCTTGTCCCCTCACCTTGCCACCCCCTTCCGGGCGTCTACTTTTCCACCTGTCTAGGGTCTGATTGGAGCTGTCCTGCCTCCTGGTGTGGGTGTGAGATCAGTGACTTAATGCTCGGTCATTATGAAAAATATCTTCAGGCTCCTTATCCCCTCTAGGTTTTATAAAAAAAAGTATTGTAGTTGGACGTAAAAGATATTCCAGTAACAGGACCTGGTCTATAGCACAGATCTGTCTTGCTGCTGGGGATGGAGCCGAGGCCTAAGGCATACTGGGCATGTGCTCTACCCCTGAGCTACGCTTGAGCCAGGAGCCTGGATCTTTTAATGTCTTAAGATTCTTTTTATCCACCATATTTGTTCCCTTTCTCTTCCCAGCAGACTGTCTCTTTAACCTGTAACTGTGAGTGTCTAGAATCTGAACAATCCTTGAAATAGTTTACTGCCCAGTTGCAGAGTGAGGTAGGGCCTTCTTGAGCAGAGAGTGACTCAGTAGGAAGCCATCGGAAGGGGGAGAGATACGGCAGAGGGCTTAGCATTTGGCTTGGATACATGTTTCCACCACAAGGTTTTTTGCTTAAGAGCATAAACATTATTCTCTATGTATCCATGAAGGCAAACTAGCTCCTGGAGAGGCCCCAGTCTGTTTTGTATGTCCCTGAGCTAAGAATGCTTTTTATACTTTAAAAGAGTTATTTTAAAAAGAAAAAAAAAAAGTAAAAGAAAAGAAATAGGGTAAGTGGTCTGCAAAGTCTAAAGTATGTCTGGCCCTCTGCAGAAGAGGTTTGCCACCTCTGATCTACAGCAACCAAAGCTTTGCGTTTTTCTTGAGTGAGCAAGAGACCTAGCCTTATAGCTTGGCATTGAGTGAGACCAGGGTGTGGGGGAGGCAGCCTGGCTTGGTGGGAACTGCTGGGCATCTTAGCTGTGTGACTCTAGCATATTACTTTACCTCTCTGAGTCTATGTCTTTGCTTTGACAAAGACCAGTATTACCTACCTGGTAGAGTTACCATGAGGCTGAGGCATGGCGACTATAGAGTTTTAACACTTGGTGCACAGAAAGTGATGACTTCTTGAGGGTGGCCATTTGAATCCTTTTGTTGTTACTGGACACTAAGTCTGAAAGTCCACCTAGTGAACTGGGGGTGGTCCCACAGAATGAAAAAAGGCTCTGACCCAGCCTCCCCCCACTCCCCCCAGTAGCCACCCAAAGGTAAGCTCTGCAGCAGTTGCACATTGTGACTAGTGAAGCAGACTGACTTTGGGGGCCCCTCTGAATTTAGGAGCAACTTTCTCATGCTGAGAATGGAAGCAAAGGGCTGCACCTCCCCCAGCTGCACCCCCCACCCCGGCTGCCTGTCTGTCCTGCACAGGCTAACTACATCTTCTGTGTGCATTTCCTGCCTTTTGTCCCTCTTCAGTCAACTAAATCTGCACACGTACATCACCTGACTTTCACTTGTATGAATTGTAACTGCTTCTATGGAACTAGGGAGAGGCAACCTAGCTGCTTCTCCCCAGTGAGATCAAACAGCATGAAGTTCACTACGCATTTTCCCATCTTTGCTTATTTCTTATGCTGGCGGGTGGCCAAACCCAGCCAGCTGGGATCCAGGCAGGGTCTCTGAACAAGGCTGCAGGTAACGCTAGGGATGCACTCTGTACCTTGGGCTGGCCTTCCCATCTGGATGACTCTGACTCAGAATATGCTCCTTGCCTTGTGTTAGAAGTTATAATCAGCCAACAGGCACCAAGTGAGCACCCGCTGGGGTTATGAGAGCTGAGAAGAAACCTCTGTCTTTTCTGGTCCCATGGGGAGCTTGTGGGCAGTGGACTAGCGTCAGTGGTTTATGGATCTTGTTTTTAAATGGCTGTAGCCTCAAGGTCCAAAATGGAAAACAGACTCACTTAGAATTAGCTGGGCTCTTTGTAAACCCAGCCAAGTTTGAAAAGTGGGCCTCCTGCTGTCCAATCTCAGGGAGAGTGAGATGCTTTTCTTGCCCATAGATGGCAGCATCTGAACTCTCAGCAGGCTCTGTGGGAATGTGTGCAGACACGCGTGTTATGCGTGTGTGCTAGCGTATGATTTGCTGTTTTCTTCCTTTGGTGAATCTGAAGCTGTGGTGGCCTCGGCCCGAGGCTAGGCTCCGGGATATACCAGTGGCTGATGTGGAAATAGACCATTCCAGTGCAATGACAGGGAAGACCTGGGGGCAGCGGGGACGCAGAGGAAATAGTCTGTATAAGGGTTGCGTGAAGGATTCAGGGACAGAGTGCAGCTGTGTCTGGCTGAAGCCTGGCGGGGCTCAGGTGGAAGACAAGAACTGAGAGCTGCAGCTCAAGGGGTAGATCTCGAGGGCAGATCCTGAAGGGTGGACCTTGAGAAGGATGGTGAGTATGCACCTTGGGGGCCATGCAGGAGCCATGGCAGAGTCTGTGCAGAGAAGTGACTTGGTCTGGGCCTGCTTCGAGGAGGTGGCATTGTAGGGGAGCTAGGGGAAGCAGGAGGATCAATTAGGGACGACTGCAGCTGTCCAGGGGAGAGGAGATGGTGCATGGACCAAGATGTTGGCAGCAGGGGTGAGGCAAAGGGGTCCACTTCGGAGGTGGTCAGAGGCTGAGCTGGCAGGAGGTGGTGAGCGGGGACAGTGAGAGCAGCCGGTGGAGGAGGAACATGCCCTGACATCTGGCCTGGTCCCTTGTATATTTGATGGATGGTGGTGCTGATTGCTGAGAGGGGGACCCTGAGAGGGAGGTGGCACAGAGCAGGTTGGGAACACAGACATCACATCAGGTGAGCGTGTGATTTGGGGTATGTAGCAGAGAAGGGGGCTGGATTGGATAAGTTCCATCTGCCCCAGAGTTGACAGAGCATGAAAGGCCATTCATCACTCTGCAGGAATGATAAAACCTAACTTTGCTTTGACCTATCCCTTGGAGCAGGGAAGTTTCTCCCAGACTTTTTGAGAAAGGCTCACAGAGGTGCCATTTAACACCAGGTCCAGGGGCCCAGATAAATATCTAACCTCTGGCCTCTTAGGTTTGGTCTACCTTGATTCCAGGTCCACTGCTGTCCACCTGTGTCATTGACAATGCAGAAACTACCAGCAATGCCTGGGCCATTTACTGTCAGCCTGAGAACAGGGCTTATCTGTGTCCTAATCCCAGGAGCCTGCAGGGCCCTACTCATTTGAGATCTTGGACTCTCCCTTTGGCTCAGAGAAGCTGTTTTGGGCAGAGCAGTCTCCAGCGTGGGCAGAATGGGCTTGCTCAGCTGCTCCCCATATGTGCTCGGCATGATGGCGCATTCCTGTAATCCCAGCAACTCCAGAGGCTGAGGCAGGAGGATTGCAAGTTCCAGGCCAGCCTGGGCAAAAAAAAAAAAAAAAAAAAAAAAATTTTTTTGAAAAGGCCTGGGGACATAGCTCAGCGTAGAGGCATGGACACACACACACACACACACACACACACACACACACACACACATGAGTACTCTGGGTAGTGAGGAAGGGCAAAGCTCCAGTTTGCCCCTGAAAAGCAGGTGCTGGGGGGCTGAGCTGCACAGTCCACAGTGGGACCCGTGAAGGATGAAGGATGGTCCTTCATCTCCCTGCTGGTCCTGCCTTGAGTCAGGTCCTGGGCTGGGCTAAAGCCTCAGAGGTGCAGCTGACAGAGCCCTTGCCCTCCAGGAGCTGGCGACCTGGTGGGAGAGGAAGACCCATCACCAGAGAGTGGCAGTGCAGTCACAGAGCAGCAGAACAATAATACAGCAATACCTAGGTGGGAATGTCACATGTCACAGATTGGGTCCCCAAACTGCTCACATCCAGGATGAGAAAGATACAATTTATAGGGAAAAGACTTAGGAATTAAATGACTAATAATCACAGTAAACATATGCAAAAACCTTGACTTTTGCTTAGGTTACACAGGCAGTTAGGTGAAGGGCCAGTTTGTATAACCCCAGAGTCGTGAGTCACAGTCCTTGGGTTGACTGAATCCAGTCATGCACTAGGGCTACCTTAAATGCTAAAGGGATTCTAGGCTGGATTAATAGAGACATGTATCTAGAATGATGCAGGTGCGAGTTCTGTCTGCCTTGCATGTCTGAATGTCTAATTCTGGGTCTTGTGCTGTCAGTGGGGATGGGGTTCATCTGGAGCATGTCCAGGAATGGGGTGAGGGAACCAGGTATCCTTGTGTTGGAAGAGTGAAAGGAAAGAGGATGTGCAACTGTCATGGGGTGCAACTTAAGAACAGATGGATCACCACTGAGAAGTTCAAATTTGAGAGTCTTTATTAAGTTGGCTGGCTGACTGTCTCACACAATGCCCCCAAAAATGGCTATTAGGAGAACAGCCCCAACCGCAGGTCTGTAGGGGTTCTTCTACCAAAAATCACATCAATCATAAGTGTCTGTTGCTGTGATTCGAAATTACAAACTAACATCATGAGATCATCAACAGAGGGAGAAGTGGGTCAAAATGACCCTTACCTAGGTACAAACTAAAGAATGGTTACTAACATCCACACAAACACTGTTCACATGGTACATTGTTTAGGAGCAGTAGGAATCAAAAGAGAACAATTTTTCTTTACATAGGAATTGTCATTTTGTATTGTTAAACATGTCACACTAAGTAACCGATGATGGGTACAGAGGCGGGGTGTTCCCATGGGAGAAGCTTATTTCCTACATAACATGGAGTCTCAGAGCAACATGGAGTCTGTTTAGTCATTTCCCTTAGAATCTGGCCTAGAACATTCTCATGAAGTCAGATCTATCAGCCCATCACACAACTTGACTTGTCAAGAATCACTGTCTTCAAGTGTCCAAGGAGCAACTGGGAACCAGGGGGACAGATTCATTCTGGGTGACCTCAGAGGGCAGCACTGAGGCCAGCAGGCGCTAGGTTTTAGTGCATCCTCGGGACAAATCTTTTCATCAGCAGCAGGTGTTGGCAACCTCGACAGGAAGTGAGTGCCCTGTTACTGGAGGTGGCAGGGCTTGGGAGGTCAAGTGGGGAGGGGCCAGATGGGCTGAGGTTCTGGGCCCTTCTTTTTCAGGTGCTGCTGACTCCCCTGGTCCCGTGCTTCGCTCTCCCCTGGGAGCAGCTCTTGTCCCAGCACAGCCTGTAAGGTAGGTGCAGCACGGCGGACACCCATCGTCCTCCTGAGCCCAATCCTGCTGCCCAGGGGAGTCTGGAGGGACTCCAGGGGGAAGCGGCCACTGGTGGCGATGGTGGATCCAAAATGAGTCCCAGGATTTCCTCTTAAGGCTCAGAGCACGTCTCTGTCCCTTACCTCGGGAGGGGGCCGGGTGGTCCAGCAGGGAAGAGGCAAGGAAAGGCGGGTGCCCAAATGCCTGGCTCCCCGCTGGCTGTGCAGTTGTTGGTGATGTGAAGTGACTTTCCTTCTCAAGGCTTCTGATAGCTCTTCTGTAGAAGGGTCAATTCCCTGTAAGGAAGAGGGACGGGAATTCTGCCTGGAGGCTTTGAGAGGCCTGAAAAGCTGGGGTGTGGTCCCCAGGTCCCTGGCTTGTTGACCTTAGGAGCAGCACCTAAGAGTGAGTCAAGGGTGTGAATGAGTCACACCTGCAGGTGGCTGGCAGGGTGGGGCCGCCTGACTATCAGATTCCCAGGTGAGAAGCGGAGGTGGGTGGGGCGCAGGGGCCAGGGCGGAGTACTGGGCTGGAGTGCAGGTTCCCTTCCCAGCGTAGGCCTCAGTTTCTCTACCCAAGAGATGAGCACATCGGGGCCCGCCCCCCACTACCTGACAAAGTTGTCCTGAGGACCAAATAAGCTCGAGGATGCCAAAGGGAAACAGGAAGGAACACTTCCAGGGCGACAACCCTGCCAATCAGAACAGAAGGAAGTCTGATTAGCAGTAGAGCCTGGAGCACCTGCCAGCTCATGGCGTCACTCTTGGTGGCCAGAAGGAGGAAGGGACGAGTGCAGACAGCTTGCTTGTCTCTGCAGCCCTGTCTCTCTTCCCCAGAGCCTAGATCCCCAGCCCTTTTTTATGTTTTATTTTGAGACAGGATCTTGCTAAGTTGCTGAGGCTGGCTTTGAACTTGCAATCCTCCTGCCTCAGCCTCCCAAGCCACTGGGATTCCCGCATGTGTCCTCGCGCTGGACTGAAAGTGCCTTTTGATGGTCTCCAGGTTTCTTTGTCCTCAAAGCCAGGGATTCCTAGAAGGACCCGTGGGCACAGAGAGGGGCCTTGTCCCACTTCAGCTGCCCAAGGATCGTGTCTCAGTCCTTATGCTTCTGCTTTGATGCCTCCAAAAGCCAATCTGCCTCCATCATCTGCTCATGGAGCGTTCTATCTGTGCATGCTTTTGGTAACGATGGCACAGGGACCTTGTCTTCTGCCTGCCCCACTTCTGCAGACCCTGCAGGGCTAGGTCTGCTCGGGCCCAGCCTGTCACCTGAGAGCTTTGCCTGTTTACCCCGTCACTCCTCTGTCCCCTGCAGTTACCCACCTCACAGTCTCCAGAAATGTTGGTTCAACTGAGGAGACCCTAATGAGGTCCCGATCACACCCTCGCGTCTCTTCGTCCGCATCTCTGGCGCATGGATGCTTCTCCTTCTGAAACCCCCTCTTCTTTGCTCCTGGGAGGCTGTGCTGTCTGTTTTTGTTTTTCTCCCAACCTCTCAGATCTTAGTTGAGACCCAGTTTTTCTGTCTCAAATGTTCCCTGGGATTCTGATCACCTTCTTGTCTTGAGTTTCATAAATAGGTCCGTTCATGCATTCATTCGCTTACTCATTCGTTCCTGAATCTGACAGATATTTAAACCTGGGTATTGGTGCCACAGATTCGTTCTCTCTTCAGCTATGAAGGAAATGATGGGGAAGGGGGTGGGGTTTTGTCTGGATGGGTCGGTCAGACAAGCCTCCCTGGAAAACCCACTGCCTGAGGAGGGACCGGGAAGTCATGGGGCGAGCGTGGATGGGAGGATCCCCCTGGCAGAGCAAATGGCCAGGAAGGCTCAGAGGCAGAGGCAGGAGGGAGCCTGGGAATCCTTCAGGAACTGAAGAAGGGAGGGAATGGGCCGTAGTGGGAGAGGAGTCCAGGGACTGGGAACAACCAGGTCACGTGGGCCCTGGAGTCTGGGATTTATGCTAGGCACTGGGACCCACTGGAAGTTTTTAAGTTGGGTAGAAACTTGGTGGAATTTCATTAGTAGAACCCTTGAAAGAGAGACAGCAGGAGGGCCATCCTAAGCCCTGAGGCTGTAATTTTTGGTTCTTCCACACTGGGGTGTCCTGATGCTGCACCATGATAGGAGCTTGGCCTTGGGCAGTCCTGGGAACGAGCACTCTTCCCGGATTTTCTTGGCTTTTTCTGTTTTTTTTTTCACTTGGAGGCCAAACCTCGCTGACTTTGGAGGGGGAGCTGAGTCACCCTTGCCTTGCCCTGGAGAGCTGCTCTCGTCCCTGAGGGAGACAGTAGTGGCTAGTGCCCAGAGTGCATTTCTGCTGCCAAGGGGTCCAGGGAGCCAGCAAGGGTTTCCGCTTCCCTTGAGATAAGCAGTGGGGGAAAAGGGGAGCCGGGCACTCCAGGAAGGGGGTTGCATTTGCTGCCTGGAGGAGCCCCTGTGCTTGGGGACTAGTGACTAACATTTGGGAGTTGAGGTGCGACGTGGCAAACGGTGACCTGGAACACAGGGCTGGGAGAGCCTTGAATGTCTGGCCCTGGCCCTCTGGGCACCAGAGAGCATGACTGGGTCTTGGCTGAGGAATGACCTGAGCAATGGAATTTCAGAACAGTCAATAGCAGGAGGAGGGGAGCATGGATCAGTGAGGGCGGTGCTGGAAGCTGGTTGGTAAGAACAGTCACTGGTGAAACCTTGTCAGTCCCCTTCACTACACACGGAAAGATCCTCTGTGCCCCTTTCTATTCCTTGCCCTTGATTGGTTTTGCCCCCACTTCCTGCCTGAGCTGCCCAGAGCTGGGCCACTGCAGCTCCTGAGTCCTTCTCAGGCTCAGTTTCCTATCCGTGCAATGGGGCAGTAAGATTGTCAAGAGCTAAGTGATGGGGACAGTGGAGTCCTTCGCAGTGCTCGGTGCGTGGGATGGCATCTTCATCTCATGGCTGAGGAATCTGGGGTCCAGAGAGGAACAGTGGCACATCCGAGGTCTCTTCAGTGTGGGCCTCGAATCTGATCATTTATTCTAATTTTTCCAGTGCTGATCATTTTAAAATTCCTGAGTCAGCTAGAAGAGGAAATAAAATGGACCTTGGAGGGGCAGGGGTTGTCCCCAAACAGCTCTAGGGAGCATCCTGGCTAGAGGACCCGAGGGCATTGCTTCCAACCTCCCTAGTTCACATGTGGGGAAACCGAGGTGCAGAGAGAGGTCGTGACTGGCCCAGGGTCCTCGGAGGTCGGAAGCAGGAAAGGGGCCCAGGCAGAGCTCCAATGATCTGGAGCTTAAGAAAGCGAAGCCCAGTGCGGACAATGGTTTCCTGAGGGGGTGTTGGTTTGTAATTGTGTGGAAGAGAAAGACCAAGTCGGGAACTGCATGCCCGTGAGGTCTGTGGAGTCAGGCTGGCACAGCTATTTTGGACTAAGCCCAAGGGTCCTATTTATAGGCCAGTGCGAATAGGTTGGCCCTGTCAGAAGGCCGCTTCCCTCTGCCCAGCCCCACCATGGCTGAGGAGGAAACCCTCGGGGACAATTGTGACCCATGGGTGAGTAGCAAGGGATCTGGAGCACTCAGAAGAGGGGTTCCTGGGAGCAGGGGAGGGTCGGCGGAGCCAGGCCCTCTGCAAGGGTGCAAGCTGTTCCCACCCTCTCCTCGTCCTGCTTTCAAAGTCCCCACTGTCTCACCCGGAGCCAGACTGTAGCAGCCGGGCCTCGCGCCCGCGTCTCCAGCTCCACCTCTCCAAACCCAACACCGCCACACCGCCAAGCCTCTGCTTCCGCCTTCCCTCCACCTGGCGGGCCGGGTCCCACGTGGGCGCATCCTTCAGGGCTCTGTTTCGGTGCTCCCCGTCCGTGCTCCCTCTGGCTGTGAGTTCCCTTCTTTGTGCTCCTGCTGCCCGTAGCACTTGAGTGACTCCCTGTCTTCCTGTGTGTGCTCCCCAGGGGCCTGGAAGGCCTGAGATGAGGCCTGACACTGAGGAAGGAAGGAAGGGGGGAAGGAGGACCGCGTTTGTGCCTGAGCACCTGCCATGAGGGCAGGCCTTGGGCGTGGTGACAGGTGTGAGGACAGGTGTGATGACGCCTGATCTGCGTGCCCCTCTGTACTAGACACTTTTTTATTTTTTATTTTGATTCATCGTACACAAATGGGGTACAACTTTTGTTTCTCTGGTTGTACTAGGCGCTTTTTACAGGCATGCAGGAGGGAGAGTCCGGCTTCAAAGTCGGATAGTCCTGGATGCCAGCTGTGCTCTTCACTTCCGGACTGTGTCGCTTTTGGCTGAACCTCTCTGAGCCTCGGTTTTCTCATCTCTAAAATGGGATGAAGCCAGCCACGGGTTTGGGGGAGACAATGCGTATGAAGTACTTAACGCGGCGCCTGGTCCATAATGAACTTCTGTGTGCGGTGGGAGGTCCTATTTCCAGGTGGGGAAACAGGCTCCGAGCTGGGGAGTTCCTTATCGAGGGCCCCACACGGGTTAGTGGCCAAGAGGAGAGATCAGGTGTGGGGAGTCTGGGCCTCCTGCTCCACCCTGTGTTCTCTCTCCCCGCCTCTCTTGGCCCCTTGGGCCTATCCTGTTCCCCAGATCAGGGAAGCTTTGTTTGGAATTGTTTTTCCTAAGAAGTTTCCTCTGTGGTGCCACAGGATGACTCAGAGGCCTGAGTCACTGGAGGATGAGGGAGGGGAGTCGTGGGAGGGAGGTGGAGGGAAAGTTGAGAGGGAGAAGGAGGAGGCCCCAATTCTAGTCCTGGCTGTCTCTTTGCCTGATCAAGTGGGCCTGCTGAGTTCCCTCTTGCCTGGCCTTGGTTTCCCCCAGTATGAGAAACCCCAGGTCCCGGCCCCCACCCCAGACCTACAGACCCAGAGACTGGGGTGGCCTGGGCGTCTGTAGTTTTCCTGAACTCCCTAGGGATTCTGCTGCACCCTAGTCTGCAGAGGTGTTGGGGTAATGACGCAGGCTGCTCCCCGCTGTGCCTCTAAGTGGTAGCTCTGGAAAGCTCGCTTCTCTTGCGGGGGACTTGGGCAGAATGGTACACTCGAAGGCTGGGGCTTTTCTTTTCTTTTTAAACAGCATTCTTGAAATAAAACTTACATAATTTATTGAAGTAAATTTGCATGCATGTACTTCACCCATTTTCATGAATTCAGTGATTTTGAGTACATTTACAGAGTTATGCAACCATCTTCATGATCAAGTTCAAGAACATTTTCATTATCTCCCAAATACTCCTTGTGCCTGCCTGCAGTCAGCCTCCTCGCCCTGCCCCTGAGCCCCCCACTGATCTGCTTTCTGTGTCTTTGAGTGCCCAGCCCCCTTCTCCTCTCCCAGTGTCACCCTTTCTGGTCCTGTGACTTTGTGCAAATCATTGCCCTGCTCTGAACCTTGGATTTCTCCTAGTGAGAAAGGGGATAATCACACCCTCCTCGCAGGTGGTTGTTTGAATGTCACCAAAATGCACAGAGTATCTCATGCACAGTAAGAACCGGGCACGTGGGCGCCTGGTGCTCAGCACACAGGACATCTGTTAAACAGACCTCGCCAACATTTTAAAGCACTCACTCTGTGCCAGGCACTGGGCTAAGCACCTTGAATGCATTATCTGTTTCAGTCCCCGTGACAGCCCTAGTAGGTGAGTATTCACATCATTTCCACTTTAATAGCTGAAGAAACTGAGGCACTGAGGAGGGAATAGCTTTTGCAAAGTCAGGTAGGTGATAATGGCTGGGAGTCTGTGCCAGAGTGTGACCCACTTAATCGCCATACTGCGTACCTGCCCCTCTCCTCCAACTTTGAAAGTGAATCGTGCCTCAGTGCGTGGATCCAGGACAAGATTGATGACATGTATTTCCAAGGGATAAGATCTAGATGTGGGCTTGGGATTGGAAAGGTGGTACAAATGCACACAACAGACACGATGGGGTACTTGAATCGTGATCTGGGGCTTAAGTGACGTGGGATGCAGCCTCCAGGTGGACACACAGGATGATGATGTGTGAGGAACACAGGACCTAGCGTGTGGCGTAGTTACTGGGTATATGTGACACTGGGCACAGTACAACGTACATGATACAGAGAAGGGGTCCCAAGGGTATGAGACTTGAGCTGTGGCAACCATGCAGGCTCTGAGGCAACAGTGGGACCCTTTTTCATTTGGGATCCTCCATCATGTCAGTGCCTGGGGCCCCTGCAGGCGGTGACAGGAGCCAATTTTCTTCTCCTCACAAAGGCCTGCCTGTTTTCTTCCCTCCTCCCTCCCTCCTCCTCCCCAGCTCTTTGGATGCCAAAGAGTGGGAGTGTCCCAGAGGAGTGGTGGGGCTCCAAGAACCCCCACCACGAGCTCAGAGAGGGGTCAGGGCGTGGGGCCCAGTCCACACTCTGGAAGGGCCTGCCATCCCCCAGGTCCCCTCTCAGAGCCTGCTAGCCAGCATTGGCTGGGCTAGGTGCAGGGGCCGGGTAGTTTTCCTCTAATCCATTCCCCCTCGCTCCCCTCCTGGCCTCCGCTGCTGGCTCTGAGCTTGTCTGCATTCCCGGGCTGAGGGGAGAGCAGGAGATCCAGGAAGCAAATTGGTAACAGCTGCTATGGAAGCGGTGGCAGTGCAGGGGAGGAGGCCGTGGACTGCAGGCACACATTTCTTGATCCCTCCTAGTACCCGGAGCCCACTACCAAAATAAGTCCTATCTGCACAAGGACCCCACTAGCCTGGAGAAGACTGGGGCTCAGAGAGGCAAAGAGCTTGTCTGAGCTCATGCAGAGGCAGAGCCTTGGCCAGCCCCCAGGCCTCCTGCAGCAGGAAACAGGTCATACTGACACCAGGTTAGATGGCACAGAGGATGTTGGTGGTGCTCAGGGGGCAATGAGGTTTGAAGGGCGTGTGGGCACCAGATTGTGGAGGGCCAAGCTTAGGAGTTCTGACGTCTGTCTGCCCTGGGGGCTGTAGTAGGGTCTCCAGCAGGGAATAACACAACCTCTAGGGACAAAGGGCTGAGTGGGGCAAGAGTTTGGGCCAGTGAGGAAGTTGGTGAGCGATTCCAGGGGAAAGATGGGGATGCTGAACTGGGTTAGTGGCCGGTGTGGGGGTCTGGGGTTTGGGTGTAAGGGAGGGACAGAGGGAGCAGTTGAGTATCTCTGCTGTGGTCTCAGCCCTTAGGTACTATCCTGGTGGGATGATCCTGGTTGGGACCTGCCACCAAGGGTATCCCAGAGCATTCCAGAAGCCTGCAGAGGGTCAGGCATCTTTGGGATGATATGGATGATTGACAGGTACCTGGCTGGAGGTGAGGCACAAGAGCCCCTGGGAGAGAAGGCAGCACCCATTCTGGAGCCCTCCTTCCTGCCAGGGTGGTGTTCTGAGAGGGGCGACGGCTTTCCAGTGCTGTGCCTCTGTAGGTTAAAAGGATGGAACGTACTTTTTAAAAAATCTGTTAGAATTCAAAGAATCAGTGACAATAAAAAATGTTTTGAGTGTTTGATATTATAGCTCAAAGTTTAAGATCAATTTCAGTCTCTAATGATACTATAGTATTTGGATGCTGTAGTATTTTTCTTTTTTTAAAAAAATAAATTTTACTATGTATACTTAAGGAATATAACATGATGTTATATGATATATGTAGGTAGTGAAACAAGTGCACATATCCATTATCTCATATAATTACCCATTATTTTTATCCATTTTGTGGTGAGGACAGCTAAAATCTCATTTACCACAGATCCCAAATACAGTTCAATCTGATCACTGTCTACATGGCACTTGGATCCTACACTTCTTTATCCTACCCATCTGCTACTTTTCCTCTGACCTTCATTGTCTCATGGAGTTTTTGTAATTGATTTTTACTGGTGTCAAGGACCAGCAAACCTGTGAGATGACCTGACCAGTCTGTGCCTGAGGATACTAAAAGTTCAGAGAGGTTGAATGCCTTGCCCAGTGTCATCCAGCTAGTGAATGCGAGGACTGGGATCCTCAGGTGAGGCAGAAAGGCTAAGCTCAGAAAGGAGGGGAGGGGGTGAGTAGCAAGGCTGCCTCTCCTGAGATGATTTCCTCTCTACCACCAGCCCCACCCCAGGTCTCTGGTCCTGGGGTTCCTGGGCTGGAACCCTCCGGCTCTCCCCTGCTTTGGATGCAAAGACTCTGGGGGTCCAGGGTAGGTGTGGGGGCTATTGAGCTGACATGTGCAAGGGCTGGACAGGTACAGGGTGGTCCTCTTTGGATGTCAGGGTTACCAAGCACTTGCTCAGTGCCAAGCACAGTGTCAGGGACTCCATCCTACCAGACACCCCACAGGGTAGGAATCATTATGCCTTTTATAGAGAAGGAAACTCAAGTGTTGCAGAAGGAGCCACTTGCCTGCATCCCCTGGTGGTAGGGATTTGGGCTTTCTTCGGGTTCATTCCTGGACATGGCCTGGTGGTCCCTTAGTGGGAAGGTCATTCAGCTGTCACCCTGTTGGTCATTCTTGTGTTGCTACCTCAAGGAGACTCAGTCTGTGCTCTTGGATTCTGTCATCTCCCACCTTTTCCCTGCACCTACCTGCTTTTCTTTTCTTTTTTTTTTTTAATGTAGATAGACACAATACCTTTATTTGATTTATTGATGGGGTGCTGAGGATCAAACCCAGTGCCTCATGCATGCGAGGCAAGCGCTCTACCTGAGCCACAACCCCAGCCCACCTGCCTGCTTCTGTTCTTCTCAGGGGGTTCTGCCTGCAGGTACAAAGTGACATCCAGCCAGTGGGCTTGAGCTTCCTGCCAGACCAGCACCGAGGGAACCCGGGCTGTGTGGGGCCCGAGGACAGAGAAGGGCTTCATCTGGAGCCTGCCGCAGGAGGATGTGGCACCATCTGATGGCAGGCATCCTTGCTTCCACTAGGATGGACCCTGGTGGATCCCGGTGAAGGATGAACTTGATCCCCAGACAGGCAGGAGGGGACTTGTGGCCCCATGCACAACATTATTGGCTCTTGCTGTTTCTTTCAGCATCCTTGAATCCCAGGGCCCCAAGGTCCTTAGAGATGGGCTGGTTTGCTTGTCCTCTGAGTCCTCTTGGCAGGGTCACCACTGGGACATCTCATTACCTCTAAGAAGAGAGAAGAGAACTACTATTTTTTCCCAGTTTATTTTTTAATTGTGATAAAATACATCATAAAACTTAACACCTTAACCGCTTTTAAGTGAACAGTTGGATGATTAAAGACATTGTTAATGTGTAACCCCCACCAGCCCCCCGCCCCACTGTCCATCTCCAGAACTCTTCCTCTTGTGGAACTGAAACTCTGTCCCCTTCCGCAGCCCCTGACAGCCATCAGTCTACTTTCTGTCCCAGAATGTTGACTACTCTGAGTTCCTCCTATGAGCATTTGTCTTCTTGTGAATGCCTTATGTCATTTAGCATAATGTCCTCCAGGCTGGTTCACAGGGCGGAATTCCCTTCCATGTGAAGGCTGAGCGACCTTCTGTGGTATAGAGGTGTATTTTGCTTACTTATTCATTCACCCATGGATGCTTGGCTTGCTTCCATGTTTTAGTTCCTGTGAATGATGCTGCTATGAACCCAGATATACAAGTCTTGCTTTTGGAAACCAGCCTCTTTGCACATCTATTTTATGGAAGGCATGGTTCTAAGATCTTTCACATTTATGGTCTCATTTCATCCTCCCAATTGTCATTCAAGAAAGACATTTTTAACCATACTTTATGCATAAAGAAATCAAGTCTCAGAGAGATACAGACTCACCCAAGTGCACCGCCTAACAATAATAGCAGCTTTCTTTACACATGCTTAATCTGCACCAAGCCTTGTGCTAAGCCCCAAACATATTTTACCTTATTAAATTCTCACCATAATCCTGGGAATAAGGCATTTACAGATGAGGAAATCAAGGGTCAAAGCACCAAAGTGTCTTGCTCAAAGCCACTCAACTGCTAAGTGGTAGACCAGAAACTTACACCCAGATGTTTCTGTTTGCAAAATCACAAACACAAGGCTACTCCCTTTGTTTTTCTCCCTCTTGGAAAGTCCTTCCTCTGGGTAGCTGCCTCCCTGGCTTCTCCTGCTCGTTCTGGCTCTGACTGGGGCCTCATGGACCCTGCCTCTTCCACCCGTGTCTTCTGCGGTTCTGGGCCTCTCTGTCCTGCTGCTGACTGGTACTTGTGCCAGTGGCAGGGGACCAGAATACAGTCATTTGCAGCCATTTGTAGGCCCAGCTGCTGGCCTGACAAGTCTCCCAGGGCTCCTCCCCCAGACAAGGGGAGATTGGCTGCCAATATGGGTCCTGGCAAAAAGGGTGCCAGGCTCACACCCATGGCCAGATCTCGCTGCTTCCAGGGCACAGGGTCAGGAAGTGGTGGGGCCAGGCCCTTTACAAATGTCCTGTCCTGGCTCTCAGCACTAGGTGGGGTTGGCTCCGGAAGCTGGGAAAGGGCCAGTGGCTTCAGTCCCTGGGATAGTTGGCCTCCCAGATAGAGGCTTAGCCCAGCCCACTGGCCATCTTCCCAATAGTTGTCCACACCCAGGATGGGCTTGGCCAAGGCAGATGCCCAGCTGGCCTGTCAGGGAGCCCTGTCACATGCAGACCAGGCCTTGGCTCTGGCCCGGTTGTCAAAGAGACCTGAGTTCTAGATTTCTGCCAGGCTCTTGCTTTCTGGCTCTGAGACATCACCCCTCTTGTTCTTGGTATGATCGTCCACAAAGACAGGAGGGACTAATGCCCGTGGTTGCTAAGAAGCCCTGCTCAGTGCTGTGTACTCTAGCAGGCTGTGCCTGTTCCCTGGACAGCCCTGCAGCTTAGCTTGACTCACTGTCCCTATTTACAGATGAGTGACCTGAGGCTCACAGAGGGAAAGAACTTGCTCCAGGTCACACAGCCCAGACCTGAGCCCAAGTCCCACTGTGGAATCTGTAACCTTTCTCCTGCCCCAGCGTGCTGCTCTCCTCAGTGCAACGGGCTGAACTCGGGCCTCTGGGAGAAGAACTCCTATTGTGTGTCATGCCTTAGACCCTCTCCTTGCTGCACGAGCTCAGTACCATTTTCCCCATTTTATAGTTGGGGAAACTGAGGCCTCGATCACAGGGGCTGAGTCTGCTAGATTCTAAAACCTGTGTTCTTTCAAGTTCACAGGGCAAGCTAGAATTTGCTGAGGCCCTGTCCAGATTCACTGGGTTTCATAACTGGCTTCTCTGTTTACTGACCGTTGTCCCTGTTAGCAAAATCCCAGGCCAGAGTGGCGGGTGAACAAGGAGGTCCAGAGAGATGAGCCAAAAGCAAACAAGCTCTGAGAGAGGGCTTCCCACGAATGGCTGGCTGCCTGGGAAAGCAAGAACAACAGTGTTTGGGGTGAAGAGAAAAGAACAGGGTGGTGTCTTCCAGGCTTGGCCAAGGCCTTTTGTACATTGTGGCCAGGAGTGGAGGGTGAGGGGGCGGCCACCTCCTCTGGTGTCTGGGAGCTGCCCTGGGAGGCCCACAGAGACACAGAGACTGGCCTGAAGGTGCAGAGGGAGGGAGGGCCTAGGTCCTGGGTCTACCTATGGGGCAGGAGGGCCTGCCAGAGGGATGTGGGCTGTACACTCCATGCTGTGCAAAGCTCCCTGCTGTTGCGTGGTGCTGAGGAGCATCCGGGGAGAGCCAAAATCAGAGGTCAGGGAATCTCCAAGCAAGGGTCTGGGGATTTTCCTGGGACACACCTTTGTTCTGGGCACTGACATGGAGCATCTGGAGAGCTAGAGGACTTTTGCGGTGCCTCCTGCCCTGGCCTGGCAGGTGTGGCAGAGACGGTGGCCCTGAACACTCCTGGTGGCCAGCTTAACTTGGGCGTGACTGGTTTAGCAACTGCAACCCTTCATCTGCATGTGGCCCTGTGGCTCCCTGCTTGGGCCAGGTGGTTCCAGGGACTCCTGCTTGATTCCCCGCAGCCAGACTGGGCTCTGGAGCCAGCCGGACATGTGTTTGAGTCTCAGCAATGCCTCCATCTAGCTGAGTGACTCTGGACAAATGACTGTCCTTCCCTGAGTCTCAGTTGCCTCAGCTGGGCCCAGAGGTGAGATAGTATGCTGTCATGAGCCTCCCCACCCCGAGTCAGGGGCTCTGGGCTGTCTGATTCAGAAGGACCTGATTCAGAGGCATCCTGGTCCAGTGCCCCATCTTCCAGGTGGGCACGCTGAAGCTCAGAGACATGTAGGTTCTGGGTATGATTGCACAGCCAGTACCTGGGAATGCCGGGGCTAGAAAAGAGGCAGAGTCTGAGCATAGGACCTACCCTGTCTTTTGCATATGGAGATGCTGAGGCCTAGAGAGGACTTGTCCAAAGTCACCCAGGAAGTCAGTGGCAGAGCTAGCCCTAGCAAACTTCCCCTCCCCAGAACTCATACATCTTCTTCCAGGCCCGAAGCAAAGTAGGACAGTTTTGCCGCATCAAAGTCACCACTTCTCAATGCCCTGTAGTGAGTGTTTTGGACTCTGGGCTCCCAGGAAGCAGGAACAGGGGCTTGGAGTTCAGCTCTCCAGGGCTACAGCCAGGTCCATAGCTATATGGCAGGCAAAGTATAGGGCCTTTGTGATCATTAACTTGGGTCCGGCGACCCTGGGCTGGCGGTCCATGACCCCTGGGGTCTAGGCCAAGCCACAACGCCCCTCTGTTAATCACCAACTGGCCAGTCCAGGCCACACTGCTCCAGAAGGCTGCTCAACCGGGCCAGCTGCTGGCTGGAGTTCACTCTGGGGGCTGGGAAAACAGGGACATTTTTCCTTCCTATTTGTTTGGATTTTCAAAATTGTCTAATGAGCAAGTATCACTTTAAATGTATTTTAAAAGGTATTGCTCTTCATATATGAAAAAAATATGTTGAATATATACTTGTAAATTTTCAAACCCCACAGCGATGCTTTTACAATGTTTTCAGTAAGTATCGGGAGGTATAATTGACGTGCCATAACAATTCACTCACTGTACACATACAATTCTGTGATTTGTAGTCGATTTAATCAGTTGTGTAATCATCACCGTAATTCAGTATTAGAACATTTTCATCACCCTAAAGAGTTCCCTTTGCAAACTGCAGTGACCTGGGCACTTCCTGTAGCCTCAGGCAGCCCTGGCTATGTCCATGAGGAAAATCTTCCCCTTCGTTTCTTACAAGCAAACTGCCTTGACAGGTTGGTGTCTACTGGCTTCTTAATGGTCCGTGCAATAAAAGAAAGAAAGAAAGAAAACAGTCAAACAATAACAACAAAAAAACTCATAAAAAGGAGGAGAGAAGCACACTCTAGACATTGTTATAGTTTGCTTTTTTGCACCTGGAGATCTTCTGCTTATTGAGTGCCTACTATGTGCCAGGCACAGTCTGATCTAGCTCATTCTTTTTTCACAGCTGCATAGTAGTCCATTGTATAGCAGCTCCATAATTTATTTAACCAGGACATTTGGGTCTTTTCCAGTTTTCTTCAGACAATGCTTCAGTGAACATCCTTGCACGTATATTTTGCTGTTTGTCTGTATTTCTGTAGGAAATGTTGTATTGTGCATTTTGAATTCATATAATCAAATTGTTATCCCGAGAGATGAAACTGGTTTATGCTTCCGTCAAGCACCTGAGAGCAGTGGGCTTTCTGACGATTCTCCAGATGGCTTGGAAGAAGGAAGAACTCTCTGAATTTAGGCCCAGGCAGCCTACTTCAGGCTTTGCGGGGCCTGGGGTGAACTTACTAGGCCTTGGAGCCCTGAGACCTCAGGCACCCCTTGATATGCTAGATACAATCCAGACTCTTCAGTGTGGCCTCTGGGCACCTGCCACCCTCTCCGGCAGCATCACTCTGTTCCCTGCGTTGCAGACTGGACCCTCAGCATTCACCATAGGCGGCCCAGATTTTCCTGCCCTTTGCTCATGTGGTTCCCTCCCCTGGAATACTTTTTCTTTCCAGTCTCCGCTGTCTCTGATATTCCAGCCCCTCCTCCAGGAAACCTCCGTATAACCCCAGAGTCTCAACTGCCTTATATGAGTTCCCTTAACCTTTGATCTGGTCCCCACCTCCATGCCCTTTTAAGTGGGAGGAAATTGTAGGTGGGAAAAGGCAAACTTCAACCCGATTAGATAAAAGCCATCTAAGGAGCTGAGATGGGTGACTATAGATTCAGGGACAGGGGAGGGACACTTTCATTGACCCATCTGCAGGCCAGGCTGTTTCCACGTGGACTGATTTAGTCCTCAGCAATTTCTATACCCATGTAAGTGTAAGATTTAGGCATGGAAGAAAGAAAGTAACTTCCAGGACTCAAACCTAGATCTCCCATGTCCCACTTATGAGCCTGGGACTGGGAGAAGACTCAGACCCTGTCTTGCCCAGGTAGAGCGCATAGGGAATGCCCCAAATGGACGGGAAACTTCGAGAAGCAACAAAGACGTGTTATTCAGAGACAAGAAGCCCAACCCTGAGACACCAGCTAAGGGAGGTGGATAGAAGTGGTTGTACCCAGGGACAGAAGTAAATGGTGTCAAGAGGGAACAACCTTGCAGGACTTTGTGACTAGGTTTGATCAAAATAAAACTTTTGAAAAGAAAAGCATTTTTTAAAAAAAGATGGAAAGAAAGGCTGCTTTGAGTGAAGTAGAACCCGCAAGCCCAGAAGTTGGTAGTTTTAGTCAGGTGTCTGAGTGTGGCATGCTTCACCTGCCCGGAGCTGGTGGCATGTGTGGTGCCCAGGTGGGGGTTCTGAGCCTGACGGTAGCATTTGTTAGCTGCGTGCAGGTTGTTTAATCACTCTGCACTCAGTTTCCGCTTCTCTAAAATGGGCTGCCCTTGGTACCAATCTGATGCACCAGTGGAAAGCTCACAGTGTTAGTTCATGTCGTCGTCGTCGGTGTTGTTGTTTTTACTGGAAATAGGTGCAGGGAAGAGAGAGGGCTTGTGCAGGTTGCACAGGAAGATGAGGCTGAGCTGTGCTCTCCGTGGTGCTTTCACGCACCCATTTAGCTCACACTGAGTTGGCACCGGTTGTATGCCAGGCCCTGTGCTGGGTCTTCTTCGGGGAGCTGGGATTCAGGGCCAGCCGCGCCCAATCGGGTAGGTCCGGGTGGGAACCCAGATGTTTCCAAGATCCAGGACAGATCCCCGCCTCTCCCGCGGGCCCGCAGGGGCCCAGCCCAGCCCTGCGCCCTCCCTGAGGGGCGGTCCCTTGCTTGGGCGGGATGGGCTGGCGGCTACTTAAGGTCTGCGACCCGGGGCCTGGGGCTGCCGACTGGGTGCTCTGGCGCCGTCGCCGCCATGGCTCGGCACCGCTCCGCGTCCGCGCTGCTCCGCGCGCTGCTCCTGGCGCTGTGCGCGCTGTCGCCGCGGGTCCGCGCAGCCACCGCGTCGCGCGGGGCGGCCCAGGCGCGGCCGCCCCAGGGGCGGGCGTCCGAGGCGCGGGTGAGTGCCCGGGGGGCCCCGGGGCTCCCGGAGTAACTCTCTATTGTAAGTTCTTGCAGATACAGCGCTAGGAAAAGGGGAGTAATTCAGGTCTAGAATGGAAAAACTGTTTTGTTGCTTTGTAAGTATCTCTCGCTGCTTCCAGGGCTCTCGGGTGAGGGTGGGAGCCTCGGGGCCATGGCTGTTTCCCTCCCTACAGGCTAACCCACCCCTTGGCCGGAGTTCTTTTCCTTCGTCGCTTTCTGATTTCTTACCCATCTCTGCCGCCTGATTTCTCTTTTTCGTGTCTGATTTCTCCTCCTGTCCGCCTGACTTCTCTCCTTGCCTCCTTTGATTTCTTCTTCCATTTCAGATTCCTCCCCATTAGATCTCTCTCTCTTGCTCCAGTTTTCTACCTCTTGTGTGATCTCACATCCATCTGCTTAGCCTCATTGCTGTTGTTTATTCTCCCCGCTCCGCTGTCTCCACTGCCCTCCTTCCTCCTCCTCTCCTGTTTGGTTTTATGTTGTTCCACCCCTCACTCTTCTGCCTGAGCTCTAATCCAAGTCTCGTCCCTCTGACTTCTCCCATTTGATTTTGACTCCACCGGATCTCCCCTCCGGCCCGAGGAGACCTGCGCCTGCTGATTTCCACCCCCTGACTCCAGCCTAACCCTCCCGCTCGCTGTCTCCAACCCTAGTGCATGTCTGACAGCCTTCCCCTCTCCCTGACTCCTCCTCTCCAACAGGCTCCTGCAGACCCAGGCTGCGTCCTCTCCGCCTTTTCCAAGAAATGGATCTTGGGGGTGGGTGTTGGGGGGCAGGAGGGAGGAGGCAGACAGCTCAGGAGGCCACTTGGGCTTGTCGATCCAGTCCCTTCTTGAGTGTGCGATTGGGACAGATGGGACAGGCGCAAGCTTACCACTTCCAAAGAGCAAAAGCAAACAGGTTATGTGACCTTGGGCTAGTCCCTCCCTTTTGGGGCCTCAGTTTCCCTATCTGTAGAGCCGAGGTGGGCAGTGAGCTGAGAACCCTTTAGTTCTAAGAACCATGATGGTGCTGGAAGGGAGCAGGCTGAACCCCTGGGGACCCCTAGATGTATCACTACCATCTGAGGGTGTCTACCCATAGACCCAGAGTAGCCTGGGGCAGTCCCTCTTTGCTGTTTTCTATCTGGGTGTCCATTCACCTCTCTGTGCCTCTGTCATCACAGCCAATTGGCAATAAAAAGGGAGGGAGAAGGGAGGTGGAGCCCTCTGCCTCCCCCATCACCAGAAAAAGCAGATCAGGGAGCTGAGCTGGAGAGACAGATGCTCGCCAAGGCACAGGATTTGGAGCCTAAGACTTGCCCTGTTTGCTGACTCATAGAAAGGGGTCCCCCGGCCGCGGGAGGCTCAAGTGAGACGCTCTTGGTGCTGGAACCCGCCCTCCCTCGTGCCCGGGGTCTCTGCCTGCCCAGACCGGTGCCCCTGCTCAGGCTCTGCCCCGTCTCTCCCCAGCCCAGCAGCATGGTGGTGGAACACCCCGAGTTCCTCAAGGCAGGGAAGGAGCCCGGCCTGCAGATCTGGCGCGTGGAGAAGTTCGACCTGGTGCCCGTGCCCCCCAACCTCTATGGCGACTTCTTCACGGGCGACGCCTATGTCATCCTGAAGACGGTGCAGCTGAGGAACGGGAACCTGCAGTACGACCTTCACTACTGGCTGGGTGAGGCGCCCCTCCCAGCTGCTGTCCAGCCCCAGCCCCACAGCAGCGACCTCTGAGCTGTGGTCCCAGGAGGTACCCGGGAGTCTCGCTGATGACCGAGTGCTAAGTATGTGCAGGCTCTTGGCTAGTGGTCATGTGTCCCCAGACTCCAGAGCCAGCCTGGGCACGTTCTGACCCCAGCTGTGATCTGACCTTTGGCAAGTCGCCAGTGTCCCTGTGGAGTGGACATGATACCCAGCTGCACTACCTCAAAGGAGGGTCGTGAGGGTAAAAGAAGTTAGGTGGGTGACTAGGACACAGAGGACCCTCTGCAGCTTCCCTGGCCCAGATCCAGTCAAACCCCTGCAGTCGAATCTGTGGAGCCAGGAGCCCGGGGTCTCTAGACTGCAGATCTGTTCTGCAATGGTGTGGGGCCCGATCCCCCATTACACAGGTGGACTAACCGAGGCTCACAGAAAGCAGAGGCTTGTCCAGATTCTGTGGTGAGGCCAGGGCCATGCTGGAGGCACCACCCTCCTGTCCCCAGGGTGCCGGAACCGCTTTGGGGAAGCCAGCCTCATGCTGCTCTGATGTCTGTCTGCCAGGCAACGAGTGCAGCCAGGATGAGAGCGGGGCGGCCGCCATCTTCACCGTGCAGCTGGATGACTACCTGAACGGCCGGGCTGTGCAGCACCGCGAGGTGCAGGGCTTCGAGTCGGCTACCTTCCTCGGCTACTTCAAGTCCGGCCTGAAGTACAAGGTGGGTTGGACCCTACCTTGCTTGAGTGGCCGGGACCGATGCGTTCATGGTGGGGCTCACTCGGGTTCACCTGTCTGCTTCGCAGGGCGGTGGGCCGGCAGGTGGGAGGCAGGCTTCAGAGTCAGCCAGCTCTGACTGGGGACCCCAGGCCCTTCCAGCCGTGGGATCCTGGACAGATCACATGCTCGCTCTCTCTGAGTCTTTGATTCCTTATTTTAAAATGAGGAGAGGACAGTTCCCCGTAACCTCATAGTGCTGTCTTCCTGCCCCAGCAGCGAGGAGTGGGTCCTTCTGCGGGCCCTATTTCTGCACCCTGTCATCGATGGCCCTTGCCGGGAAGGGCCTGTGTAAGGCATTTGATAAAGCACTCTTGGTCACATCCCTCTTTCTGATCCCTAGAATCCCTCCTGCATGTGAACTCTTAGGACAGCTAAGACGGCACTTTCCCTAAGCTCCTGGCCAGGTGGGACTGAGCAGAACCCATCTGGGAGCCCCAGGAGGCAGCACCCTAATATTCTGAGTGACCTCCATCCAGCCACTTGACTCCAGAGCCTACCTTTCCTCTCTGGTTGCAGGAGAACCAGTTGTACCTGCCCAGCGGGGCCAGAAGAGGATTTGGTGAAAGGCAGGCTGGGAGATGCCTTGCGCAGGGCTTGGTTCCTTGCAAGGGCAGAGGGAAAGCTTTAGATTTGCAAAGCTGGGGCGCTCTTGGTCAGGACAGGGAGGGGATCACAGGCTTCCTTAGCTAGATGAGCCTTAATGTCAGGGCCCGAGCTCTCGTTTTATGGAGGGCAGAGGAGACTGAAATGCAGAGAGAACTAGCAGCTGGCCCAGGGTCTCCCTGGTACCAGATCTCCTGACTCCTGGCATTCTGTCCACTAGACCAACATCCCTTTGACCAGGGTGCCAGGGTAGGCGTCAAGCCCTGTCTGTGTCAGGTCACCCCCTGCAACGCGGGCAAGGTGTGCGCCCGGCGTCCTCACGCCCTCCATTCGCTCATTCGCGGGACACGCAGTTCTGAAGTCCCTGTCCCCGCCGTGCCTGCTTACTGTGCTGTGATGCAGCAGGCACTGTACCGGGAACGTCCCTTGTCTGGCTTAGGCCCTGTGGCTGTCCTGGGAGTAGAGCTCCACTTCACAGGTGAGGCACCTGAGGCTCAGGGCGGTCACGAAACCAGCAAGTGTGGAAGCCAGCTTCACACCCACCAGGCCTGTGTTCCCCGGATCCTGTCAGGCTCTGGGCTGAGCCCTGGGGTGCCTAGGTGAGGAGGGCGGGTCCCTTCTCCAGGAGGGAGAAGATGGGCAGGCCAGGAAGAGCATGCAGGTGGGCAGCAGATGGTGGTCACTTCCTCAGGGCGTCCAGGGACGAGCAGGTGTCTGCTCAGCTGTCTTGTCTAGTCCCATTTCTCAGGCACTAGGTCTCGTGTGGTCACAGAAATGGAAGTCCTTATGCTCAGAGGATGTGGCAGACCAGATCAGGGACACCCCAGGGTTGGTTTTTTTGTACGGGGGATTGAACCCAGGGCACTCTACCACTGAGCCACATCCACAACCCTTTTTATTTTTCATTGCGAGACAGAGTCTCGCTAAGTTGCTGAGATTGTCCTTGAATTTGTGCTCCTTCCTTCTCAGCCTCCCTAGTCACTGGACTCACGGGCCTGGGCCACCACACCTTATTCACTCCCCGATTTTCAGAAATGAATAAGGGTGATCAGAACCATAACCATAACCAGGTATTGGGCCTTTGCATTCAATTCTAACTGTAGCCTTTAGGATGGTTTGTAATATTCCCATTTCATAGATATATATGAGACTGGGGCTCAGTGGAGTGAACTAATTTGCCCACATCCACAGCTGGTAGGTTCTTACCACTGGAACTTGTGTTGCTTACTATGTGTCCAAGACTCTTCTGGGCACTATACTTATTTAACTCGTTTCACCTTATGAGGTAATTACTAAGATTAGCATCATTTTGGAAATGATGAAAGAAGGCGCAGAGAAGTTAAGCTCCTTGCCCGAGGTCACACAGCTGGGACTGGGATTCAAACCCAGGTGTGAAGGGGCTGGCACAGAGCTGATTCAGAGCAGACATTTCGAGATTCCCTGATCTTGCATCTTAGCCCAGATGGGGCCTAGCGTCTGCATGTTTAACAAGCCTCCCTCACCGCCCCCACCCCCAGGTGATTTTCTGGGATGTTCTTGACCTTATTTTGAGGAATGCTTCAGAAAGCCGGATCCCAAACGGGGCTCAGATTTGGCACTTCAGTCCTGAAAGGCTCTGGCTCCTGGTGGAAATGTGAGGTTCCATGCGGGTCCTGTTTGCTACTCTGTGCAAGTCCCCAGGCCTGCCCCGCACTTGGCAGGCCCAGCCCGGGTTCTCAGCAGGGTCCCTCATCAATTATGGATGCCCAAGGAGCAGGGCTGGTCACGCAAGACTTGTTCCTGTGACAGCCCCTTCCTGGGAGCCAGTCTGACCTCCAGTGTGAGAAGGGGCAGGTCGGGGACTGGACCTGCTGGGAGGAGCTGGCTGGCTCCGCGGGGCCCCTCCTGTTCTGACAGCGCCCCCCCATCTTAGTCACTGCACAGTGCAGGATGGTTCGGAACCCCCACCTTCCCATCCTGCGGCCCCTTCACTTCAGACAGAGGGGGGACCCCCTGGGGCCAGGTTATTTGAAACCCTTTGTTCAAATCCATCCAGGACCTGGCAGAGTCCTAGGAGCCCCTGGACCTAGAAACACAGTTGGAAATGCAGAGAATCATTGGAAACTGTCTTCTCCCCTTTATTGTAAAAGGAACTCCTGAGTTTAGAAGGTAGAAGGACCAGCCCTGCCAAAAATTTTTAGTTGTTTTATAAACAGTTTGATATCTTTTTTTTTTTTTTTCATGTAAATGTCTCTTGCTTTTCCCCTTCTCATGGTAAGAAAGATGCAAGTTTAATGCAAAATATCCAATGGTACAGGAGTATACAGGTTGTGGACAGTGAAAGTCCCCCCGGGTTCCCTCTTGTAGGTATGTTCCAAGTGGCAGTTCATTTTTTTTTTCTTTCTTTCCATGAACGTACCTGTCTCATCATTTCAATTTGGAAAGTGACTCTTTAAACAGTTTATCCTATTGAATTTCAAATTATTTGATACCAATCTCTTCCCACCTAATGATGAGAAAAGAAACAACAGTTGAATCTAAAGATAGAAAGCAACAATGAATCTGAAGATTTTAGTAAAAAAATAGGAGTAACCTCCAAAAAAATTCCTGCCCCCTATCTTTGGAAATCCAATAGTGTTTTCTCAGAGCATTTATTTATTTATGTTAACTAATCTTGCCAAGTGTAATTTCCTAGATCAGTAAGAGTAAAGGAGTTAATCAGGAAACTCATGGCCACAATCATGAGAAATCAAGTATTATTCTATTTTATAAATTTTATACAGAGAAGTCCTGACAATTGAGATTTATGACATAAAGTAACCCTTTTCCTTTTTTAAGAAAAAGGTTTTTTTATCTTGCCAACCGCCCCCCCCCAAAACCCAGGGACTCTCTACCACTGAGCTATATATCCCCAATCCTTTTTTTTTTTTTTTTTTTTTTTTTTTTGGTACTAGGGATTGAACCCAGGGACACTTAACCACTGAGCCACATCCCTCCCCTTTTAAAAAGTATTTTATTAGGTACAGGGTCTTGCTGAGTTGCTTAGGGCCTCACTAAGTTGCTGAAACTGGCTTTGAACTCATGACCCTCCTGCCTCAGCCTCCTGAGTCGCTGGGAATACAGGCCTGCACCAACACACCTGGTCCCAATCCTTTTTTTTTTGTCTTTTGTTTTTTGTTTTGACACAAGGTTTTGCTAAGTTGCTGAGGTTGGCCTCAAACTTACTATCCTCCTGCCTCATCCTCCCACGTAGCTGGGATTACGGGCAAGTGCCACTGTGCCTTGCTAGGGTTTTCAGTTTTCTTAGTAATAAAAACAAAAAGGCATGCTCGATCCAGTTAAGAATTTTAGAGGTGTATTTTTTTATACTTAATTTTTTTATTTGTTTAGTTATATAGAGGTGTATTTTTTTTTTTTTTTTAATGCCTGGTCTTCCTTTCCTCTTGTCTCCTCATTTCCTTGTCTCTGAGGAATCAGTAGGAAAAGTTGGTGGGTCCTTGTACCTTTTGGAAAAGTCGTTCAGATCCGCTCTCCCTTGATGTCCAGCTGAGTGGAGCTCCAGGTCAGGGCTGGGCTGACAGATCACTGACCTGTCCCCAGACGGGAGAGTGGAGAGGTGAAACCCAGCACCGCTGCCAACTAGCGGGAACCCCAGCACGTTTGGTCTGGACTCTCCTGGAGCCTCCTTTTCTTTGCTAGTGACATGGGTGACACGAGCAAATGGGGTGACCTCGTGGGCTTGCGTGTGCGGAAGGCAGGACTGGTCCTGGTGGAGCACAGCCGTCACGTGCGGTGCGTCCTCCTCCCTGGCTGCTCCTCACCTGCTCCCAGCCAGCTCCCCTCCATCAGCCCCCAACCATGTCCTTAGCACTCTGCTCTGCTCTCAGATCCCAAGCATCAGTGCCACCCAGTGCCTGAGCCCCCTTAGGCCTAGCCCTGCACCCCAGCACCCCATCTTGTTTCTTCAGATGACAGGGAAGGTGACGGGTTGTTGCTTGCTACTTAGTTGTGGGCGGTGAAGTCGAGAGTGGAGGCTGTGAGCCTCCCCCTGCTGCACATCAAGGTCATTCACAGAGTGGCACCCACAGCTCCCTCCAAGGGCCCTTGAAGCCAGGCACAGAGGCAAAGTCAGCTGAGGCTTGACAGCTCCACCCAGTCAGGGAATGTGGAAAGGCTCTGTGCTGATCCCAAGAAGGGACACCAGGGGGCGTTCCAGCTCCTGGCACTTGGAAAATGGCTCAGAGCGGGGCTTGTTCCTGCCTCCCATCTGGGTGACCCCAGCAACCTTTGCTGCAGGAAGCCTGATGCTGGGGCAAGAACGTGGGTCTTACACGCTGGGTTCGAATCCTGGCTGCACCATCTGCCAGCAGTGTGATCTGGGGCGAGCCCCTCACCTGTGGGCTCTGCTTCCCTCTGCTGTGAGGTGGGGTCATGATACCTCTCTCATGGACGATGCCTGCAAAATGTCCCGCACAGTGGGCATTGTCATGTCACAGTATTATGTATTGCTAACTGTGAGTGGACATGACAGGGGCCTGATTCAGACAACTCCCTTTGCCTCCTTGCCCTCAGCGAGTGTGACTTGCATCAGACTTTGCACATCTCTGCAGAGAGAAGTAAGCAGAGAGGGACCTGGTGGGGTGGCTGCATTTCCAGTCTCTCGGAAGCCCTTCCGCTTCTACCCTCTTGTAGCATGGAGAAGAGAGAAGTATCAGAGCGGGAGCAGGAGGCAAAGTTGCCAGCCTTGACTGCCGCAGGCTTGCTGAGAGCCCATGAGTAAGTCACTTCACTTCTCTGGGCTTCAGCTCACCGTGGTAAAATGGGGTGCGGTCTTAGGACCTATTTTGCTCTGTCCTTGGGACCTGTAGCTGGTGGGAAGAAACCCCAGCCAGTTTTCCTTGGGTTTCTACTGAGCCAGGGGCATTTGGGCTGTAGCAGGAAAGCCCTCTGAAGACCTGCTACAAGACCAGTGATGCCTGCAGCCACCCAGCACTGTCCCGGCAGGGTAACTGTCCCTTACCTCCAGCTCCGTTGGGTGGTACAGGCAGATGGGGTGGGTGGGGCCAGTGCCCAAACACTTCCCAGGGATCCTTGAAGGATGGGAAGGATTTAGAGTGCCTTAGTGCTTCCCAAAGGGGTTTTGCAGAGCACTTGAGCTGGAGGCAGGATGTGGTGGAGATAGGTGGTTCTTGATTCAGTCGGGTCAGGGAATGCCGGAGGCAAGCAGGGAATTTGCCAGCACCTACACTTAGCTCTTGTGCATTGTGTAGCAGTCAGCAGTGGGGAGTAAGGACTATCCCCTACACTTTCTGATCTTGGAACCCTTTCCTTGCAGAGTCTCATGGGGGAGTTGGGTGTCATAACTTTCCTTGGGAAATGCTGGTTTTGAGAAAGGAATATTTGCAATTTTTTGATTTAGGGAAGTGACTCCAGGGGTCTTTTTAGTGGAGTGAATATGAGATTCAGTGGGACACAGTGTGTAGGGAATTTAATTCTTAAAACTGTGTGGCCTTGGGCAAATTTTGTTCCTTTTCTAAACCTCAATTTCCTTCTCTGAAATGAGCATAAGAATGTCTCAAATGATAGGATGTGAGAATTCTGCATTGACTGATTATCACGGGATGCTGTACAACCCTGAACCACAGGCAGAGTTTCCTTTACCATGATTCTATGCTCTTCCTACTTTCTTCCCTGGACCCTGACCCTGGATTAATGCTGCTTCCTTCCCCCAACAGAAAGGTGGTGTGGCATCGGGATTCAAGCATGTGGTACCCAACGAGGTGGTGGTGCAGAGACTCTTCCAGGTCAAAGGACGGCGTGTGGTCCGTGCCACTGAGGTGCCTGTGTCCTGGGACAGCTTCAACAATGGTGACTGCTTCATCTTGGACCTGGGCAACGTGAGTCCTGCCCCACCCTTCCCAGGGGCTGCTGACACCAGGGAGATGGATACAGTCATAAATAGGTGCAAAGACACTCATAAACAGGGCAAACCCCAGGGATCAGCAGGCCCTGTGCCCTGTGGGTAGTCAGAGACCCATGGACAGATGTGTCCAGCATGCATAGACTCCCACACGTGTAGACTCAAGCCCATTGGGCACATGTGCATAGACTTGAGTACACCTTGTTTACACAGGAATTCGATTGACACCTAGACTCCCTGACACTTTTGTTTATATTTCTTGTGTACCTTCCCCCTGACCCATAGTGGGATTAAACCCAGAGGCTTTTTTTTTGCTTGTTTGCTTTTTTGATACTAGGGATTGAACCCAGAGATGCTTAACCACTGAGCCACATCCTCTTTGTATTTTTTATTTTGAGTCAGGATCTCACTGAGTTGTTAGGGCTTGCTAAATTGCTGAGGCTGACCTTGAATTTGCGATCCTTCTGCCTCAGCCTCCCAAGTCCCTGGAATTTTAAGCATGTACCAGCATGCCTGAATAACCCAGGGTCTCACTAAGTTGGTGAGGCTGACCTTAAACTTGCCATCCCCCTGCCTCAGTTTCCTGAGTGACTCTTGTGTACCTTTTGACATAAACACCCACTTGAAAGTATATGTCAGGCATGGGTAAAAACTACAGGCTCCTGCCCACCAAGCGTGGACATCTGCACCGTAGCAAATGCCCTCATGTGTAGACCTGGGTCCACATGTATGTGTCATACCCATGGATGCATGCATATATATCACTTATGACAGTGAATGTGGGATGCACTCCCCACTACCCTATAAATGGGTGATGCTTTGTACACACTTGCCTCACAGATCCGTGTGAGCACAAACCTGCAAATGGACCCCGCAGGACATTCCACCCCAAGACTCATGTGCACATATGCCCGTGATGTGATGGCCCCCATGACTTAGCGTGAGCTTTTTAATAGAGTAGAACAGACTCAGACACAGAAAAGTGTGTGAGTCCTGAGTGTCCAGCTCAGTGGATTTCACAGCACAAACATACCCACGTAACACCAGATCAAGAAACAAGCTCACCGGAAGGCCTCTGTTGCCATCTTCCAGGCTCTTTACCCACAGGGCCATCATCTGGAACTCTCTCAAAGGCATAGATTGGTTTCACCTGTTTCTCAACTACAGATTTGGCAAACCTCACTCTTTCATGACTGAATTCTTTGACTTAACATTGCATTTGTGAGATTTATCTGTCTGTTGCGTTTTGTCATGCAGTTATTCTTCTTGCTATATAAGATTCACTTGCATGGTGTCCCACAATGTATTTATCCTTTATATTGCTGATGGACACTTGGGGTGGTTTCTGGTTTGGGCTCCATCCTTGCCCAGGTCCTTTGGTGGACATTTGAGTATAGTTCTGACAGATATGTTCCTAGGAGGATTGTTGGCTCTTAGGGTGAGGTAGAGTGAGCTTTGGTAGCTGTGGCCAAACAGTTTTGCAAAGTGGCTGGACCAATTTATATTCCCATCATAGGTGTCTTGGTTCAATTCTGCTGCCGTAACAGAATACCTGAGTCTGGGTGACCTATAAAGGAAAGAAGTAAATTTTGCCTCTCAGTGCTGGAGCCTGAGAAGTCCAAGATCTGGTGGCTGCATCTGGTGAGGGCCTATGTGCTGCTTTGTAATGTGGCAGAAGCAGGAAGTTCAAGCAGGAGCATGCAGAAGAGACAAGACACGAGGAGTGGGCGTGCTTTAAAACAACCTGCTTGGGCTAGGGAGGTAGCTCAGTTGGTAGAGTGCTTGCCTTGCAAGCACAAGGCCCTGGGTTCAATCCCTAGCACCTCAAAAAAAAACCAAAAAAACCCAAAAAAACAAAACAAAACAAAAACCAGCCTGCTTTCCAAAGAATGAACACATTTCCATGAGAAAGAAATTAATCCTTCTCAATGACTTGGTCACCTCTTAAAGGTCCCCTTCCCAACACCACCACATTGGCAATCAAATTTCAACATGAGTTTTGGAGGAGACAAGCCATATTCAAACCCTAGCAGCAGGCAGACACTTTAGGGTGTAACCTGTAATGGCATAACGGTGACGTGGTTGTATCTGGGAAGAACACATATCCCCAGGCGTGAAGACCCACATCCTGGAGTGCGAGCGTCACCCTGGTGGCACGTGGGGCGTGCACATGTGTGCGTCCTGCCAGCCTCACCTGGGCAAGCGCAGAATAAGGTGGGCTTCACGCACCCGTGGCCTCCTCCTTGCCACGCCACCAGGCAGGGCTTACCCGAAGTCTGGGGTGCTGACTTCCTGGGATCTCTGTCTCACAGAACATCTACCAGTGGTGTGGGTCCAACAGCAACCGATTTGAGAGGCTGAAGGCCACGCAGGTGTCCAAAGGTATCCGTGACAATGAGCGAAGCGGCCGGGCCCAAGTGCATGTGTCTGAGGAAGGTGCCGAGCCCGAGGCCATGCTCCAGGTACTGTGGGACGCGGGTGGGGTGGCCAGGGGTGGGCTGCTGTGCGTTCGGTTCACACCTTAGGCCGTTGGAGGGGAATGTGAGGGAACTACATTCTGCACCCCTCCTCCTGAAGGCCTTTTGTTTATCCACCAGGCCAGAACCCTTCAGGGAGTGTGGAGGATCAGCTTCCCTGGCAACCCCCAGACCCCCCTGAGAATTGCATAGATGTGGTGCATGCTGGGAGTGTGAGCCACACCCTCCAGCAGGAGGGCCAAGTCCTCCAAAGGAGCCAGGGAGGAAAGCCTGTCAGCCTCTCCTGGGGGTCAGCTGAGACAACTGAGGCCCAGTCCCCAAATTCCTCCTTTGGCAGTTCCTGATAGTTAATGGCCTGTTCAGTCAATAATATGATATGCCAGCCATTGTATTTTGTGGCTTATCAAAAGAGGCAAGGTTCACACCCCCTTCTGGCTCCTACTTGCCTAGGAACATCTAGTTCCAGGTTTTGGAAAGAGCAGAAGGTTCGTTATATGGAGAAGGGGAGCCTGGGCATCAGCCATGGTTTGGGAAGGACGGGAGCTGGGCTGTTAAGGCCAGACAGGCCCAGAATGGAGGAGCAAACATAGACTCTGAAGTCAGCAGGGATCAGGGTCCAAATTCTGACTTAGCTAGCCATCTCGCAAAGTGGACAAGTGATGTTGTCTCTCTGGACCCGAGTTTCCCCTTCCATAAGCTGAGAGTGATAACCTGTGCGCCCTGTCATGCCATCTCTTGAAGCCCGTGGTCAGAGGTGTTCAGGAGCTGCAGCCAGCACTAACGGAAGGCAGAGGACCTGTCTGAAGGGCTGTCCTGGAAGAAGGGAGACAGTCAGGGAAGGACTTTTGACAAGCAGATCCAGCTGGGCCCCTCACACGGGAATCCTGTGAACAGACGTGGGATATTATAGGGGACAGACTCCACCTGGACGGTCACTCTGAATGCCTGTGTGGCCCTGCCTGCCAGGGGAGCTCTCTCAGGAGCCCTCCTTCATGGCCACCCTTTCTCTCCATCTCCTGCAGGTGCTGGGTCCCAAGCCAGCTCTGCCCGCAGGTACTGAGGACACAGCCAAGGAGGATGCGGCCAACCGCAAGCTGGCCAAGCTCTACAAGGTGAGCTCCTCGGCATGAGACCTGGCTCTCCCAGCTCCTCTGCCGAGGGACCTTAAGCAAAGCAGGGTCCGTGCTGTGGGGCTGGGCTCTGCTTTCTCGTGTCTCAGGAACGCTCGTGTATTTCCATGTTGCTCCTGAGTGTCCGTCAGTAGACCTGGCAGAGCAGAAAAGGAAAAAGAAGAATAAGACCTACTGGGCTCAGAGCTGGAGGGCAAACGCGTGGCTGTCACTCGGAGTGCTCCGTGTGTGGGCTTGGGACATCCTCTTGCTGACACTCACGTGCCCGGCTCATCTCCCTGTCCCCTCAGGTCTCCAATGGAGCAGGCAGCATGACAGTCTCCCTCGTGGCTGATGAGAACCCCTTTGCCCAGGGAGCCTTGAGGTCAGAGGACTGCTTCATCCTGGACCATGGCAGGGATGGGAAAATCTTTGTCTGGAAAGGTACTGGGGGCAGGGCCAAGGTCTCACCTGGTCTCTCGGGTTGGTCTCTTATGACTGTCAGGAGCTCCTGGGGAAGGCAGAATTTTGGAGACACCCTGGTGCCGTGGAAATCAGGAGTCTTATTGACTACCCTGGCTTTGCAGTTGGCTTGCTGTGTGACCTTGAGTGCTTTCTTTAATCCTCTCTGGGCCTCAGATTCCCTATGTGAACTCATGTTAGTATTTCCCAAGTGTGTTACAATGTCAGTTCTCTGAGAGGTTCTTTGGTGTCTTGTAAATATTACAGAAAAAATGTCTAGCTCTGTGGTCAAATACATTCATGGACTACAGTGAATTGGATAATGTTAAACGTTAGACTTTAAATGTGCTGATGTACATTGGGGCTGCTCATGAAGGTGCTTGGTTTCTGTTAGGGGAGCATCATGCTTCAAGTTCACAAAACTCTTCAAGGAATATTTTATGGGAGGCTCTTGGGAAACATTGGCCCAGATGTTTCTGAGAGACCTGAGATGTTGAGAGTCTCCCTTTGTGTTCTCCCCACAAGCTCTAAGGCTAGTTCCAGGGAAGAGGCCAGAAGGAGGGAGACAGTAGATGGACAGAGAGCTAGCACGTGCTTGTGGCTGTTACTGTAAATACTCTCTGGGCCCCTTGGGCCTGGACTAGCTGACCTTGGTCTTGGCCTTGGCAATGGAAAGTCTGGGTACTCAGTAGCCAGGAGCCCTCAGAGTTGAGATAAACTGGAGACTGCAGAGTGGGACAGATCCCCTCACAGTGGAAGGAGGCTGGAATATGGAGGTGGGGAGTCTGAATCACAGGATTCCCAGTTGTTGAGTGGTCTTGGCCAAGTCATGTAGCCTCTCTAAGACCCTAATTTTCTCACGTGTAAATAGCAACAGTAATGACATTTATTGCATGAAGTGTTGTATGGATCGAATGAAATCATCTATGTATAGCTGTCAGCACAAAGTACGTGCTCAGTAAATGGCCCACAGTGGCTTTGTGATTGCTGTCCTTGACCAGGGTCCCAGCTGGACCCCCAGGAGCCCTGGGAGCCCTCAGCTCCTGGGGCAGAGGGGTGGGTGTCTCGTCTTGGCTCTCCACAGACTAAAAAGAGTAGGGAGGTGAGTTTGGCTACCCGTTTCCCTGGATCATTGGACATTAGGCTGCAGCGGGACCCTAGATCCCCATCCTCCATCACCTTCTCTGGCTGCCAACAGGCAAACAGGCCAACACAGAGGAGAGGAAGGCTGCCCTCAAAACGGCCTCCGACTTCATCTCCAAGATGGAGTACCCCAAACAGACCCAGGTGAGTCTTGGGGGACCGGGAGGGATGGGTCTGTTTTGGGGGATACACGCTGGGGAGCGAGCAGTGTCCCACCCTCAGTGTGGACTGAGTATCTGAGGCTCCCAGGAGGACCCCCGCCAGGCACCCAGCCACATCCTACCTCTCCCCTTCCCCTTCCCAGGTCTCAGTCCTTCCTGAGGGTGGCGAGACCCCGCTGTTCAAGCAGTTCTTCAAGAACTGGCGCGACCCAGACCAGACGGACGGCCCAGGCCTGGCCTATCTCTCCAGCCACATCGCCAACGTGGAGCGTGTGCCCTTCGACGCTGCCACGCTGCACACCTCCACCGCCATGGCCGCCCAGCACGCCATGGATGACGATGGCACCGGCCAGAAACAGGTGCCATTGGGGGGTGAGGTGGCTGGGCTGGTCCAGGCCACGAGGGCAGTGGGGTGCCGTGGCTGGGGTGATTTGCTTAGGGATAGGGACACTTGGGTTGGGTATCAGGGCTCGAGTAGGGGTTTGCGTGGAGAGAAGGGGTGGAGAGTGGTGGGCATTGCAGGCAGGACTCCCTGTTTGGGGACAAGGGTGCTGTCCCAGGCTAATGCTGACCGCATCCTCTGGGAGGTGCCGTGTGTGTGGGTTCCTGGACTTGGTCCTGTAGCCAGTGGACTTTTTCTTTTGTCCTTTTGGAAAAAGCAGACTTAGATTTGCTCAGTTCTGTGCTCTGGAAACTCATTGTGCAAATGGGTGTGAAGCCGGTGAATGGACTTGGAGAGTTGTGAGGATGCCATGGTAACAGTTTAGGGGAGAGAGGGTGATACCCTTGAGCTTGGGAGACCCAATGGCAAAGGAGAGGTGGGGGTGGGGCTCAGGGAAGCCTGTGAGCAAGAGTCCACTTCAGGCCACTGTGACTGCATTCCTGTGGCAGGAATAGCAAAGGTGTTCATTTTGATTTATGACTCTTTTATCGTTGGTGTTGTTATTCATCCATGCTGCTGTGGGTTGGGGAGGATGTAGTGAAAATATTTGGGGCAGGGCACAGTAGAAGGAGCTCTGGCAGCCTGGCTGTGACCTGGAGCAAGGTTCTTAACCTGTTGGAGCCTCACTTTCTTGCCTGTAAAATGGGGTTTAATCCTGCTCCATTACCTTCAAGAGTTTCCAAGATCCTGAGACTGTAGGACTGTTTCCAGGAATTGGAGGAACGTGGTATCTCTGCTGTACCACCAGGTGGCACTGCAGGGCCTCCCGACCACTTGGAAAAGGTCGTGTTATGGAAGTGCTGCAGAGACCTGCCAGCAGGGGTCTTTCTGAGGTCACTCAGTGATGGCCCTGCCTCTGGAGGTATCTGCAAAATCCCAGTGATTCAATAATGATACAGATAATAGAAACATTAGTAATACAATAATAATTATATTCATAAGACCAGCTGCCATCTACGGAGTAGTCAGCTGGTGCTGGCACCATGTTGGACCTCCATGAGTGAACTCCGGGGATTCACAATTCTTCCAAGAAGCTACTGTGATTATCCCTGATTTTCAGATGAGAAAACTGAGGCTCAGAGAGGTTCAGCAAGTTGTCCAAGGTCACATGACCTGTAAGGGATGGGGCCTGATCTTGGGTCTGGGCATGGCTCTTAACCCCCACTGGGCTACATTGGACAGGAGCTGCCATGATAGTCCTTACCAGGGGGAGGTCCAGCATGGGGCGGGGGTGTGGTTTGAAGATCCAGAGTCTCAGCCCGCCCCTTGGAGACTCTGTGCTTTGGGCAAATCATTTAATTTTATCCTGAGCCCAAGTCGAGTCACCTGTGGAAGCTTGGCCTGTTGTCCTCTGTGCCGTGGTTCCCAGATGGCCTGAGTTGGGGCAGGGATGCTGCATGGTGTCTGACCCCAGCTCTGCCCTGACAGATCTGGAGAATCGAAGGCTCCAACAAAGTGCCTGTGGACCCTGCCACGTACGGGCAGTTCTACGGAGGTGACAGCTACATCATTCTGTACAACTATCGCCATGGTGGCCGCCAGGGACAGATCATCTACAACTGGTGAGGGCCTGGGGCCATCTGCTGTGTTGGGGGTGTGGGGGCCACTGACTGGGAGGAGAATGAGCAGGACGGAGAGAAGTCTGGGTGTGTGGACCTGAGGTGGGACAGCCACCCGCTGCAGGAGAGCCCACAGTGCCACCTGTCCTCGTTCTCCAAACAGCATCTAACTCACTCTTACTGAAAGAGGATGGCATGTGCATTGTAAGTGATGTGGTGAACAGGTGGAAGCAAACACATCACACTTCTCCCACAGTCCAGGCCGCATCCCGAGCACATTCCTGTTGACCCTTCCGTGTTTTCTATACCTATAAATAAGTACAATTATTATATATTTCAACTAAAAATAATTATTTAAGCAGTCCTTTTAAAGTAAAGGGTCCACTCAGATTGTTCTGTTATTGAACCCAGTTGCTGGGTCCGGGGTTGAGGAGGAACACTGAATCCAGAAGGATTCAACGCAGGCCAGGCTTCATTAAGGGACTTCCGCTGGAGGCAGCAGGTCGTCACACTGATAGGGAGGGTGTCCGGCTGGCTCCAGTGGGAAAAGGGGCCAGGAATTTCTGCCCAAGGCAGAAGGGAGACAGCATGTGGGGGACAGTGATCCCAGGCTGACTCAATAAAGAGCAAACGGGATGAGCTTCCATGGCACTTCTGGAGTAGGCAGGAGCTCCGACTCTTGGCACCTTCAGACATTGGCGGGTGGGCGTGGGGGGGTCCTGTCGCATCTGCGCCCTTCCTCCCGCCTCCTCAGGTGTCTAATGTCTCATTACCATCTTAAGTCTCACCCGGATGTGCCTTCTACTCTGCTAATAAGGTGACAGCAACCGTGGGTCACTTGGGTGACTGCCGAGTCCTGCATTTGCCCCTTGCCACCTGGCGTTGCCCTTCTCATCTGGGAGAGTCTCCAAGGCTGCTATTTTCAGAAAAGTGCAGACCCTGCCCTGGCTGACTGGAGCTGGCGCTTCTGCTGGCCGCAGTCTCAGGAGGCCGAGCCGCCTTTCCCAGCCGCCATCCCCTGGCGAGCCAGTCCTCTCAGCCCGCGGCCTGGCAGGCTGGCGCACTGTCAGCTCCTGGTTCTCTAGAATGGCTGTCAGACCCTGGAGACTGAGAGTGGGCCCGGCCGCCTCCTTTCCCTTGAGAGGTGTTTATCCTTATCCTGAGGGGTCCTGTTTTCATAGTGGTCCCCATCTGTGTCAGCTCCAAAATCAAAATGATAAAGAGGTGTTATTGAGCCATCTCATCCACACCTCTGTCCTTCTCTACCCCATTCACCAGACCGCCTCCTGCCTGAGTAACCACTTTCGGTAATTTCTTGCATATTCTTCCAGTAGTTCTTTTTTTTTTTTTTTTTTTTGTTCGGTGCTGGGGATTGAACCCAGGGTCTTGTGCTTGCTAGGCAAGCACTCTACCAACTGAGCTATCTCCCCAGCCCCTTCCAGTAGTTCTTTAACGCAAACGTAAACAAACGCAACTCCGTATTCCTGATTTCCTTCCCCACATACTATGTATATTGTTCTACACTTTGCTTTTTTGACTCAGTTCTTTCTGGAGACCAGTCAATGTCATTACATAGCTTCCTCTTCTTTGGGTGGAGGCGCTGTGGCTGATTTAACCCACTTCCTGCTGATGCATACTTGGGTTGCTTCCAGTCTTTAGCTATTACAAGCATCTCTGAGATTAGTAATCTTAAACAAACATGATGTGGAATGTGTAGAGAAGTCCCTCTAGAGAGAGTTCCCAGAAGCGGGGTTCTGGGTCAAAGAGTCAATGCACCTGTCACTTTGATAGATGCAGCCAGTTTCCCTTGAGCATGTTTGTGGCTTTTCACATTCCCACCAGCAATACGTGACAGTCCCTGTTCCCTGTATCCACACCCCTGGACTAGGTTGTCAAGTTTTTAGATGCTTATCAACCTGATAGTTTATAACCTGATGTCTCAGTGTGCTTTAAATTTGTGTTTGGGGCTGGGATGTGGCTCAGTGGTAGAGCTCTTGCCTGGTATGTGCAAGAGCTCCATCCTGAGACAAGGAGTAAATGCCAGGTGGGATCCTGGGTTAGATCCTGGGTTAGATGTGGCCCCATCCCCAGTACCAAAAACCAAGACAAAACAAAACAAAACAAAATAACCAAAAAACAAAAATAAAACAAAACAAGATTCTGCAAATTGTGTTTGGCTTTATATATAGCCTCAGACTTTTTAAAAAATATTTTTTATTAGTTGTCAATGGACCTTTATTTTTTATTTACTTATTTATACATAGTGCTGAGAATTGAACCCAGTGCCTCCTCACACATGCCAGGCAAGCGCTCTACCACTGAGCCACAACCCCAGCCTTAGCCTCAGACTTTTTATTTGATTATTGACTTTTGTAATTCTTCTTTTTATTTTGAAACAATTTTAGACTTGCAGGGAAGTTGCAAAAATTGCCGACAGTTCTTACACGCCAGGACCCAGGTTCCCCTGGGGTCACGTCCTAGATAACCATCACGCAGGAACCTACCATTGTTACAATGCCTCCTGCTTTCTGTGGGCTTTCCTGGAACTTCCCCGGCTTTCCCACTCGTGTCCTTTCTCTGGTCCAGGATCTAACCCAGGATCTAACCCATGGCGTTTGCCCCTTGTCTCAGACTCCTGGAATCTGTGGCACTTTCTCCCTGTTTTATTTTCTTTTACAACCTTGACATTTTTGAGGAATGTCGTCAGGCAGTTATCTTATAGAATGAATCTATAAGACAACTTCGCACTTTTGAAAGCAGCTTAAAAATTTTAGAAAGAGATTTTAAATGCACGTGGTATAAAGTCTTAAGGAAGCTTTTTAAAACAATTAGCTGTGGCAGCACACTGATTTGTCAGATTTTGCTTATTTGAATAATGTACATTGGTAATGGGACATTTAAGCAGCATAGGAAGAGGTAGGATAGAAAGCCCAGCCACCCCTAACTGTCCCCTCTCAGGACAGTCACCACCGATCTTTTGGTGGCCATCCATCAGACCTTTCTGCCTGTGTCCACGTCAGGCTGAATCGACTGACGTCTTTTCCTACCACTGGGCTCATGTCTGCTTGCTATTCTCTGACCTGCCTTTCCACATAGTGAAATGTTCTTGGCCACTTTTCTGTATCTCAGATTTCAGTCTCAGAGCACCTGCGTTGTCCAGCACAGGATGACCCAGCCAGGCCCCTGTGGGGCACATTTAGGATAGGGAAGTCCATTCATTGTACTCAGATCTGTGTAAGACCAGTGCTAAGCCAAGAGCAGGCAGTCTTGGTTTGGCTCCTGGCCCTGGTTTCTTTAACTCACTTCTGTCCCCTGTGATGTGGAGATTTGTGGGTTTCTCAACGCAGGGCTCTGTGCAAACCTCAGTGCTGAGTCTCACTTCCTTCTCCAGGCAGGGCGCCCAGTCTACCCAGGATGAGGTTGCTGCATCTGCCATCCTCTCTGCTCAGCTGGATGAGGAGCTGGGAGGAACCCCTGTCCAGGTGAGCCAGCCCATTCCTTCTCTGGGCTGTGGCCTGGACCTTGTCCATCTGGTCACTCACTTGCCTGTCCATCCATTCATGCAGCAGATATTTATGGAGGGCTTCCACCTGCCTGGCCTCACCCCTGCAGCAGGGACATGGCTGCCCTGGTGGGCCTTACAGTCCAGGGGGAGGTAGACACTCGGCGCACGTGCACACAGATGGGGGTGTGAACCATACACCGTGACTGTGCAGCCAGCAGAATGATAGGACACTGTGGGAGAGGGTACTGGGACAGGCCGTGTGGCTGAGCAGGAAGAAGATGGGTGTGGAGCAGCCCACGTGGGTTCGAACGCTGACTTCATCTCTGGGCAACATTGGCCAAGTCGCTTAGCCTCTCTGTGCCTCTGTGTTCTCCAAATGGGGGCGATCGCGGTACCCACCTCATAGGATTCCTGTGGTTGAGGAGTAAGAGTTAACATTTGTAAAGCAGTTAGAGTCATGCCCGACACGTAGGGCCCTTCCTGTGTACATGCGTGGTAAGTATAAGGACATAAATGTCCAGAAAGATGTAATGAGGTTTGAGAAGCCATCCTCCTGCCCTCGGGAAGGCACTCTTCAGGTGGGGCCTAACAGTCAAGTCGGAGTTGGCCAGGCCAGGAGTAAAGGGAAGCGCATTCCAGGTGGAGGGAGGAGCATATGCAAAGGCCCTGAGGTGGAGGCAGTGATGGCATTAAGGGGAGGAGGGTACTGCGACTTGAGGCTGGAGAGGTGGTCAGAGGGGCTGGGTCACATGGAGGCCACAGTGATGGATGCTGACCTTGACCCAGAGAGTAGCAGGGAGTTGCTGAATGGTGACGTTCCCTTTGGGTGAAGGGATTTCTGGTTAAAAGGTTGCTCTGGCTGCTGACTGAGCCCTGGAAGGCCAAGAGCCAGGCTGTAAGGGGTCGTGGGGGAAGCTGACAAGAGTTCTGCTGCCTCCATCCTGCCCTGGGGGTGGGTGGGGCTCTGCATTTGAGTCAGGGTCAGCTTCCTGATGACTGGGACAGTCTGGGTGCCAGACAACGAGAGGGTCACCGCCTTTGCTCATTCATCCCAACAACGGTGTTGGCAGTAACTCTGGGCACCATTTGGAGAGGAAGAAGCCTGGAGGTTGAGATGGTGCCCAGGTGCTCCCTCCGGTGCCCAGGTGCTCCCTCAGGTGGGCCTTGAAATGAACTCCAGCCCAGCCGTGGCGGGTTGTTGCCCGGATTTAGTTAGCAGGGACCACACCTGGGTTTGAAGCGAGGAAGACACACGGCAGAAGCAGATGTGACACCTCTTGGTGTAGCTCCTGTCCACCACCAGCCCTGTGTGTAGGAGGGGTCTCTCCAGATCTGGAAGGCCTCCTTTGCTCCGGCTTGTGTGTCAGGGACTGACGTCACCCTTCTGGAGGAATGTCCACCACCAATCCTTAAGCTTCCATTTAAGGGAATATCTGCAGACACGGGCTCCCCTGGTTCTTGGACTAGACTCAGGGTCAGCGAGGCAAGTCCTCATGGGGGTGGAGACGGGGAGCAGCCGAGGCAGTGCCCAGGGGACCTCAGGAAATAGCACTGTCTCCAGCCTTCCTGGAACCCCGGTTTCCCTGCCCAGCGCCTGTGTGCTGCAGGGTCACGTTCAGAGGCTGTGTGGTGGCCCTGTTTGGGGTGGGTGTGTGGGTGCAACGCCACACATAAGGACTGATTGCACTGCCCCCTTTTCCCGACTTGCTCTCCTGTCTCCCTCCAGAGCCGTGTGGTCCAGGGCAAGGAGCCTGCCCATCTCATGAGCCTGTTTGGTGGGAAGCCCATGATCATCTACAAGGGTGGCACCTCCCGCGAGGGTGGGCAGACTGCCCCTGCCAGTACCCGCCTCTTCCAGGTCCGGTCCAGCAGCGCTGGAGCCACCCGGGCTGTTGAGGTAATGCCCAGGTCCTGGATCCCGGGAGGGATTCCCTGGAGCCTCCCAGGCTTGATGGGCAGATCAGCAGGCCCAGGAGTGGGTGGGACTGGGCACGGGGTTGTGCCTTCCTGTGCTGGCAGCAGGACTGTCTTAGATGTCCGCCTGTTTCAAGGACACCCAGGGGCCCCTGCACATCTTCCGTAACACTGCTCGCTCCCTGCACAACTGGACACTGTTCCTGATTCCATTCCGATGGTGCTGTCCCTTTCACGGTGGAAGGCAATGACCCGGACATAATTCTCTTACCATGGTCTGAGCCCCGGAGAAGATGGGTGCTCCATCACTTCCTTTGTTTTGGGCACTCAACCTCTGTTAATGGAGCCCGAAGTTCTAGAATCATCTTGGCTCATCACTGTGCATTAGAGACTCACAGGAGTCAGCAACACCCCTCAGTATCCAAAGTTTGTGCGCTCAGCTATGCTGGGGTGTTTTCCAAGTCCCCACCTGGGTGCTGGTCGCATTGCAGGGTCTCCTGGGCTGTGAGGAGGGACCTGGGGCTTTGTATCTGGTTCCTGACGGAGTGAGCACTTTCCTCACAGGTGATGCCCAAGGCTGGTGCGCTGAACTCCAATGATGCCTTTGTCCTGAAAACCCCCTCGGCTGCCTACCTGTGGGTGGGTGCAGGAGCCAGTGATGCTGAGAAGACGGGGGCCCAGGAGCTGCTGAGGGTGCTGCGGGCCCAGCCCGTGCAGGTGGCAGAAGGCAGCGAGCCAGGTAGGAAGCGCGGGGTCTGCAGCTGTCAGCTCTCCCTCCTTCCTACTGCCCAGGGCGCTATCTTCCTACCTGTCCCCAGTGCCTGTCCTCTGGCATGCGTTAAAGAGAAGCAATTGGACTAAAATGCAGGCTGTGGTCAGGAAGAGGGTGGTCTCCAGGAGTTAAAGACAGGAGAGCACAGCGCAGGTGAGGCAGTCTAGGAAGGCTGCCGGAGGAGGAGGTCACTTCCCTGGAAGCCTCGGGAGACCTAGGCAGGGCTGCTGGCCTGAGGGGCACAGCTGTCTCTCCTCATCCTTAGAATATGCCCGGGCAGGCTCGCCACCAGCCTCCTTTGTTTGCTGAACATAGGTCAAGACCATCTTCCTTTTTCTGGGAATGAGGAACCAAACTTTGGTGTATATTTAATTTTAGTGAGTTTAAGTGTCAGTATTTTCTTGTGACAGAGCAGGCAGAGGCAGAGCAGGTGTAGTGGAAAGAATATGGAGACGGAGGTCAGAACAGATTTGCATCTGGTTTGCTGTGTACCAGCTGTGTGCCTTGGCTGAGTCGCTTAACCTCTGAGCCTCCACTGCCTCCTTTGTTGAGAGGTGATAATTATCCTGTCCTGCAGTGCTGCCGTGCTGGCTGTGCCTGCTGCCAGGACTACCCTCTGTAGGCCTCCCTTTCATCATCTTCAGACTCCCCCAGGTCCCCTCCCCTCGGCCCCTGGGATTGTAGGTGGAGTTGGGGGTGCGGGGCAGTCGGTAGGGCTCTGGTAGCACTTGCCCCCGGGTCTGGGAAGATGTGCTGGGGTGACAGTGGCCTCCCCCAGCAACCACTGTGGCCTCCCCTCACAGACAGCTTCTGGGAGGCCCTGGGCGGGAAGGCCACCTACCGCACCTCCCCGCGTCTGAAGGACAAGAAGATGGACGCTCACCCTCCTCGCCTCTTTGCCTGCTCCAACAAGATCGGCCGCTTTGTGGTGAGCCCCTGCCTGGGCAGCAGCCCCGCAGCTCCCTCCTGGGGGAAAGGGAGGGCGCCAGCCCTTCCACCCTGAACCTCCCTCTGTCCTTCCCAGATCGAAGAGGTTCCCGGCGAGCTCATGCAGGAAGACCTGGCTACTGATGACGTCATGCTCCTGGACACCTGGGACCAGGTGAGTGAGAGGCAAGGTGAAGGCCAGAGGCAGTGGGAGAAGCTGGGCTTCCAGCTCTAAGAGCAGTTGCCAGATGGCCCGCAAAGAGGCAGCACCAGGTGTTCTCAGAAATGTCCCCGCGCCGGTCGTTTCCCCACTGAGCCTCTGTTTCCTCTGCTGTAAATGGGAGTGAGGGTCCTCCCTTGAGGACTGCAGAGCACCAGTCAGTGCAGGCTGGGCCGGCTGGGCGCACCCCCTCCCCTCACAGCAGGTAAGCACTCACCTAAGCCTGCTGGTGAGGAAGGCTGAGCTCCTGGGTCACCCGGGGGGTGGCTAGTGCCCCTCTTTCTGTTTTAAAGGGCTCTGGGCTCTGCTTCTTCTCACAGGGGAGGCTGGTGAGCCAGACTCAGATGGGAAAAGGCCCTTCCTTCCACCAATACCCATCGAGCCCCTGATTTGTGCCTGGTGCCTTGTGTGTTGGATGCTGGGGAGAGAGGACTGAGTGGAGCGGTGTTCCCTTGTCCTCACAGGGCTCTTTCTCATGATTGGTGACAGGTCACTAACCCCTCCCATCAGATCGCCTTCTCCCAGAACCCTCGGGTTTGCAGAGTGGCCGGCCCCCCGAGCATGAACCTCCCCTGCCCTGCCACAGGGCTGCTTCTTGGGTTCCTAATCCATGGGCTACTTAATCAGTTTGTCCCTCTGTTTATTATTCACTCAGCCAGCTTTCATTCAGCACCACGGTTTTCCAGGCAGAAAGCTGAGCGCTGGGAATCCTGTGATGAGCCAGGTGGACAGAGTGCCTGCCTTGGAGGGGCCTCCACTTTAGGAGACAACACACTGATAGTAAAGAGCAGTCAAGTCTGGCATCTTATTGTCCAGTGCCATTTTATCAATGGCAGGTGCTCTTGGAAGTGATATTACAGATGACACATAAAACTCAGCTGATAGATTTTTATGTGAAACAAAATTTATCAGAAGGCACAAAATGGTGGTAATGGTGGTGAGCTGTTTTTAATCCCAAGTCTTAGACCCATGTTGACCATGACAGAGATAGGCACATAGTAGACTTCCAATGTATATAAGTTGGATGAATAAATGAGTAAGAATGTGTTTGGCTGCTCATTCGTTGAACAAATAAATGCTTTTAAAGGAATTGTTCATGAACTTTTTGAGAGGGGTCTCCAACTCAATGTCTGATGGTACCTGGTCAGGCTGGGGTGGAGAGTCTTGAGGAGTGGTGGAGTCTGAGGCAAACTGGATCTGCCAGCTTCATCCAAGTGAAGGTGAACATCCAGGGCTGCTGGATCCTCTAATTTCTTAAGAGAGGTTGGGAATCTAGATGTCATCACTGGTTACTAAATTTGTGGAAGAAGATATTACGTGGATTGGCAGGTGGGCCAGTGCATTTGTAGGTTACCACTTTGTGACCTCTGTTCCACATCCTTCCAGCCATGGGCTCTGTTAGTTAGCCAAGGTGCTGTCTTGTCCAGCATGTGGCACCTCCCTGATCCTCCTTCAGCAGGGATTTGGTCAGTACGCTCATGTCCTTTCCATTTCATACCTCCAGGTCTTCGTCTGGGTTGGAAAGGACTCCCAAGAAGAGGAAAAGATGGAAGCCTTGACATCTGGTGAGAATGTCTGTGTGGTCTTTGGCTGTGGGGTGGTGGGCACAGCTTCTGGCGTGGGTCTGGAAGTTAGCATCATGGGGTGACCACTCCCTCCTCCACAGTCAGTCCCCCATAAGCCCTGCCTTGGGCAGTGTGTTGGTCAGCTCTCTGTTACTGTTAGAAATATCTGAGATAATCATCTTATAAAGAGAAAAAGATTTAGTTTGACTTATGGTTTTGGAGGTTTCAGTCCCTGATCAGTTGACTCTGTGGCATTTGGGCCTGTGGTGAGGCAGTGCACCATGGTTGGAACACGTGGTAGAGCAAAGCCATTCACCTCTGGACTAGGTCTCAGAGAAAGAGGAGGCAGCAAGGTCCCATTGTTCCCTTCCAGTGACTAGAAGACTTCCCAAAAGGCCCCATGTCCTCCCCTTCCAATAGTGCCACGCTAGGGACCAAGCATTGCATGGGCTGTAGAGGGCCTTCCAGAACCATATTATACAGCAGGCAGTGAGAAAACAGATGAGTTGCTTCAGGAAGCTTCAGGGAAAACCAGGAGAAGGAAGGACCAGAGGAGAAGCTGCATCCAGTTTCCAGGATGCCTGAAAACCAGACGTGACAGGGTTCTGATGTTGGAAAGCAGATCCCTACTAGTTTAATGGAGCTGATTTAGGGACTGGGAACCTAAAAGCAGGTTCTTTCATATCTTCCAAGTGACATACCCAAGGAAGGGCCGAGAGTTTTGTGGCAACTCGTGTCCTGAACTACCCTCTCCCTGGTGGGGGAGGCACTAAGAATTCTTGGGGGTTCTTTTTCCCACCTGTGTGTCTGCAGCTAAGCGGTACATCGAGACGGACCCTGCTAATCGGGACAGGCGAACCCCCATCACCGTTGTGAAGCAAGGTTTTGAGCCCCCCTCCTTTGTGGGCTGGTTCCTCGGCTGGGATGACAACTACTGGTCTGTGGACCCCTTGGACAGGGCCCTGGCTGAGCTGGCCGCCTGAGGAGCGACAAGACCCATCAGGGTCACTTATTCAGTGCCTTTTAGAACTGTCTGTCTCCCAAAGTGATCTTACAGTGAGCCAGATGTGTGTGCGGGTGGTATTTTTTTTTTTCTTTCTTTTTTTTTTTACAGTAGACAAAAACAGCCCTGCGAAATATCAGGGTTCTTGCAGAATTTTCTCAAATATCTGCGCTTTGAAAATTAAATTCAATAAAAGCTTTTTGAAGTGTGTTAATTTCATATGCCTTAACTGTTCTGCTTGTGCAACAGCTCCAACACACCTGATAGCAAGAGTGTCTCCCTGCCTGTGTCCCTACTCGTTCTGAGAAAGGCACTTTGCATGTGCCTGTGAACCAGCAGATGAGCTATATCCACCCTGGGTACTAATCCTGGTCCTCCAAGAAGCAGATGCTGATCTGAGATGAGATGTGCTCAGACTGTCCTGGGGGACATGCTATGCAGGAAGACTGGGAGGGCCGTCAGACCCGGATGCAAGTCCGACCTAGGTGGAGACGAGAGCGGTCTGGGCAGAAGCATCCTTCCTGACCATCCGGAAGGTCTGGCAAAACTTTCAGGCAGTCCTGAGCCAAAGTCAAAGTGTTCTTTAATGATATGATCCTATTTTTGTTGTTTTTTATTGTAGCTTACTGTATGTAGCAGAGTGTTTATCATTTCGACCATTCGTAAGTGTACAATTTAGTGGTATTACATACTAAATAATTCAGAGTAACTATCACACTATCTGTACCCACATCTTTTTCATAATCCCCAACATAAGTGCCTTGCACATTAATTAGATGATAATTCTCCATTCCCTCTCCACCCCCTGTCCTACTTCATTTCTGAAGTTGCCCTGTCTGTGTGGAGTCACACGATAGCTGCTATCTGTACCTTACTTGTTTCATTTAGAATAGCATTTTCAAAATCGATCTGCTTTGGAGCATGTGCCAATGTTTCATTCCTTTATGTGGCTGGATAATATTCCATTGTTTAGATTTGCCTCATCTGGTTTATCTACACATCCGCCAAGGGACGCGTGAGTTATTTCCACCTTTCAGCTGTTGCGCTAATGCTGCTGTGAACATAAGTGTACAAATATCTGCTTCATTCAACATGTTTTGGGCCAGAGTCAAAGTCAGTCAAGGAAGGAGTTGCATGTCTCTCACAAGCAGGTGTGTCTTGTGTCCCCACTGTGTCCTGTCATTGAGGGGCATGGCTTTGGGGCAGCTGTGGGGATACTTTGAAGCCAGCAGCTGGGGCCCTTAGTTACATTCCCTTGTAGAAATTGGGCAAGGTGCATCGTCTTAGCTGTCACTTCCTATGACCTCTTCCTGGACCTACCTCTCCACTGCTGGTTCCCACAGCTTCATTATGCTGCCCCAAAGCTGTTTGGAGAAATCTCTGCTGCTGCAGCTACCATCATAAGAGCTGCCCCTGGATATGCCCAAGTTTGCAGACTTTGGAGGCGTGGGAGAGGGATTGATTCCTCAGTGCCCTGCATGATCCCTTGGGTTTGAATCTCTGTCCATGCTCAGCGTGTCAAAAGTCCGTCTTAAACATTTTCACGGATGGCTTCAAAACCTTTTCCCCATGGAGGTTCCAAACCAGTCCAAGGAACCTGCTGGAGGACAGAACCTGTTCTCGCCCCTCCTTCATTCAGGACTCTTTGCACCATGTTACCCGCTCCCGTTGCATGCCACCTCCCTGCACCCTGTCCCCATCCAAGTTATGGAGTGAAACTCCTTTATGTGGGGCTGTAGAAGAACAGAAACCAGTGTGAGGGTTATGTGGTGGGAAGAGTGTGAGTGTGTGTGTGTGTGTGTGTGTGTGTGTGTGTGTTTACACTGGTGTTTCCAAAGCTGGTTGAGCCCTGGAATTATCCAGGGAGCTTTTTAAAAGTATGATTCCCCAGGGGTCCTACCTCCAGAGATGCTGATTCATCACAGAAATGACAAGGGTAGTGGAGAAGGAATTTTCCGGGTGAAGCGGGATTGGCAAGTCCTCTCGGGCAGAGGGTACAGTGGGGACAGACAGCCTAGAAAGGAGAATTGGTGTGCTCAGGGACAGGCAGCGGTGTGGCTGGAGTGGATGCTGGGGGTGCTAGGTTTTGGAGCTGAGCCACTGGTGAGTGGGCCCTTGAATGCCACATCGGTGGGTTTGGACATGATCCTATGACGTCTACAACCCACAAAAGCTTGCTTTCAAGTGGTCAAAGCAATCAACCTGACAAGTGTAAAGTCCTGAAACAAAATCAGCAGTTACCAGCCTAAGCTTCTAAGGATTCACTAGAGGCAGGTGGAGATCTGTCAGACAAAGTCAGTTTACTTCCTGGAAGTTCACGGGAGGTCACACTGCAGGTGGACACTCCTGAGAGTTCTGGTCTACGCTGGCGTGCAAGGTGTGGCTGTGGCCTCTGAAGAGAGCGGTGCAATGCTCTGAGAAGGGAAATTGCCTGGGGCCACTGAATTGCTCTGACTTCCTGGTTTTCCTAGGCAAAGAGTGAATCAGTAACAGTTTCACTTCAACCACATATTTTCTCTTCCTAATAATTTTAGACTTTGGCTGTCCCAGAACTGAGAAGTCATCGTCATTTCAGACTATCCCACAACAGAGAAGTCTCTATGAAATCCCAGGACAGGTGCCCAAAAGGAATCTCTTAGAAAGAGGCCAGATCTTGAAGGATCCTGGGTGGGATCTTGGGCAAGTCAGTTCAGCAGATATTTACTTTGTACTTATTTTGTGCAAGTCATTAGAAGTTAATTAAAAACTACCTGAGCTGGGGGTTTAGTTGAGTTGGTACAGTCATGTTTAGCATTCTTGAGGCTTGGGTTTCAATCCCTCGCATCAAAAAAGTTTTTTTCTGAACCCGTAATTCCCCATTTGCAAAATGGTAATATTAAATTAATCTGTTACTTCCTGGGAGGTGACATACTATAGTGGGTAATAGCTGAGCTTGAAGTCAGGCCTGGGTGCTAATTTGAGCTCTACCACTTACTAGCAATGTGATCTTAAGATCTTCACTGTTGTCTTAGATGCAAAACGGAAATAAGAACAGTGTCTAGCCACTGAGAATTTTTATAAAGATATGGCAGGAAATACTTGACACAGTTTATGACTAGAGTAAGTGCTCAAAAATGAAAAATTTAAAAAGTGTTGCCCATAGTATACATTTATGGAGGTAAAGGCCCTGGGTGCTGTCAGTCAAATAGGACGCATTAGGCTGTAAGCAATGGGGAACCAACTCAAACCAAATTAAGCCATGAGCATACCACGGTGCTCACACACATGGTAGTCCAAGGTTTAAGGGACCTTCGTGGGCCTTTGTGGTTGACTCAAGCCAGAGGGTCTCGGCTTCCTGTTGATTCTCCTGACTCAGCCCTCCCCAGTCTGGTAGTGAAATATCTGGCTCCTGATATGCATGGCAATGCCCAGAGGAAAAGGGAATGGATGTTTCTAGAATTGTTCCCAGAAAGGGAAGAGGAGCCACTCCCAAGTCCTCAAGAGTCCACATTGGGTCATGTGACTGACCAGGGTCAGAAATGAGGAGTTATCCACGGGCCGATTCATCCCAGCTGCTAGGGGTGAACGCCTCTTCCGAGGTGAGGGCTCTAAGAGGAGCAGGGACACCTGAACAAAGTCATGGCTCCTAAGAAGGAAGAAGAGGTAAATGGATGCTGGGCAGACAGCTATTTTATTGGAGACATTTTGGACCCTGATGCTGAAAATAAAGAATATTATTGCTCTCTCCCCTCTTGGCTTTCACTCTCTCTCTCCTCCTCACTCTTTTGCTCTCTCTCTCTCTCTCTCTCTCTCTCTCTCTCTCTCTCTCTCCCCCTCTCTCTCTCTCTCTCTCTCTCTCTCTCTCTCTCTCTCTCACCCTACAGGAAGACACTCTGTCTGCTTAATAAAATCTCTTGTGTGAGTTCCGGTGTCCAGAGTTATTTCTGGATGCTTTCATTGATGCCATGACTCAGATGGGCTCTTCTACCGCCACTTAGGCCGGTGGAATCCCTCTGTCGCCCCAGAGCCCGAGACGCTGGTCTCATCTTCCATTCCTCTGGACGCTCTCCTGCACATTCACCACTGGCTTCAGATTGGCCGTCTTTCCCTGGGTCGGCTTCAACACTCCTCTGCTGACCTGAGACGCGACTGTTCATGGTCTGGTGCCCTCGAGGCGCTTGAGGAGTGGGGGTTCCCCCAGCCACGACGTTTACAGCTATGGCTGGCCCCCTTGGTTGACCTTATCTGGTGGGCGGGACCCCGATCTTTGTGGTGAAGATTCTCTCTCAGTGTTGAGGCTCCTCTTCACGCTCGCTCTCGAAAATCCTGACGTCAGGTCCTCAACTCTCTCGGCTTTTGCGCAGCACACACTGATGGTCAGGTGATGACCCCGTCACTGTGCTGCCTTCTCATCTCCAGCCAACTAGTCTGTGACCTCGGGATGCCCTGGACACTGACTCGGCTGTATCAGTCCCCACCATGGGATCTGGGTCCTCCATTCCAGCAGATTCACCCCTGGGGTGTCTACTAGACAATCTTAAACCCCTTCACCTGACCACCAGCCTAAAACCACCAAAACTTATCCATTAGATAATCAATCCAAAATGGCCACACAATGGCATACAACTTCTGTGAGCGAGCAGGCACACGGAAAGGGATTCCTTTAAGTCTTTTCTTTCTTGCGCTTCTTTGCTCTTCCTGCAAACCCGAACACCTCCTTTTGACTTCTTCTTCTCCCCGTCTTTTTTTTTTTTTTTTTTTTTTTTTTTTTTGGGTGCTGGGGATCGAACCCAGGGCCTTGTGCTTACAAGGCAAGCACTCTACCGACTGAGCTATCTCCCCAGCCCCTTTCTCCCCCTCTTAATCCCTCCTCCGGCTTTGACTCAGCTAACAAACCACCCCCATACTGGTCCCCTGCAGCAGAGGCCCTTCCAGCCCCTGCTCCTCCATCTCCTTTGCCCCATTCTGTTTCTGCTTCCATTCCCCTGCCAAGCCCACCCAGTCCTCCTGCCACGACGTCCTGCACACATATTCCAGTCCCCCTATGGGAGGTGGCCGGTGTGGAGGGAGTAACCCTAACCAGCCCAACAGCCAGTGGCATGTCACAGTAAGGAGTATGATAGAGCAGCCCCATTCCTCAAAAGTAGTGGGAGATAATCTTTCATAATTTTCTACATCCAAACCTGACCTGATTACCAACCAGGAAAAAGGGTTAAAAGGCCCTAGGCAATTTCCCCTTCCTAGCCTTGCTGAAGCCTACATTGGAATGTAGATTGTAGCAGGTTCAGCAAGGGACCTGCTGCTCAGACTGAAGAAAAAGTGTCCATTTTAAACTTCTCCTGGACTGCAACACAGAACACCCTCTTTCTCTCTCTCTCTCTCTCTTTCCCTCTCACCCCCTCTCCCTGCCTTTCCCTTTCTCACTCTCTAATGTTATAATTAATGGCCATTATCACTTTTTCTTCTAGGATTCTTGTTTTTCTCAAATGCTATATTTTTTGAGCTCACAATTTTGATCCTACTTACCTAGGTTAATGATTTTTTTGATCAGTACTATTTTTATTCAACTGTAGAGATATTTTTGAACATCTGTTACATTGCAATGGAGATAAAAGCTACAAGGCCTTTGCTTTTGTGTTACGTGTATATACTACTGTCTGATATCATGTTGTCTGTGTATATATGTGCATCCAAATATAGTACTCATAAAATTAAAATTTAAAAAATGGATCCAGATACCTTAATTCACGTGATTTAAAAGGTCCAATTTAAATTGGGTAAGCAGATGAAAGTAAAATGTCTTTGAAATTACTTACCTCACAAGCCTCCAGGTGGTCAAATTAATATCTATAAAATGTCTAATATCAATTGTTTCTAGGACTTTTCTTCTCCAGGAAAGAGACGGCAGATACTATTCAATACACTTGTCTGATATCTTGGTGTTTACAGTAAAATCAGTAGATTTGACATGTATGGGATTACTCAAATGTGTTAGAGACATCTGATTAATTTACAAAGTTAAAATGCTAACTGTTAAGTTCTAACAGGTATAATTCTATACACAAAGGGATCCAAAAATTTCAACTGTGTTTCAATTAGAGTATTGAAAAATAAAAGGTTCTACTTAACAAAAATATATTTAGTAGAAGGGAGAAGAAAATGTTTCTGGGTAGGAAAGTCTTTCTGTGATGAAACCTGGGATGGGATCCACGGTCATTGCCTGCTGGCTCTCCCCTCATGGGGATCCGAGCCGCCTTGACCGTGCTCCCTCCTCCCTGGCCAATATCCACTATGGGGTGTTTCTGCCTCTTCCATTGCCGACCTCCTCGTCCACCACAGAATTCGACTCTGGACAGCCTTCCTTCTACTGGCGGTGAATCCTCAGAGCTCTTCTACGGAGGCCCTGAACTCTTTTTCTCTCTAGGAAAACCCCAGCGCTGAATCAGGGTCTCCCTCGGCTTCGACCGCAGACCTGTCAGGGATGGTAACAACCCTCACTGATGGTCTTCTCCTACGTGGGAAATCAGAGAGGTTGTGGGGACACCCCTTCTCTCCTGTTTCCCTTCTCCAGGCTCCTGAGAACTCTTAGCCATGGGCTCTGCCCAATCTAAATTTCTCTGCGACTCCCACCCCCTTGGCTGTCTCCTTAAAACATTTGGCCTCTTCATTTGACTCCAGATCTCAAACTTTGCAGGCTCCTTTTCTATTGCAACACAGTCTGACCCCAATATAAGTTAGATAATGACTTCTCGTGGCCAGAGAGTGGAACTCATGCAACTTCTGTCACTGCAGCAAACTCTCAACTCTATAACTGTTGCCTGATTAATGTTTTGCAGAAGTATGACTTCAAGAACAAATGACCTAGGGCTGGGGATATAGCTCAGTTGGCAGAGTGCTTGCCTCATATGCACAAGGCCCTGGGTTCAATCCCCAGCACCACAACAAACAAAAGAACAAATGACCTAAATTAATTTGAGATAATAAGCTATCACCTATAGGATAGATACAATAATATAGAACCCAATTAAATAAAAGGGGGTAAATAACTGTAAAGTCATAAACATTAAAGTTAAAGCCCAGTATTTTTACTTTATGACTGGTGAGAATGGCTTGCTGGATGTCTAAGATCAAACTTAGAGATTGAGAATACAGGGGCCAAGAAAACCAATATTTATTTGGCTTTTGCCCTGAGTCAGCCTGAACCCAGGGAATGGGAGAGCTTCTCTAAGGAGCTTTGCAACTCTGGGCCACATGACCTCCCAATCAGGGAGATTAATGAGACCACTAGGGGATGAAAAGCCAATCAGTGCACCTGCTGCAAAGAGGCGGGTCATTGTAAAAGGGAGACATCCCTGATGCTTCTAAAGGAAGCCACCTCATCAAGGAGACCCTACCTACCAAATGGTACTAAAGGAACTAAGAAGCTACTCTCAGGTTCTCCACGAATAACCCCTGTGGGAACTCAGCTGACCCTTAACAACAGATAAGAACAAGATCAATTTGACCAGCTTGATCTTGAACACCTAGCAAAACAGTTAAAACCAAAACATAGCCTTCCCTGGGCATTTAAAAGAAGAAACAATAGTAAACGTAACTTAAGATGTACACTTATGTTAGCCCCAAGAAAATAAGTAAGATTGGAGGCTACTAAAGAGATTCTTAGGTAGGAGTGCCTGATAACCATCAAGAGAAACTGCCAGAGTCAGAAATTTTTGGTTGTTTTAAGGTCTACAGATCTTCCTAAACAGGACCATGCCTGCTAAATTGCCTACAGAAGTTCCTATAAGATCAGATACACAAGTTCTAGAGCTGGCGGACACGCAGAAGTTCACCAACCAATCGACCAATCAACTGCTTCTCCTTCAAGACTACCAGCCCCTGACACCCAAAGCCAAGACCTGCGATTCACTATTGACACCTCTGGCTCCAAAAACTCTGCTCCCACCTAAAGCCCTCCCTACTCCTCCTTTTTTTTATAGGAATGAGACTCTTCGTCCCTAACCAGCAGGAAGAAGCTACAGAAGAAAGACCATCATCTCACCCCTGGTAACTATAAAAACAAAAAGGGAGGAATATTAGCATAAGATCTGCTATTTTGCTGCCACCATTATTCTCCCTCCCCAACACCACTTTACAACCCAGATTGCTAGCCCGCGAACCTTCTAGCCAGTAATTGGTCCAGACTGTTAGTTCGCAAACCCCCTCGCCAGCCATTGGCCTGTTGTTATTAGCCCGCGAAATTCTACTAATTCTACTTAAGAGTAGCTCCCCCACCATTTTCTCTCTCTCTCCTGGCTTTCACTCTCTCTCTCCTCCACACTATTTTGCTCTCTTTCTCTCTCTCTCTCTCTCTTCCTACAGGGAGACGCTCTGCCTGTCCCCTTAATAAAATCTCTTGCGGGGGGGGGGAGGGGAAGAGAGAATATTATTGATGGTGACTCCTTGTAGTCTTGTGGCATCTAGTAATTTTCAGATTACTAGAAATTCCCCCCCCCCCCTAGAAATGTTTAGGGGAAATTCCCATCCACTATGGTTACTAAGTCTCTAGAGCTTTCTTAGAAAATTTTTTTAAAGATGCTGGGGGTTGAACTCAGGGCCTCAGGCCTGCAGGGCAAGCATTCTACACTGAGCTAACCCCCATCCCTGAAACTTCAGTTTTAACAGCTGTTTCAATGTCCTCTTTTGTCAATGTCCTCTCTTATGGCTATGGGGTAGTTTGAAAAAGGCTGTGTCCTATTAGCAAATCTGATGCCTTTAGGCAAATCTTAGCATGGTCTGAGGCTGGATCTGCCATGGGCCTGCTGTTATCAGCATCATTGTCTGAGATGGTCACAAATAACTTCAGTGAATCTGGGGATTTCCCATGGCCTGGTCAATGCAGTCAAATGGGATCCTGAATGAAATAAGGATGTGTGGAGTGTGTTTCTGAGAGCTTGGCAATCCATTCATATGGTTCCTTTAGCTCTCTTAGTTTCTGTGAAGTAAAAGCTATACAGCTAACTGCATAGCTTTGAACTTAGGACCTTAGAGATAATCTAGTCCAGTGGTAGCAAAATCTAGAAATGCGTTGGCAATGGAGTCAGTGTTCCCCTTTAAGTGTGCAAATTTGTGTGTGCATGCCTTGTGTGCACTTTCCAAAGACAAAGGTCTGCAACTTCCAACACATTCTTAAAAGACCTGAGACCCAAACAGGTGGACTACAGTCTCATTTTACAGGTGAGGAAAATGAGGTTTAAGAGGGGATGTGACTCATCTCAGGTCACATTACAAGCTGTACCGAATGGTACAGTGGGAGAACTCAAGAGCATGATTTTCCAAGCTGGATCTGGAGAATTCTGAGGGGCTTCTGTGATCTTACAAATATATGATTCAGATTTCATCTTTGAAGTGGTAGTAAGAACCACCGATGCTTCGAAGCAAAACAGAAAAGTGAGTTGAGTATACAGGTTGATTTGAGATTAAAACTTTCATAACTCTAATTTACTTTATGGCAATATATAAAGGCGAATTTAAGAATTTAACCTGGTAAAAGGCACTTTAAATCTTTTGCCAGTGTATAGTTTCCTTTGAAAAAAGGGGCTGGCTGCTAAGAGGAAGTTTGGAAACCACTGATGAGTACGAAGGTCTCAGAGTTCACTCTTTACTACCTGACCGACCTCGGGAGGACCTGGTGCCATGGGGATCACAAGATACAATGTACTGCCAAGGGCTGCACACAAGCTCAAAGTCCATGGAACCCTGATTTCCTCCCACTCAGGCCCATGATTTGTTAACACATTGTGATTACAAACACCCAAGCAACTACCATTTGTACTGAACTAAGGTTAGACCAGATGACCTGAAACTAAAGTTTAAGGCTTGCTTAGGCATGACAGTCTTGAAGCATTTGTGATCTACATAAAAAATAACCAGTGGTGGTAGTGTGTACAATAGAGATGGTTGAGGCAAGCAGTGAAGACACATTAAGACACCTTCGGAGTCCTTGGCATTGAACAGATCTTGGTTTGAATGCCAGTTCTGCTCCTTATCACCCATGTGTCTTTGGCTGTTTTTACCTTTGAGCCTTAGTGTCCTCATCTACAAAATGGGGATAACAAAGTATCTCATTAAACTGTTTTGAGGACAAAATGATAGAATATATATATATATAGAAATAATTGAGCACAGGGCTGGGTGATTGGTGCTTGGTGCTCTACAAATGGTAGGTCACCTTCAAAGGTCAGATGTTGCAAGTGAAACCTATTGGTTTTATGTCGTTATTTTAAGTAGAAGCAGGTTTGCGTGATTATCTGAGTGACAGCAAGAAGCGGGTTCCTATTCCAGCTGGAGGAAGGCAAGGGGAAAATGAAGCTGGCTAAGGCTCTGTAAGGTTATGTGGATCTCAAATTCACTAGGGAGAGTGTGGGCCAAGGCAGTCAGTCAGCACCCGGGGGACCTGATGTGACACTTCAGAAAAATGAAATCCACATATGCTACATAGGGACGGAAACAGACTCTCACCCAGAGAAAATGAGTTTGATTGCACACTTTATTATGTACATTGCTGGGAGGGGAGGCAGCGTGGAAAGAACCCTTGCTCCGGCGCTGTCATCCTAGAGCTATTAATATGCTCCCCACCCGCACCATGCAGTCTAGTGGGCTAGGAAGTGACAAGGCAGAAAAGCGAAGGTCGTTTGGTATCTGCAGAAAGGGAAACTCATGGAACCAAGAGCACCGTTACTCTATCTGAGAAGAGATTCTCATCGGGATCTGGGGTTTCCTGGTCCTCAGTGACCAAGGGTGAGCCCCTTCACAAAACTGACAATGTCATCACTTAAAATTCAAAATACAAATGCAACTGGAGTCCTGAGCTGCAATGCTGCCTACCAACTCAGCTAGGAACCTGGACAGTTGGGTTCAAGGCTTTCTAAAATAAGCTTGGAAATGGGGTGTAGGGGAAGTGACATCAGGCAGGGATTGACAGAGTACTTTTTGCTAGGGGCAGGAATGAAGAGTGGAGCTGGGAAAGGAAGCTGTTATTTTAAGACTTCTGGAGGTGAGTTTAAAGCCTCAGAGAGGAAGTGTTGCAACTGTCACCAGCCAGCTTTCAGGCCAGGTTGCTCAAATTCACAGGCACTTGCAAAATGGAGGCGCTTCCAGATGTTACAGACTAAGACATTGTGGTCCAAAGGGGCTGAGCCCTTCCTCTTTCAGCACTGACACATGTGGTAAAGAAAAGTACAACCAGGCAAACGAAAGTCTCACATCTATCTGGATATCCAAAGCTCGACAGGGTCTGCCCCAGATCATTGGATATTACAATATATGGCGAATTCCTTACAGGGCAAAATGAATGGGATTGGTAATTAGGATATTTCACAGTGTACCCCAGTTAACAGCATGCATACAGTAAAATATAATAGTTTTCTGAAGATATTTTTTAAAAAGTCTCTTAGTCCTTAGTGTTTCAAATGTGTATATAACAATTGTTCCTAGAACTTAGAGAAAACTTTTATTAAAAAATCAAAACTATTCAAAACATGATATATGAAAATAGGCAAAAGTGAGGAAAAGCACTTTTGTTTTTATGATCATATTGTTTTTATGATCACTATTTCGCTGGTTTGAAAGAGGAATCATTTACTTATGAAGGCGGCTCAAAGAAGATAAAAATGTACCTACTATTTTCAAAGGGGCTGCCCAATAGTGAATTTAAAAGTCCCTGATGGGTTGGGGTAATTGTCTTCCTTAATCCTGACCACCTCCTTCAAGCTTTGACAGTTGTAGGCAAGAAAATACCTACTATCCAATGAGCATCACTTTGAAATATGGTTTGGGTTCAGAAAGTAAACAGACATTACGGAAAATGTCCTCAAAAGATTCCCTGGAGGTAAGGCACATATGGCCCAGAGGGGCTGGTTGTAGCATGAGGATGTCACTTTCTGCAAATCATGTGTCCGCCAGGAGTGGCAGGGGGCAGTTCTGAACTACATTCTCACCTCTGGCCTGGCTGCTGAGACGGTGCAGAACCACTCAACAGAAGTGGAAAGAAGGACTTAACCTACGACAGACTTACTGACACATACAAACTCTTAAATATTTTAGAGTAGATTATGGTATAAATCACCAATCTCTCTCAGTATTTACACGCTATCAATTCTTTCATCTGTTTTTATGACCACTATACATTCTAAGAACCCCATTCTTGACATACAGAAAAGGAAAGAGGGAGGATAATTAAGGCTCCCTGCCCTACTCCTTGTAGCTGAAGGCTAATTTGGTCCCCTACTTCATCCTTGGAAGTTCAGAGCTCATCTCTGCATTGACCTAGATGGCTCAGCGTTTTGCACCCATGATGCCTTGCAACATATCTATGGGCAGAGGGAAGACAATTGTTGAGTTTTTCTCAGCAGCAATAGTGGTCAGTGTCTGAAGGTACCGGAGCTGAAGGGCCGCAGGAGACTCGGTGATAACCATGGAAGCTTCCTTCAGAGCTCTGGATGCATTCATTTCTCCCTCAGCTGCAATAACCTATGGAGAAGGAAGGAGAGGTCAGCATGGAAAACCCCATGTGCTGTCAAGCAGTCATCTTCAAACCGGGGTACCTTAGGTGGTACCCCAAACTGCCCAGAAGTATGTCAGAATAGTTTCAAGGAAATCAACTCCTAGATTTCTAGACACTCAATTTCTAGATTTGGTTTCCAAACTGATTTGCTTGAGGCTGTGCCTGGCAAGTCATTCCCTTTTAGAGGGACAAGTCATAGCACTGTGAGGGGGTTGAGAAAGTAAACAACTGATGACTGAATGCAAATCCTCTGGCAATGAGACAGCTTTCCAAAGCTTTGATTTCAAAGAAAGAAAAGAGAATCTTACTGAACTGAAAACTGATAGATCATTAAAAAGTAAAGACATATTCTGACAAAGGATTAACCACACCAATTCAAAGGGAGCATTAAGAAGTGCATGAGGTTACTTCAAACAAAACTTCACTTCTCATAGTTTTCCTAGTACTTAAAAGAATGAAAAAAACAGGAATAAAACTGATGCTGAATTGTTTCATTCTAGCAATAATAGCTATACACATAATTATGATTTAATCCCTTATTTTTGCATTTAAGAGAAACATTTCTAGTAAAAAATGTTTCTTATTTAGGAGAAACTCTGAAACACTTGTAGAACCTTGTTCATAAGCATAGGAAATTTTAAAGAATTATATACTAAATGTGTTACAGTAGGATGGTAAAATATATTAAGGAAAGAATGTGTGATGAGGTGGAATGGAAATATAAGTTCAAGAAGAAAAAGGTATAATTTAATATTCCTGATGTTAAAAAGTGTACAGACATATTTTTAAATGGGGGATTAAGTCATTAATGTTATTTAAATTTCACAGTCCACATTTAAAAGAATGATATTAATAGTTTCACTTTAAAGTGTCAATATTTACAACATGCCAGAAATTAGATGCTTGCCTCCACTCAAGATAGAAATTTTTACATGCCAATTTAAAATGTGTAATGGGATATACAACTTTTCAAATTCTTTAAGAGCTTGGCTTACATGGGCAAACATGTTTGCAGATCACTGAGTGGTGGAGAGAGCAGGGGCTCTGGAGGGAGTTCCATGTTAAGACTGAAGCTCAAATCCCAAATCCAACACAAGTCGGAGGTTCTTAGGGATTATTTTATGTCTTGAATCTCAGCTTCTTATTCTTAAAACAGGACACGACTTATACAGAGGACCAGTGTGAGGAAGAGAGAAGGTATATAAAGTGCTACATGAATGACCGCAGACCATTATAAAAGAAAGACAAGAGTCAAAGCCAAGAATGAACCCAACTATGTCATGCACACAAGATGTAGAAGCTAAATCAAGGCAGTCAATTTCAACTCATAGTCCTAGAAGAAGAAAAGGTACAAAAATACCAGAATCGTCAAAATGAAAATTGCAGTTCCACCATGTTGTCCCAGAGAGATCTCAAAATACATGCTTCATAATATTTTTGTGACTATCAGAATTGGCAGCCATGCCCTTGTGCTCAGTGAGATTTCGTTTGCTTATGCAGAAAAGTTTGGGGTCTTCTAGGTGTTAGTGAGCCCCTGCAGGAGCTTGGGAGTGGGGGCAGCATCACTGACCTCCTACAGTTCCTGGTCAGGTAGGGGAGACTGAGGTGGGACAGACCTTTTCCTTCAAGTGTGATAAATGTTGATGGAAATCTGTGCCGGGCACAGTGCCAGATTGTGAGGAAGGCAATTTTGAGGTGAGGTGATGAGGTTCTAGAAGCCAAGTACTGAAGAATGATAGGTTTTCTGTTTGGATGAAGTTGAGGAAGAATATTTTAGGCAGAACAGATAAAACAGTACTGAGGTGTAAAAAGCTGACAGGTTCCAGAAAACCGTGAGAGGCTGAACACCGTGAGGAGAACTGGGCCAGGCCTCGGAGGGCAGTGGAGGCCAGGGTGTTGGGCCTTCATTCTGTAGATGGTAACCTCATCAGTTCTGGTCAGAAAACTCGGAGGGATGCTGATTTAGAAAAGAGACTGGAAGCTGTCGGTGGAACCGCTTTAGAGCGGTCGGTGGGATTCACTGGTGCAGGGACTGAGGACAAGACGGACTGGGGCGTGAGGGGGGTGGGAAACAACAGTATTTAAAGACTGACTGGGCATGGGGAAGGAGAAGACGGGGGCTGAGTCCCAAGTTTTGAGGCTCTGGTTGCACTAGAAGTGCCATTAACAGAGAGGGGATATAGGATACGGTACTTAGTGAGAGAAAGAGCCCAATTTACAGGATAAAAACCTTATCAAGGCAACCCATTGTGTCCCAGCTAGGTTTAAGAGATGGGGCGAGTGCAGACATGCTCACAGAGAGCCGTGTAACTGAACTCCCAGGCAAGCCTTGGAGAGGCCCGCACAGGAACACGGGAATAGCGGGCTCTGATTTTTTTTTCCATATCATCTCGTATGTCCAATTAGGCACTTTTTCCTCTGGACACGGACCAAGTGCAAAGATATCTCATTTCCCACCACCCATCAATACACAATCTCTTGGCAGGGAAGCCAGACCACCAGGATGGGCACACATTTGGTTTGCAGAAAAGCTGCTCTAAGCAAGCTGCCAAGGATGTGAACATAACACCACAGGCTTTGTCTAGATACAGGCGGAGGACACTGTGGGCAGTGAATGTCATAGAGAGCAATGCAAGCTCCTTGTGGGTGTGTGGGGCTTTTGCTAAGCGTGCAGTAACTGCATGTCAATCAGCACTTCATAGTCACAGATCATCAGTTTATTTACTTGTTTGTTTGTTTCTCTGGAGCTGGGGATCGAACCCAGGGCCTTGTGCATGCCAGGCAAGTACTCCCCCATGAGCTACACTGCCAGCCACACAGATCAGTCATTTTAAAGTGTAGCCTTTTCACATGTGTGAGACTGGCATTGCCTGTACCCTTCCTGAGACCAGGTGGGTTGGTCAGAGGGGAAGGGACGAGAAAGAAGCTCTTCTGTGGTTTTGCCTCCATTCTTTCAACAGACCACTAACCTCAGAAATACGAGCTGGAAAACATGTGGCAGGCACTTTTCCGAGAGCTATAAAAAGAAGTAAGGGAGCATGCAGGCACCAAAGATGCTATCTTCTGAGTCATTAGGAGCTGGTCTAAAAACTCTAAAAAGAGGTTTGACTAACGTACAGTACAATGTGTGGAAAATCTGTCCTCTTCTGGGTCTGGCTGCTTCTACTCAAATTATGTCATGAGCAGTTTTCCGTTCAGCCTCTGCCACTCGGTGTCCATTCATGTGACTCACCCACAATTCACCTCTTCACCTAGCAAGGGACATTTGGGTAGTTTCTAGTTCGGACCAACTAGGCAGCGCTGCTGTGAATTTCCCAGCCTTTTGGGAAACGAATGAACGTATTTCCGTGAGATACACATTTAGGAATGGGGCTCATGGGGTGGTATGCAAATGTGTGGTTTGGGCAGAAGCTGCCAGACCCTTTTCATCACTGCCTGTACCAATAAACACTCTCCCAAGCAGCAAATGAGTATTCCAGTTCCTCTTCTGCCACTCTTTTCTTACTTTTTTTTTTTTAATCCCAAGCCATTCTGGTGGCTATCTCAGGTGGCATCCGCCTATAATTTGAATCTGCATTTCTCTGATGGCTAATTAACTTAAGGAATTTCTCTCTGACTAACCTATCTCTTTGTTCCTGTGCAATTATTTGTTGAAGAAATGACAGATCCTTTATTTTCCATGAGAACTTGAATTTACACCTAAGGCTATGTAGGGTCACTGCATTTTACAGAAGGGGTAGGCTCACGGTATGAACACTAACCTTGATGACAGAGAGTCACTGCCCATGTTTAATCAGACAGCTTCCAGACCACCACACAGTCTGGGCCAACTGAGGGCAAGGGGGTTTTAAGAATCCAAATGGCTTCCTTTAACTTGTCTTATTGTTATAAAGGGAAGATAGGAACGCTCTACCCAAACTGAATTCTTGTGGCAAAGGCTCAGCCTACCCTGGGAAGTGCCAGATGAGGCAGGATGAGTAGAGCAGATTCTACTTCCTATTGCCATTAATTAATTGTGCAAAATCACTTCACTTTTCTGGGCTTTGATTTTTCCTTTGACTAGATGGCAAACAAATTTCCATTTTTAGGGCTAACTCCTAGCAGCTGAGGGTTGTTACCTGGAATGTTACAGAAGGATTCTGAGGTCAAGCTGGGTAGAAAACGGGCTCTGTGATTAAATCACTGGCATGGGAACAAGAGGTGTGTGTGCATAACTGGGTGAGGTAGGAGTCACTTTTGGAAGACAGTTTCTGAGGATCCTTTAAGCACTGACAGTCTATGTAGTCTTTGTGGGAAATTCTATTATTTAATATGGTTTAGAAATGGGGCTTTTGGTTAATGACGGATTCTAATAAAAGCAATTTCTGATTTCCCCCAAAATAATTAGACACTAATAGGGAACATTTGATAACACTGTCATAAATATAATTAGTCTTTTAAAAGGGACAGGTTTGTATGTGTGTGTGCTTCCGGAGAGTGAACCCGGGCCCTTGTGCATGCTAAGTAAGCACTCTACCACTAAGCTACATCCCTAGTCTTTTTAAGTTTTCATTTTATTTTTGAGATGGTGTCTCACTAAGTTTCCTAGACTCGCCTCAAACTTGTGATCCTCCTGCCTCAGACTCCCAAGGAGCTGAGATCATGACGTGTGCTGCCATCAAGCTTGGCTAGAAGGCACTCGAAGATTCTGAAATATCAAGAGTTTATCATTATGAGCACCAATGATCATATGAGGAAAACCTAAAAATTCTGGTTAACAGAACATTCTTGAGGCAGCATGTCCAATGGGGTACTCTTCTATTTCATGCTGGCTAAGAAATTATAGCGACCAATTTGTTGCTTAAAGGGCATCCTACGAGAAGGACAGAGTTCTGTGGCAGAGTGGGGTTGTGGGGCCATTTAGTATGTGACTTTGCCCTTTGGCCAAAGTTGGACTGAAGAGAATCTTTCTTCTGTGCACGTGCAATCAGGCCTGGTTGGAGTCCTCTACTGGTCACCTGTGAATGCCGGTGAAGGTGAGAGTCAGATATCCTCCCCCACACGATCTCTACAGAGGGATGTGGCTCAGAAATGGGAATGACCAGCTCCCTTTAACGTTGACTGCCTTCTGGTTCCTGCATCTGATTTTGGTGAGGCTTGACTCTATTTCCTATTTTGGGGTTTGGTGAGATATTCCTGTATTTTTATACATTATTGTCTTAAAAGACAAGGGTGGTGACAAAAAGAAAGGAGGAAAAGTAAATGTCAGAGAAAGGGAAGGAAAGAAGAGGAAGAGATAAAAATAAAAAGGAAGAAGATCCTGAAAAGAGAGAGTGAAAGAGAAGACAGAATAAGTGAAGAAAGGATGACAACAAACTGATGTGATGCCCATCTGCTCTCCAACTGTCCCCCTGCCCTTGACAGTGGGCTGGGAGAATAGAGTCAGGGCCCACCGTCATGGAAGAATGAGCTCACCCGCATGGGCTGACATGCCCATCAGACAAGAAGTGAAAGGAGCAAGGTCCAAGGCTCTCATAAAACAAACAAGCGGAGAGTACAACAACCCAGTCAAGTAAAATCCAAGTACGCTGATCTGTCAGGAGTGTGGCCTCTGGGGAACAGAATTTGGGGCGATGAGGGGTGCTTCTGCCTTCACTGAACACTGCAGAATTGTTTCAAAGTTTTACAACAAGTATGTTTTACTGTATTTGGAATAAAAAAGTTTCAATAAGAAAAACAAACTAAAATAAATAAATAAATAAATGACTAAAAGAAAAACGACCCAGAAAACATTACCTTGGCCCGGGCCTCCCGGGATGCTTCTGCCTCAGCAGCCATAGCTCTCTGGAGCTGCACGGGCAGCTTCACATCCTTAATTTCCACACGCTCCACCTTTATTCCCCAGTCGTCAGTGGCATCGTCCAGAGTACACTGTCAGGAGGAAAGAAGGCAAGTGAAGAGAGGTCAGCTCAGCCCAGGTGGCTGTAGTGGCTGCACCTGCTGGGATATGGGGGAGAGTGGCCGAGAAAGGGTTACCCTGCAGTGGAAAGAATATGCCGGGAAGGGTCGGGGTGGCTGGGGAACAGATCCTGACTTTGCTGCTAACGAGCTAATGCAGGGCTTGGCATGCTCCTCATCCAAGGGCTGCAAAAGAGCTGCTTATTGGCAGTCTTGTCACACTGTTCGATCCTGCTGCTACAGGTCAAAGGCAGCCATGGGAATGCACAAGTGGACGTGTGTGGCTGAATTCCAATGAAACTTTACTTACAGAAACAGGTGGCCAGGCTGGGGGCTAGAGTCTGCTGACCCTGAGCTCATGTGTAAGCCACATCACCTCTTTGTGTTTCACTTTCCTCCTTTAGAAAGGGAGAAATGAAACCATACTATTTCATAAGGTTGTGGAGAATATCAAATGAGATCATGGATTTTTACCCACAACCAAGTCTGCACAAAGACAAAGAATTCAGACTTTTAGCTCTTTACCTAACATCTACTACTCAAGCAAGATTGGAAAACAGTTACAAGGGACTTCATGGGACTCACACAGAACAAAGCTTCCACACCTGCACTGCCTTGCAGAACAACCTCTGAACTATTATGCTTAAAAAAAAAAAGGTTAATGCTGATTCTGGAAAAAAAATACACAAAAGCAACACTTACATCTGGGTATTACAAACCCATGAACTCTCTGTGTGAAAAGCATCTCCTTCCATCAAGCCTGGGAAACCTCACTAGGAAGGTAAAAAACAGTTGCTTTGCTTCAGCTTCTAGTCTCGAGTGGGCGCGTTCCTTACCTGCATGTTGTGTGCAATTTCTTCTCTGTCAGAGAGGATCTGAGAAAGGTTCTTGGTGCCCAGAACATTCCTGAGAGTAGTTTGTGCCAACAGACGGGTGGCTGAGTCCGCATTGGTGATATTTGCCACAGCCAGGGTTGCATTCTGAACGCGGTAATAGACCACCCCGTCCACGCTGATGGTCACCGAATCCTTAGTGAGGATCTGCAAGATGAAGGAAGCAATTCTACATCTGTCAACCAACTATTTATTTCATAAAACTGTAAGGAATGTTGTTCTACACAGCATTTTAGAATGCTGGCTGATTCTCTTTAATAAGGTATCAGAAAGTTAATTATATCTTTAGAAATTTAAATAAATTCCATTTATTTATGAAGCCCATTAACTCAGTCAGTCAGTTGACATATTTTGAGATGTGACTCAATAGCAGGAACTGGATCAAGCATAAAGGTATGAAAAAACTTGGCCCCTACTTTCAAGGCTGTTGGGGAATCAAGGAGGCTTTAAGGGACAAGGGATGGGTAATTATCCATGGCAGGGATGAGAACTCAACTAAATCTTTTTTTTCCCCCGGGATTGGGGATTGAACTCAGGGCTCATCCCTGGCCCTATTTTGTATTTTATTTAGAGACAGGGTCTTACTGAGTTGCTTAGTGCCTCGCTTTTGCTGAGGCTGGCTTTGAACTCAAGATCTTCCCTACTCAGCCTCCCAAGCTGCTGGGATTATAGGCATGCGCCACTGTGCCTGGCTCAACTGAATCTTGAAGGGAGAAATAAAAATGTTTTGAGGGTGGAGTGGCAAGTGTTCAAGGCAGAGAGAATCATGTGGGAAAAGGCACAGAGGCATGAGGAAGCCAAGGTCTGATGAACCACAGCATAACTGGAACAAAAGTGCATGGGGAATGGTTTACAGGGCAAGGTCAGGGTAAAAATATATTCACAGCCAGGCATATACTCCCGTAATCCCCGCAACTGGGGAGGCTGAGGCGGGAGGATGGCAAGTTCAAGGCCAGCATCAGCAACTTAGTGAGACCCTGTCTCAAAATAAAAAGTAACAGAGCTTGGGGGTGTAGCTAAGTTTAGAGTGCCCTTGGGTTCAATGCCCAGTACTGCAAAAACAACAAAATATATGTATTTCTTTACAGCATACTACATAAAAATGTTTCACAAGGAAGAACTTTGTTTTGAACCAAATGAATGAAAAGCACAGGCGTGTAGTCAGAGCCCCTGGACTGGGCTTTCAGCTCTACTTATGCCCCCCGATGACCTGCAGCAGTACTTTTAAGCCATGCGACCTGGACATCCCTCACTTATGAGATGGGACTAAAAAAACTGCCCAATTCTACTCAAATTTCTGTTAAGATGAAATAAGAAGACATTTGTGAACAAAGCCCTTTTGAAACTACAAAGAGCCATGTAAACAGAAGGTAATTGCCATAATGTTGCTAGGTAGCTGTTTGGCTCTGTCAAGCATCAAAGCAGTCATCCTTTTTCACTTTCTTTTTTTGTCATCTAAAAATATCTGTAACTTGGAAGAGAAATGCGGGATTTCAGTATATTACCATCTTGTGTCAATTATTTCCCATGATGTGATGGGAAAACGAGTGCCACTCCTAAACAGATTCCTGCCACTGTGACTCTGCCACAGCTGCTCTCAAAGCAGCAGCTTCTCGGCTGACTGTTTATGGCAGGCAGTGTTTATCTTCCTTCACAGTAAGTTCACGGGGGATCAGCAGGAGGACAGCTTGCCAAGTTCCAATCCGCTCTGGCTCAGCAGCGTGCAGGGAGGAGAGAGCAGCTGGAAGGCAGAAGCTCCCAGCAACCCTGCCAGATGCCTGCACTGTTTACAGAGGAAAATGCCAGAATTCCCAGCAACCCTGGAAGGGGTTCCTTCTGAGTGTTGAAAGACGGCAACGAATGCAGAGAATAATGTGGAGTTCTTGTAAGATGTGAGCAAAAATGATTTCTGGCATCACTAAGTATGTGTGGATTAAAAAGTCTGATCTCCCCAACAACAAGGATCAGTGCCAGCAAGGGAGTTCCCGAGTGGGTTTCTGCCTCTAGTGACAAGAGCAGGCAATGTGGCCAGGCTCTGTCATCCTGCTGAGGCTCTGGCCTGTGGCCAGGAAACACAGGCAGTACCATTCCATGCCTTTCTCCACCAGGTTTGCAGTGGCTACTGAGCCTCCTAAGACATGGGTGCCGGGACAGCCATCGCTTCTCCAGGGCCATGATGCAGCTAACGTAGAATGCTTTTATCAACTGTGACAATATTTGAGAAGTAGTTAAAAAAAAAAAAAAGCACAAGATAACTACTAATATATCTAAAATGCCAAGTGAGTAGTTTCTAATTCTTTGGCTTCTAACCAATTTATCTAGAATAAAGTCAAGATCTTTAAAAATAAAGAAGAATATCGGGTCTGGGGCTGTAGCTTATGCCTAGCATACATAAGGTCCTGGGTTTGATCTCTAGTACTATACCTAAACACACAAAAGAATATTGAACTAAATAAGATTTTCTACCTGAAAACCTATAGAGAATTATGGTAATAAAATGATGATGACTTTAGCATTATGCTTCCATTAGCATTACACTGTTTTGTAATAATAGCAAGCATTCATCTAGTGTTTGCTATTTATTTGGATGTTGTCCTAAGCACTTCACATATACTATCCCATTTGCTTTCACAATAACCCTACAAAGTGGACCCTACTACTACAATCTTCATTTTTTAGATGGGGAAACTGAGACAACGAAGTTAAAGATTTTGCTCAAGGCCATGGAGTTGGAAAAGGGGAAGACAGGACTGAAAGCACATGCCAATCAGTGAAAAGCACATTCCCATACGATCCCTCCTTTAGCCTTGCAGAAGACAGCCTCACCTCCTGAGGAGGAATATCAAAGGAAATGGTTCTCATGTCCACTTTGATGAAGCTGTCAGTGCAGGGCAGAATGAAAAACAGACCTGCAAGAAAGATACACCCAGCATCAGACACCCGCACGTTGGCAGCTCCCTCCTCCGCTCAATCCTGATGGAATCGACCTCATCAGTGGAAGCCACCAGTCCATCTTAGCGCATGAGCCAGAAGCCTGGATGTTATCCCTGACTCCTCTTGCTTACTCCCCACCCTGACTGTCCTCACGAGGGCCCTACGCCATGGCTGCTGTCACTTCTTCCTTCACTGGGATCAGTGCAATTGCTTCCCAAGCCACCTCTCTCTCCTACGACCCATTTCCTAAGTTGCAAGCAGAGTGATCTTTCCTAGGATACAAACCTTGCCCCAAGGGTCCTGCATGACCTGCCTAGGCTTACCTGTTCAGCCAGATCCCTTCTCTTCACCCCCTACACTCCGACAGGACTGAGTTACAGTACCCTCTCCCTACATTCCTACATACTTGTTGCTATTTCTGCTGGGAACACTTAACACCTTCACGTCCTCAAGACTCAGCCAAGTTGTCACCCACAGAAAGTGTGGTCTCAACCACTCCTAGTTTGGGGCATTTTCTGGGTTTCTGTCTTCTCAGGCCTCTGTGTAGTTACTTGATCATAATACTTATCATGTGGAAAGTAGCTAGCTGTTTCCTTCTTGGTGTACCATCACTAGATGATAAGATCCTTGAGGGGAGGGACCATGTTCTAGCCTCCCGTGGATGCCCAGAGTCTGGAATACACAGGAGCACTGTCAAAGTCTGCCAAATGAATAACTAAAAGTCTTTCTTTGGTAGAATTCTCTGCTCAGATGTCCATAGCTATATCTGTTCTGGTTCAAGATAATCTTATCAGCTCCAATGGGAAGGGGAACAATAGACTGATTGGAACCACTGCTATTGATAGGTAACTTCTGCTCCCTGAGAAATCACATCAGTAAAAAGAACTTCAGTCTCCAGAACAACGATCCAGAATCCCAGTACTGACCAGGTCCTTTGGCTCCTCCTTGTAAAATACGACCCAGTCTAAAGATGATGGCTCTTTCATACTCTTTTATAATCTGGAATAAAAACACAGATGATAATTTAACATGAAGAGCAAAAACATTTACATGCATAGCTTCTTAAATATATTTTTGCTCTAAATGGTTAGATGCTTCATTATTTCTTCCTCTATATTCAGATAATGTCTGTGAACAACATGTTCAATGTTGTCCAATGTTCTCCAAGCATATTCATTTACTATTTTTGGTTGATTATAAAAAAAAAACAATAAACACTTGTTGTAAAAATTTGGAAAGTACAGAATAGTAATATAGAAATAGGGCTGGGTTTGCAGCTCAGTGGTAGAGAGCTTATCTAGCATGTGTGAGGCACTGGGTTTGATTCTCAGCACCACATATAAATAAATAAATAAAGGTCCGTCAACAATTTAAAAAATATTAAACAAAGAAATTCATTACTTTACTCTTTAGTCATTAATGTTATTATTCAATTATTCTTCCAATACCTTTGTTTTAATTAGTTTTTTCCAGTACTAGGGATTGAATGCAGGGTGTTCTACCGCTGAGCTACATTAATGTAGCTTTTTAATTTCTTTTTCTTAAGGTAGGGTCTTCCTAAATTGCTGAGGCTAGCCTTGAACTTGCAATCCTCTTGCCTCAGTCTCCCAAGTAGCTGGAATTAAAGGTGTGTGCCACTGAGCCCAGCACTCTGATACCTTTAATTATAATAATACATTTATCTGAAAATGCTTGAAGCATATCTTTTTAGGAATATGTAAGTGAAAATCATTTATCCAAGTTACTAACTTGGTAGGAAAAAAACCAGCATGAGAGCACTTTGCCATGTGCCAGGCTCTGCAATAAGTACATTTTGGCACACTAGTTCATTTAATAGCCACGACAGTCTTACAAAGTAGGTACTGTTATTTCTCCCATTTTACAAGTGAGGAAACATGGAAAACATTTCCAAATGTTTCCCTTTCCTGTGTATAAAACAGTTTCCCATTGCAAAAGGTAATACTTGCCCCACATGGTGAAGAGCAGAGCCAGCAGTCAAACATCGCCATCCAACTCTGGAGAACCTGTTCTCAAAGGCCACCTCACACTCCTGACCCAGAATTTTTGTTTTATCCCCCCAGGGCCTCATGCATGCCAGGCAGGTGCTTGACCACAGAGCTACATCCTCAGCCCTAGCCCAGAAAATTTTTAATGTTGATCCTTATTTTAACTTCTGTGGAGGGACTCATTCGATGATGGTTGAAAAGCAGTTTTAAGATAACTAGTTTTAATAACTAGTGAGAAGAATGAGTTTTCCGTAGAGAGATGAAGGAAAAAGAATTACAGACCAGCCTGGTCTATCTCTTGCACACACAAAGCAGGTTTACGTAGGTCGGAGTTAACCCCTTCCCTGATGTGAGTGAAATGTCCTTTTACCTTTATGCACATCCATATTGATATTGGGAAAGTTATAAGTGTGAACAGGAATGAGGCAGCCACCAAAATCCATCCACAAGGTCCAAGGCCTGTACTGGGGCTATCTGTTGAAGACAATAACCAAGCAGCTCTTATCATTGTTATTAGCATGATCACCACCATCTTTGTCCCTACTGTTTGCTGGACACTATGTGCTTGGCCTTCTGCTGACTGCTTCACGTGAACGTTCCCACTTAATCCCCATTCAGCTCTGAAATGCAGGTATTACTTTCCCTAGTCTACTTAACACGAGTACTTTCCCACATTACTCATTACTTTCTCCAGCAGACATTTATTAAGCACCTCCTACTTCCTTTGTCCTGTGCTTGGTATTAAAGCAATAACAATAAATAAAACTCAATCCCAGCTCCCCAAAAAGTTCAAGTACAGTGGGGGAGAAAGACAAAGATAATTATAATACTAGGTGGTAAGCATGGATATAGAGGATCTGTTCAGAATATTTTGAGGTGACAGTGGAGTGGGGCAGTGGGGACAACGGGAATTGTCCATCTGAGGGCTTCCTGAAGGAAGGAATAATATGGAAAATACCAAAGAAAAGTAAGGGGAAGGTAGGAAAGGGGACCTTTATTTAGCCCAGGGTACAGCATGATTCAAGGTGAAAACCATACATATGATTAAAATTGTGTAGAGCCTCTTTTTAAAAAATTACACCTGCTAAACATTTTACTCGCTCTATGAACCATCACTTATTATCCGAATCCTGATCTTTACACAGGTTGCTTCTGATTTCTTACTATTGAAAATAATGCTGTAAAGAGCATCTTCCTACACAGCCTTCTGCCCACATTTCAAACTGTTTCCCTTTCCTGTGTATGAAAGAGGGTTTCTGTCTGGTTACAAAGGGTAATATGCAAAAAATTCAGAAAAATAAAAGTGAGAAAAGATATTCAAAATCCAGAGATAAGAAGGGCTTTGGTGCATTCTTCCAAACTGTTTCCTTGTACACACAACCGTATTTTAAATAAAATAAAACCTATAACCTACTTTTCTCTCCTCTTGTTATGTTATTTTACCTCCTTTTTAAGCTTCTGTAGCTCTGCATTTATACTTTTCCTGTTTTTAATTCTTTATCAAAGTTACAAAAGTTTAAAAAGTTACAAAGTTTAAAAAGTCAAACATTGTATTTTTTAAAATATTTCTTGCTTTTTCAGTTTTAAGAATGATCTAGTGATTTCCCACTATGGAGAAGACCTTAGTTCTTTTCCTTCTCCTTCCACCACACACACACACTCACTCTTTCAGTAGAAGTACATCACCATTTTGGGTAGATCTATATAAAATCTTATGTTACCATGAATATGCAAATGCTATTTTAAAGCTAACCCAGAGAGTACAGATAATTAGCTTTCTCTTATTTTTTTAGACCTTTATTTTATTTATTTATTTTTATGTAGTGCTGAGGATTGAACCCAAGGCCTCACAATGCTGGGTAAGCGCTCTACCACTGAGTTACAGCCCCAGCCCCTGAGAGTTAGCTTAAAGTGACGTAAGTTAATCCCGGAGGTTACTAAGCTACAATTTTGGGGGTACAGACATTCACTGAGCAAATATTCAAAGCTGGGTCTCAGTGCTCTTCTGGAGAAAGCCTTGTCAGATCCGATCACAACTGATAACACAGAAGCGGATCGCAAGGGTGTTCTATACCCTAGGCATTGTGTAAAGTTACCTGAGACATGTATCATTTAACTCTCACTATAGCCCTCTGAGGCTGCGTATTTTAACCAATGATGTAAAGGAAGCAACCTCACTTTCCCAAGGTCACCTAATGGAGCACTGGGGATTCAAATATAAGTCATTGACTCCAAAGCTCCTGTTCTAAGACTCTGACCTTTCACCACTGAATTTAAAGTCCTCCTTAAAGATGTTTTCAAGTTGGGAGCACTTTCTTGAGAAAATGATCAAACTGGGAAGGCATGGCAGGAGTTTCGAGAATGAAATCTAATATTTTTATGGAGGAAGACCTTTTAATTCCAGCTGTGTCTATTTATAGCAAAAGACAGATTCAAAGCTCTGTGCCAGGCTCTGGTCTAGATTTTGAGTGAAACTTGATTCCAAACAAGGAACAGGTTGGCCACAAACACTTACCTGACAGCATCTGGTGCTTTCCAAACTATTGCCTCAGATCTCCCATATTCCAGGCAAAGTACATAGCTCTTTGTACTGGAAATACTACACTGAAAATCCCTGAGAGCAGAGATGGTTCTTATTCCTCTTTCTTTCTTTCTTTCTTTCTTTCTTTTTTCTTTTGTGGTGCTGGGCATCCTTCCCAGGGCCTCATACTTACTAAGCATGAGCTCTACCACTGAGCTACACCTGGCACTTCTTGCCCCTTTTTATATTCCCAATGTCTAGCACAGTGTCCTGCAGAGTAGGCATAAAATACTTCTTACCGAGCTTTTTGGCTGGATGTATTTTTAACTTCCTCTAAATCCTGACAACAATTTTTTTTTTTAAATCTATCTACGGCACTTAAATTTTGCCTAATACTTTAATTTCTTGTGCATTTATAGCGCTCCTTAGACTGAGCTTTCCTGAGCATAGGGAGTGTCTAGGTTTGAATTTCAGTTCTGCAGCTTCTTAGTTGTATGATCTTTACCACTTTGAGCCTTAAGTTTTTCACCTGTAAAAAAAATAAGGGTCATTAGACTGCCCTTATACAATTGAGATAGTACTCAGTAAATATAGATGATAGTTTTCTGTAATGCTTCCATTTTGCTTGTGTTCAAATTGCCATGATGAAAAATGGAGAAAGAGTTATTAGCACTTAACCAAAGAGTGCTCTACCCGAGCAACATCTCAAACTCTTCTCATTTTTTATTTTGATACAGGGTCTCCCTAAATTGGCTGAGCTGGCCTTGAATTCGCAATTTTCCTGCCCCAGCCTCCTGAGATGCTGGGATTATTGGCATGCAACACTGAGCTCAGAGCACTTGATTTTTAAAAAATATTTATAAAATAAATGACTTTATTTGTCCCTTGCTTTATGCCCTTCCCAGCCGGCCTAGAATTGGCAAAAATCCTCAAGAAGCACATTTATAGAGATCCACATGGGACAAGCCAGAAAGCTCAGACAAAGTTGTTTTGTGCTGTGCTCATTGTCACATTGTGTTTCTTCAAACTCCAGATAAGTATAAGGGATTGCAAATCAAGAGGAACAAGAAGTTACATGGACATTGTGAAAACTGGACTTGCTCCTTCACACAGCAGACCCTCCCGAGGAAGACTGTGTACGTGCTGGGGAGATGGCATTTTCTTATTTTCCTGATGCCTCTATAAAGAATCTACCCCGTTAGAAGCCCTCACAATCCTTCCCAAGCTGGTTACAGCTTAAAATGGTGCATAAACCACATTCCCGAGAAGTGAGGCTGAGACTCCACAAGACTGGTAAGTAAACTTCAGTCACCTGCCATTCTTCCTGACCCACCCAGGGAGGAAGAGACACTCAGTCATTTCATGAAATTCCTGCCCTTCAAGCTTCCCACAAACTACTTCAAGAGCTAACCCTTGGTAACAGGTTTATGAGGTAAATGACAACAGGCAATCCGTATTCCTTGAGATATTTTAGTTGACATACTTGTCCATATCTAGGCAGGTGGAACACTCCTAAAGATTAGAGATCTGATGAAACTGGGTTGTAAATACCACTTTGCCAGGTTTAGAGCATTCTTTTTTTCTTTTACTGCCCAGCTCTTTTCTGAAAACCGCATTAGAATAAATTTTTAGCCAATCAAAGCCAAGGTCTGGATATCAGTCTATATATTTAAATTTTTGTACTGAGCATTCAAATTAAGTTTATCTCCAGGAAAATAATATAAAAAATTTAAAATACTCTATTGTTGTATGAATGTTTAGGATGTGTCCAACTTTCTCAATTAGAAACCCTGCTGCATTGAATATACTTTTAGTAAAGTTTCTGAAATTCTTATTTATGTATCATGCAAATTAATTTTGTTGAAAAGATGAAGTTATATAATTAAATTTCTCTAATTCTGGTATCTTTTATTACTACCAATAATAACTACCTTTTCTTTTTTTTTGGACTGGGGATTAAACCCATGGGAACTTTAACACTGAGCTACATCCCTAGCCCATCTTTAAATTTTGAGACAGAGACTCATTAAGTGCTGAAGCTGGCCTCGAACTTGCAATCCTCTTTCCTCAGCCTCCTGAGTTGCATGTGCCACTGCACAATAACCGTTTCTTGACTATTTAATATGTGTTAGCTCCTCATGTACACTATTTCTAATGTTTACAAAAACCTGTAAAGCAGATATAAAATGTTCCTCCTGCAGCCCTAAACCAATAATGCAAAAGATCTGAGAAGAAACCAAATCAAACCAAACCATAATGCAGAAGGAAAAAAAGAAGTTGTATAATAATCAGTTGGGTCAGCTTTTCAGGAAAAGCAGTGACACATTCTTTTCAAGATCATAACCCAGGCCAATGTTCAGAGCATTGTATGCTGTCAGCCATCCCATAACAGTAATTTTCCTTTAAGATCTATTGTACTTCTCATGCCTGGAAGTCATGTGGAGTAATAAATCACATGAATCATTGAGACTTAATTACTCTGAAGTTCAAAACACACTGGATTTCCGCTGCTGAGAAAGGCCAGAAACATGCCTTATACCATGGCTAAAAATTGGACTCAAGAATCATATTCATTATTGCACAAAAAGAACAGGATGGGCTCAAGAGTTATTGAAGTAACCTAAGTTGCAACATTTAAAGGCAATTTTTCCTTCTCCATCGAGAGAGTGTGTGTGAACCACTTTGTGTTGTAAACTGCCAGGAACAGGGTGGTCTGGGTGGAGAAAGATAGAGGACGGTTGGGAATTTTATCTCAAAACACATGCTATTGGTATTAACAGCACTTTTTAAGGGGTAACAGTAGGTCAAAACAAAAGGTCTTGGCAGTTTCTGAATTTTCTTCTTAAAACTATTTCTATTCAGGATATAACTGTTCTTTTTGACCATTATTATTCCACATCAGAGATTGTACAGCAGGATTTGGCAAATGTTTACTGTAAAGGGCCAGAGAGCAAACATTTTAGGCTTCGCAGGCCATCAAGTCTGTCACTGCAGCGTGTGAGCAGCTGCCGATGGTACAGACATAAGCAAGCATGGCTGGGCTCCAATAAACTTAATTTATGGAAATCTTTCATATGCAATGCAACATTATTCTTTCTGTTTTTGTTTCTTAAAGTCATTTAAAAATATAAAAGCAATTCACACCTGTGGGTCATACAGAAATAGTCAGCCAGTTTTGGTTGACAGGTTGTTATGATCCCTGTTCTTGTTCTATGTCATACAGTTATTGATTTGTGAAGGAAGATGTTCATAAGCGAAACAGTATCCTTGATCTTGCTTCCTGCTATTCAAATAGGGATGTTTCCCAGTTCCACAGTTTCTTGTCCTTGCTTGTTTTGAACCAAGTCTAAGACCTGACAAATAAAACCCGAAGGTAAAAAATAAGCAAAAGGGTCATTTTCAAATGGAATTTTAGGAGAAAGACAAGGGAAGAAAACAGCAGAAAAGAAGGAAAGTAAGAGAAATAGGAGAAGAGGAGAAAAACAAAAATGGAGGCTGCATCCCACAAAGAGACGGATGAAAAGATAAAAGTGAGAGAGGCAGTTTAGCACCTTGTGGGGTCTCTATAAATATATGTTGAGAAAATGGTATTTAGTTGGAGATCACAGCTACATGGAGGCAGAGGATTTCAAAGCAAACAAGCGTACACTATAACTGGTCTTTCAAATGGTAATTTTCATTTGGCACAGTTATAGTTATAAGAAAGCTCTTATTCTTAGATCTCCAGGGAAGAGATTATTCTCCAGCCCAGAGTGACTGCAAGTCAAAAGTTATCAAGAGCTGTCTGAAAACTGTCACTTCCTCTCTGTCATAAGCCACCTATTGACAACACTAGTCCAGAAGAACTGATATTGACGATGAACTATGTGGTTTGAATTATAAAGCTTAAAATGTGTTTACCATGAAATATTAAGGAAAGGAAATGGGCTGACTAAAAAAAAAAAAAAAAAAAAAAAAGATTTTCAGTAAAAGTTGAAATAAAGGGAATCCCTTTTCTTAGTTCAAAAATAAGAAAATTAAATAAGCATAAATATTCTATTTCCCAAACATTTGGAAGATTTTTCTGTAGTTTTCTTTCATTTGAATGTTTCAGATCATAAAACAGGAGGGAAAAAATAGGTGAAGGAATGCCAATAATGTAAAATTTGGATGCCTACATCTCTCTAAGCTGCTATGTTATTATTCTACTCTGCTTAAACAACGTTTATCACACTTACAATCATCTTATTCAGTGACTGTCCTCTTTATGAGATTCTGGTCCTGTTAAAACATGTAGCATAATGGCTAGGTCAGCTCTGCTACTTACCAGCTGTGTGATCTTGGGAAGGTAACTTACCCTTCTGTGCTCCAATCTACTCATTGAAAGACAGGGTTAGCAAGAGGGCCTCCTCAGAGGGAGAGTGTGATGAGGAAATGAGCTTATTTATGGAAGATACCTAATGCAGAATCTATGCTCAAAACACATTTATTAAGTAAACAGTTGTTGAATGAGGGAACTGAGTCTGTTTCTCTGAGGAAGAGAAGAGACTACCTATCACATAAGAAAAAGTAACTGCAAGGTTAAAAAACTCAGGCAGGGAGAAGGGCGGGCTGAACAGCCTACATCTGGAAACACCAAAGCATCAATGGTCAGAAAAATTGGAGAGAAAAACAACTTCATAATGGGTATTAAGTTCATTAAATTCAGACGAGGCCCAAAACACATGAAAACAGGACCAAATTCTCCTACTGTCTAGTGCTGTTTCATTCCCAGTTCCTTTATTTGGAGATCTTACAAGCATCCACAATTAAGTTATTCTCATAAAAGTCTTTGGAAGGTAACCTTACTCTTCCTTAAAAATGGAAAATGGGAGCCTAAGGAAACTAGATCAGAAGGTTACCGATTCTTTCCTGAAGCTGAATGGTTAAGCAGTAAGATCTTAAGGTTTTGGTATCAGATTCCAATTCTGCCACTAAATCTTTTCGGCAGTAAAATGGGAGAAAATGGCAGTAATTATTTCACACAGTGTTATGAAGATTAAAGGAGGAAATATATAAAGTGCTTGACACTTAGAGGTGTTCAGTAAGTAGTAAAGATTATTACTACCACAACTTTAAGATCATTATTGATCCAGTTTACAGGAAAAAACTTTTTATTAAGTGAATTGTCTTCTGGGACCTATGCACCAGGGAGAAAATATCAAGACTTAACAATCTGCTTGGGGACTCTCTCTCTGGAGGAGAAAAGGCCATGCTCAGGGTAGTAAGTTGGAGTTCTAAACTTCATTAGGCCATATGTCCTACACATCTTTCAAATCTTTCCCTAAATTTGAATTTACTGGAAAATGACAAGGCTTTCTCAGTAGTACTCTGAATATACTGTTTTCAGTTATAGGCCTAAGTCATTGTTAAGCTTTTTATTTTTTGTTTTCTCCACTAAATAATATCTTAATAATTTTCATTTTAAAATTTCAAAAGGACATGCTTTCTTACTTGATACCTAAAATCCTGGGAGATAAAGAGTGCAGTAAGATTATGCCCAATATACAGGAACCAACTTCTCTAGAGGTTGAGACTTGCCAGGGTGACCCAGGAAGTAGGCAAAGATGGTACTGGGTTCTCAGCCTAGATCTCTTCATTCCAAATTCCACCCACACTACACTACCCTACCTTCCCGTAAGGGCTCACAACAGTGGACTAATTTGGTATTATTTAATTGTCTAATTCTTTAAGACAGGCATTTTCTTGGTTGTATCTTCAAGGCCAATCTATTGAAACCTGAAAGCAAATGCTAGGGATTCAAGTTATTTTATTTTACTAGTCCCAGGCACAAGGATACAAAAAGATGAGAAGAAAAAGTTCATCAACAGAGAATTAATACTATCTTATTTCAGTTTATAGGAAAAAACTTTCTACTGGCTGGGATCTCTAACTTCTTTTTTTCCCTTGTTTTCATAAATGAGGGTCCTTACTAGATATAATATATTATCTTGATAATTACAATCCCTTCCCTGTTAGTAATACAAACCCAAATAGTCTAGCTATAGCAGCAAAATGTAATAAGGAATGTGATGACCACACCCTGAAACCAACAGTTTTGGGTAGAAGAAACAATAAAACAAGTTATCAACATTTAACAAACATTTAGCAATGTGATTCAGTTTCCTTTTGCTTCCTTTTTCTTTCAACAAATGTTTTGCACATCTATTATGTACTTGATACTAAGCAGTTACAACAAAGAAGGACATAGTCTATTCAAAAGCTCTCATGGCTTTTGAAAGATGAGGGGATAATGAATAAATCAAATTGATAATTTGATAACAGCATTATCAAATTATGTAATAAATATGATAGAAGTATGCACAGGAGTCTAGGCAGACACAAAGAAGTGTACACTTTTTTATGGTTATGATAGTTTTAAGAAATTGTCTTCCAGGCCTTTAAAAACTGATTTTTGTATTCCATCTATGTCACTTTATTGACATCTTTTTAATTATTTTTCTTCGAAGTTGACTAGGCAGTTGGTGAATTTTATAGTGTAGAATTTACACTATTACGTGGTACCAAGAATCTACTTAATCATTAAAAAACCCACATAAATGATAGCCTTTGTGGTATTGGGCTTTGATCTTTGAGTTAATTTCTGACCACTACTGGTTTAAGTCAGATTAATTATTGAAGTTATGAAGTTCTCCCCAATCTGATCAGCTATAACAACTGAAATAAACAAATCAGTCCCATGATTCTGCTTATTTTCAGAAATTCTCCCAAAGGATTTATCCTGTTGACATGCTCTTAATTATAACAATACATTTCTTTGCAATACACCTGCATTATTTCATTACAAAGTGAATGCACACGTTTTAGGAAAAACTAGTCCTGACCTGGGTTTGGTTATATTCACCTGCCTAGAATTAATTCTAAGAGATAAGGAGGTGGAGTTTGGGCTTTTGTAATTCCACTGCTCTGCTCAGAAGAATCCTGTGGAGCTGCCTTCTCCAAGAGGTCTTGACTGGAGCTGGGTTCCTCTGGGTTTTCTTTGTTTACTTTCTCACTTTCAGTGAAGTTCTGAAGGTAGACAAGATCCTGCACCTCGGTATGCATGTTAGAGAGCTCCAGATAGGGAAAATGGTTTGGAAAACCAGATAGACTGGGTTTGAAACCCAGCTCTGAATCATGAGCTGTTTGATTTTATCACTGTCAATTTCCTTACTGTAAAATGGTGAATAATGACATTTTTTTTAACCTGTTGCAGAATTATAATAGATAAATGTTTGTTAACCACTTAGGCTATGTTTAGCGCATGGCCAACAGTCAAGAAATTCTATTTACTACATTCTAGTAATAGCTTTCCTATCAGTGTCAAGTTTATCATTTAAAAACAAGAAAAAGTGATCAAGCAAAATTTCCTCTGTATGTATACTTTTCTAAGAGGATGCATTTGTTTTCACCAGTTTCTTAAAAGTAAAAAACTGGTATATGACCACGAGAAAACTAAATGAACATTAAGTACAAGATCATGTTTATTCCTAAGGAACTCCAAACTGTTTTCCCTAGATAATTAGGAGATCAGGGTACAGAAGAAAGGATATTATCCACCTTCTTATCTAGGAAAAGACAAAGAAGAGATGGTCCTGGACCTGTTTTTTCCTGTTTAAATCTGAATTTAAAATTAAGATTTAAAATTTGGTTTCACTAACCTTAACTTCAACACTATGACTTTAAGTAATTTAATCTCTTTGCGTATCAGTTTCCTTGAGTATAATTTGGTGACACGAACAGTATCTACTACATTGAATGTGAGCATTCAATAAAATAGTGTATATAAAATATGTGGCACCAAGTCTGTCCTATTTAGTGTTCAAAATTATTTTTATTTTTTGCCATTACTCTCTCTCAGTAACTCCCAATTTAGGAAGCTATCTCTCCAAGGTGTATAGTAGGGAAAGGAACTGATGAAGATTTCTTTAATTCTTTCTCAGGTTGATCTACACCATAGCCCTCTATAATTCTTTTCATACTCCTGGGAAGGAATTAAAGCCAGGGATCCCTGGGCAGGGAAACGGGACTCAAATTAAGTGGGTGGACAAAGCTGGCTTTACAAAAATAAGCAGAATCCATGACTCCAATACAGTGTTCTTTGTAGGGTGCTGGAGAAGCCCAACCAGCCCCCTAAGATTTCTTTCATTATGTCTCCTGTTTGAAATTCCATCTTCGGAAAGAATTCCTTTGGAATTCCTAAGAGCTCCTGAGAGGATAGCAATGCTCCTGGGAGGGTTATCACCTCAATCCCTCCACCCCAAGGAGTTAGCCAATAAAGGCTCAAGGTGGTAGCTCTCTCAAGGGCACGAATTCTTCACAGGGGAACAAAGAAGATTGCCACTCACAGTTCTTGCCCTCGAGACAGGGAAGGCCCTAGTAGGGTGGCAAGGTCCTGAAGGAGAAGTTTCCTAAGACAAAGAATAAAGTGGAGTGAGGCCGAATGAGGCAGAGGGTAGAATAGAAAGAGGTGAAAGAAGCCAGAGACTCCTTTCTTCTGCAAATGAGGCCTACTAAATGTAGGGACCTGGGGCGTTGCATCTTAAAATGAAAATGGTCAGTTTCTCGAAGACGGCAGTGGCCGTTGGGAGCCAGGAGTTCTTGATCCAGGTCCAGAGGGGCTCACATTGTGGGCGGATGAAGGCCGAGTGGAGAAAATGACCTCCGAGGAGACGGGAGGGGCAGAAAGGGGAGTGGGCAAGGAGGGAAGACGCGGGGGTTCCCCCTCCACCAGTCCCTGGCTGCCAGTTACTTGTGCGTTTCCTCGACCATGTGGATGACACGAGATAAAGAAGAGCTGGCCTCTGGCCGGGCATCTGGAAGACCGCGGAATGATAAGAGCTTCTGCACGGTCTGTGTATTGAAACGCCCCCTGCCACTTGCGCGCCCACCCTGTGGGGGGCCAAGATGTGCCCTTTGTCCTCCCCCCACATCACGTCGAAATTGTGACCCCCCGCCCTGCAAAACAAGGTATGAGAAAACCCGGGCTTTGAGAAGCGCTCGCGCATCCAAAAGCAGCGGAGACCAGCCTTGGAGTCCCGTTGTCGGCCCGCGGGCTCAAGCTGCAGGCAGGGGCTCGGTCCCTAGAGGCAGGTTAAGGGGTGGGGGCCACTCTCGGGTCTCTCCGGGGGCGTGGGACTCACCCTTGAAGGAGTCGGGAAGTCGCCGAGCTTGGGCGTCCTCGTTGCGCCGTTTCTCAGCCATGCTGCCAGAGTAGGAGTCCACAATCGCCAAAGCCTGAACCTCGGAAAATGCAGCAAGCACCTAACCCGGCGCACGACCCAGGCTGCGGCCCCGCCCTCTCCTGGGACACGCCCCTCCCCAAAGCCCGCCAATAGGAGCCCAGGAACGAGGAGGACACGCCCACCGGCTTCTTTCCTCCCCGGGACTGAAGGGCGTGTTCGGGCTGAGGGGCGTGGTCTGAGTGGCGCGGCGCCCCCCGGGTGGGGTCGAGCCCTGAGGCCAAGCGGGAAGGGAGGGGCGGAGGCTCAGGGTATTGAGGTGAGAATTAGGGAAAGTCTCCCTACTAGGTAGAGTTACTAAGAGCAAGGCGCCTCCTCCGGACGGAGGAATTAGCGGAGAGAACATGGCGCCCTCTGGTGACAGGGTGGGATCACCGACACGGCCCAACGAGCGTGCTGAGGCCCCGCTGCGCCCAGAGGGCGGGTGGTGAGAGGAGAAGGGGCTGACACGACCACCCTCTAGCTAAGGTGCACGAGTTCGAGGGAGGTGCATCTGACTGTATTCAAATGAGACCCTCTTTGAGCCCCTGGCCTCTGGCCGCTGGTGCGCGCACTGCTGGGGATGCCGGACCCGCCGAGCCGTGCCACCTTGTGGAGTCTATATTCGACTCCGGTGGCCGGCCAGGCGCGGAGAGGCGACAGAGCTTCGCACCCGGCAGCCGGCGCAGGCCTGTGAAGGGAGTGACAGCGGGAACCCAATCTGGTTAGGAGGACAAGGGAAGGCTTCTATAGGGAGTTGGCGTTGAGATGTCACCAACTGTGCAGGAGGGGGAAAAGGGGATCCAGAGAGAGGAAGAGCACATGCAGGGACATTCCTGGCCTCAAGCTTTCTCGATAGGTCGGGGATTGTGATTGAAACATTACATTTGAAGGCCACGCTGTTTTAGTCTCCATGACTTGTCCTCATGCAAACTGTTCAGAGTATGTTAATGTGCACAAGAAGGTGTTCCTTTAAAAACAGTTTAGTTTGAATCAAGTACAGAATTAATGAAAGTCACAAAGAACCCTGTACCCAGTTTTCCCTCTGTAGTTACTTCACCATAGTCACAAGACCAGGAAATGTACAGTGGCATAATATAGTTCTATGTCATTTTATCACATGTGTAAGTTGCCAAAGTAATCAAGATACAAAACTATTTCATCACCACAAAGATCTCCTTCATGAGAAGCATTTTCTTTTCTTTTCTTTTAATGTACTCAATATTTAGTTGTATAATAGCATCCTCCTCGTGGTGCTTAGGTCACGAAATGGTAGTCTTTCTCTGATTTTATAGCTCTGTAGCCTTGAGGCTGTCAGAAAGGAAATTGGAGCATGCAGAATCAACAGAGAGGCCTTAAGATGATCTTTGTTCGAGGATGTAGGCTGTATAGTGTGATAAAAAGCCTAATCAGAGCTTTCAAGTTGACTTCCAGTCAAATGGGGCAAAGAACTTTATATTCCTGGAGATGTTGCACAGCTCATGCAGTCACTTTGCTGGTAGCTTTCTGAAGATAAGAAGTACAATAATTTAATGATCCCTCTTCTCTTAATCACTCTTAAGAAAGTGCACAACTTCATTTTTTCCATTCTGCCACGAATAAACCCCAGAGGCATGAACTTCCTGTTTATGCTTGTGGTTCCTAGGAACAAGGAGCAAACATGGAAGAAACCAAGTAAACAGAGAAAGGCTTGATTATAATTGCATATTGCAAAAAGTATTTGGGTTTCATTTTTGCTGGAAAGAGAAATGATATTTCAAAATGAATTTAATGTCTGTACCCCTCCCTGCTACGTCAGCTCAAGTCTCAAGGCAATCCCAACAGCGTCACTTCTGGAGCTTCTCCCTTTGGGACAAAGACTTTAGTAAACACTTGTTGGTGCTGGATTCAGATTGCATCAGTTCTAGAACTAATTCCAGGCCCCAAACTAAGAACGAGCTTTGACTTGATCTTCAAATTACTTTCAGAGTAGATGAAAGTTTCCAATTTTAATTTAAATATGTTGACTTTCACTTGCCCACGAAACTGGAGTATTTTTGCTTTCTCACAATATTCTGTATATGTCTTTAAAGCACTTTTAAAATAAATATTAGCATCTCTCTCTCTTCCTTTAGATTTTTAATCCTAAATTTTCTCCCAGTAATGACTAAAAGTTAGAATTTTTAAAAAGAATTTATACTTTAAAAATGGAGACACATAAAATAATGAATAAATTGAAGGGAGAATTACTTATAATCTTATCACTTTTAACAAAAGTGTTGTTGTAATTTTGGTGAGTTTTTCTTGTAATTGTTATTTAAAGAATATTTATATGTAGTTGAAATCGGAATATATACATTACTTTTATATTTTATTTTGCTGTTGTTTGCCTAGCATATTTAGGGTACCAAATTAAGTTTTGATTGATGATGATAGTGATGAAATTAAGACAGAGATGGGGTTGTAAAGATGTACCACAAATCCGTAATTGAATAAACCAGAAGGAAATTTAATTAGTCTTTTTCCTGTGCTCACAAGAAATGCTTCAATAAGTGTAACAGGAAAGACCTCAATTATTTTTTTCTTTAAACCTGTAATTCATGCTGTTCTCAAAGCCTTTAATGAAGTCACCTAATCTGGTACTTTGTGGCAACAGCATACCAACAGTTTGTGCCATTCTGACCAAGATGGGACTAACAAATATGATGTTTCTCTATATGGATTAATTTACCATTATTGCACTATAGTACAGTTATTGTCTTATCTCTTCTTCAGGAAATTACTCCAGGATTTGAATCATCACAAGAGTTTCACAAGAGGATTTTATACATTTGGGGTGTGGCAGCAAGCTGATTACATCACTGTACCTGGTAAGATACTAGGAGTCCAGGTCCTCATGTCTTATGAAAATAAAAAGTATTACTATAACATTGGTGGTATTTAATAGAGCTATTTAAGGGAAGAATCTTATTAATGTTTTTTATTTATGAGTTCACTCAGCAAATATTTATTAAACATCAGCTATGTGCCAGGTATTGTACTAAGTGATTGAGATATATCAGTGAACAAAAAAGACAAAAATCCTTATATTCATGAATCTTACATTCTAGTATTTCTTTCCACATGTACCAGTTTGCCAGTGTTTCTATAACAAGTAGCACAGAGTAGGTACCTTAAACAACAGATTATCTTTTTTATGGTTCTGAAGGCTAGAAGTCCAAGACCAATGTGTTGGCATGGCAGTTTCTTCTAAGGGCTATAAGGAAATAATCTGTTTCAGGACTCTCTCTTTGACTCATGGATGATTGTCTTCTTCCTGTCCCTCATGACATCTTCCCTCTGTGACTAAGTCCAAATTTCCTCTTCTTATAAAGACACCAGTCATATTGAATTAGGGTTCATTCTAATGACCCATTTTAACTCAATTACTTCTTTAAAAATTCTGTCTCCTGATACAGTCACATGTTGAGGTATTGGGGCTAGAACTTCAGCATGTGACCTTGGGTAAATACAGTCCAAAATATCACATAAGTTGACAGTATATCTAAATCTTTTGTCTTGCTTGTTTTCTCTTTTGAGATATGCACAGCCATTTACGTTTACCTGCAAAATGTGTTTGGGTGACCTGTAATTTTGAATGATTTCTGTTTTAGACATGGCTTATTTTTAAACAATACTAAAAAGAAAGGTCTTGGTTAAGAAGGATTACTCTTCTTGGAATGTTGCTCCATCTAGTGTCCACCATATTATTTACTACTTTTGTTATTTACAAAAACAAATTAAGGGGAACCATGTTGGAGAAGGGGTTCTCTATTCAACAATTAGGTTATTATTCACAAAGCAGAAGGATTCATTGTAAAAAATATTGTTTAAAATACTGTATGTGGAAAGAGGGGCCTATATAGTGGCATTATTTTTAACAAGTTGAGTAATATCGTTATCATTTATCATTATCACAAGTTGCCATTTATTTTTATCAAATGAGGAGACTGAGACCGGGGTTTGTCACTTGCCCAAGATCTCACAGTTTATAAAGTGGTAGAGATACTGTGTCTCAAATCTGCCTAATTCCTGACTTTGATCTCTTAATCATTCTGAATGTATAATAAAAAGCAAAAAAGACAAACTTGTCAGAATCTATTCGTGAGATATGAACACATCTAAGCATGCATCTAAATGGGTATTTAGGTTTGCTTTCAGTCTTAACATACACTTTATCTTACACTGCAATGCTTGTTCAGTATTTGTATCTCTGTTGGTTTACTGTATCAAAATGTGTCCATCTTAGATATTTAATTTGTAAAGGAGAGGACATAATCCACAGGGAGATCAGCATTTTATAGTTTGTTTCACTGTACATCTCAAATTAAATTGAAAAAAGTAAATAAATGTTCAAGTTTAAGTTTTTCTCTACAATTTCTTATTTGTGGTTGGGGGTGGGGGTGCAGTTACTGGAGATTGATCCTAGTGGTGGTGTGCCACTAAGCTATGTCCTCAGATATATTTTAAATTTTATTTTGTGGCAGGGTCTCACTAAGTTGCAATCCTCCTGTCTCAACCTCTTGAGTATCTCTTTCAGTTATAAAGAGTAGTTTCTGTTTTTTTCTTGTACAAGTTGAATGGGGCAGCTTAACTGCCTAAAGTTATCAGGAAAGTTTTCTAAGGAAAGCAGAGTTAGTGGATAAATTCAAATTAGGATAGGATGCTTTAGAAAAACAACAAAGCCTTGTAAATGCATAGGGGCTTGCTAGAGCTAATATTTTGAGGGAAACATAAATAGTTACACATGCCAGGAGTGGTGGTGAGAGGTAATAGACTAAAAGGCATATGTCAAACTTAAAAGGTAATTGTGAAACTGCTGAAAGATCTTAACATGGAATGAACATATTGGACTTATCAAAACCTCATAAAACAGGCAATCTGAATAGGTCTATGGCTAGTAAAGAAATTGAATCAATAATAAATCTAAAACAAAAAGCACGGGACCCAAATGGGTTCGTTGGCAAATTCTACCAAATATTTAAGAAAGAAATTGTAACAATCAATGCTCTATGATCTCGTCTATAAGATAGAAGCAGAAGGAATACTTCCTAACTCGTTCTATGAGGCCAGCATTATTCCAAAAGCAAATTAAACAAAGACATTACAAGAAAAGAAAACTACATACCAGTATCTTTCATGAATATAGATGCAAAAATCCTCAACGAAATGTTTGCATAATTGAATCTAACATTATATAAAAACAGTCATGACCATGTGTAATTTAGTACACATTTGCAAGACTGATAGTGAAATTTGAAAATTAATGTGTGATGGGCATGTAGCTCAGTGGTAGAATGCTTGCCTATCATGCACAAAGACTTGGGTTCAATACTAGCACTGCAAAATAAATAAGAAAGAAGGAAAAGAAAAAGAAAATCAACTAATGTAATCCATCACTTAAACATACTAAAGAAAAAAAGTCACATGATCATATCAATAGACACAGAAAAAGCATTTGGCAATATCCGACACTGATTCATGATAAAAGCTCTCAGCAAACTAGGGAGATAGAGGGACCTATTTATCTCAATTAAGAATATACATATAGCCCAGACATGGTGGTACAGACTGTAATCCCAGTGGCTCAGGAGGCTGAGGCAGGAGAATCACAAGTTCGAAGCCAGCCTCAGCAACTTAGTGAGGCCTGAGCAATTCAGCAAGACCCTGTCTCTAAGTAAAGTATATAAAAGGGCTGGGAATGTGGCTCAGTGGTTAAGCATCCCCGGGTTCAATCCCTGGTATCATAAAAAATAAAAAAGAATGTGCATATAAATCTTACAGCTACCATCATACTTAATGGTGAGAAATTGAAGCTTTCCTATGAAGATCAGGAGCAAGGCAAAAATATTACTTCTCACCATCTCTTTTCAACATCATGTTAGATGTCTTAGCTAATGTAATAAGAAAAAGAAGTGAAAGGTATTCACAATGAGAAGAAAAGTAAAACTCTTTGTAGATGACATAATTTTGTACATAGAAAATCTGAAAAAAATCAACAAAAAGTCTTCTGAGACTAATGAGCAATAGCAGAGTGTCAGAAATAGGTTAATATATAAAAGTGAATTGTTTTCCTACATGCCAGCAATAAACAAGTGGAAATTGAAGTTAAAAACAAAATGTAATTTACATTAGCACTGCAAACACTAAATATTTAAGCATAATGCTAACAAAAATATGTAAGATCTTTATAAGGAATTATAAAACTCTCATGAAACAAACTAAAAACTAAATAAATGAAGAGATATTTCATGTTCAAGACTAGGAAGGCTTAACATTGTCAAGATGTCAGTTCTTGCTAACTAGATCGTAATCAAAATCCCAGAAAATAATTTTCTGGATACCAAACCAACTTATTAGGTTTATATGAAGAGGCAAAAGACCCAGTAAAAGAAATAATATTGAAGGAGAAGAACAGAGTTTGAAGGCTGACAACTATTCAACTTCAAGACTTACCATAAAGCTACAATATGGTATTTGCAGGAGAAAATATAGATCAGTGTAACAGAATGCAGAACCCAGATATAGACCTACACATAGTGAACTGATCTTTGATAAAATAAACAAAGGCAATATGATGAAGAAAAGACAGGTTTTTCAACAAATTGTGCTGAACAACTGGGTATTCACATGCAAAAAAGAGAATCTAGATACATTTTACATCCATTTTAAAAATTAACTCAAAATGGATCATAGGCCTATATGTAAAATGCTAAATGATAAAACTAGATGATAACATAGGAGAACTTGGGTTTGGGTTGAATTTTGTAGTTCTAACACCAAAGGTATAATTCTTGAAAAAAATTGATAAGCTGTACTCCATTAAATTAAGAACTCACTGTAAAAGACACTGTCAAAGGAAGGGAAAGACAGGTCACAGGCTGAAACAAATATTTGTGAACAACATCTGATACGGGACAATTATCCAAAATATCCAAAGAACTCTAAAAACTCATGGATAAGAAAACAAACAACATGATTTAAAAATGGCTAAAAACATCTGAACAGATACCTCACTAAAAAAGACATAGAGTTGACCAATAAGCATCTGCAGATTTTCAACATTACATATCATTAGGTATTTACAAATTAAAACAACAGTGAGATGTCTCTGTACACCTATTAGAAGGCCAAAAATCCAAAACACTGACAACACCAAATGCTAATGAGAAGTGTGGGATAACAGGGACCCTCTCATTCATTGCTGGTAGGGATGCAAATGGTAGTCACTGCAAAAGCCAGTTTGACAGTTTTTTTTACAAAACTAAACTTACTTTCACTATATGATTCAGTAATCATGCTCCTTAATATTTACTCAAATGAGCTGAAAAGTTATGTCTGCACAAAACCTATAGGTGGACATTTGTAGCAGCTTTATTCATAGTTGCTAGAACTTGGATGTAACCAATTATCTTTCAAATAGAAAGGTGCATAGAAAAACTTTGATACAACCAGTGGGATATTTTTCAGTGATAGAAAAAAATGAACTATCAAGCTATGAAAAGACACAGAAAAACCTTGAATGCATATTATAAGCTAGTATGAAAAGGCTACATTCTTAATCTATATAACATTCTGGAAAAGACAAAACTATGGGGATAGTAAAAAGATCAATGCTTGTGAGGAGTTGTAGGAAGAATGAGGAATGAAAAAAAAAAAGAGCACAGAGCATTTTGGAGGTACTGAAAATACTCTGTATGATACTATAATGGTGGGTATGTGACATTTATTATATGTTTATCAAAACCAGAGAATGTGCATCATCAAACGTGAACTCTAAAGTGCAGACTTTGGTGATAATAATGTGTCAGTGTAGTTTCATTGAGTGTAACAAGTATAAGGGATGTTAATAATGGGGAGGCTGTTGGTGGAAGAATGGAATAAATGGGAATTCCCAGTACTTTTCACTCAATTTTGCTGAGAACTTAAAACTGTTCTACACAGTAAAATCGGTTTTTAAAAAACCATGATATCAGTAAGACACCCCAAATTTCAGTCTGTTTAATTCCTAAATGAATTCATATCAGACATCCTTTTTACGTAATTTTAAATTGATTTTGGTTGCCAATGGATTTTTTAGTTTATTTATTTATATGTGGTGCTGAGTATTGAACCAGGGACCTCACACATGCCAGGCAAGTGCTGTACCACTGAGCCACAACTCCAGCACCCAAAGAGTTTTTTTTTTTTTTTTTTTTTTTTTTTTTTTTTTTTTTGCGTTGCTGAGGATCAAACCCAGGGCCTTGTGCTTGCAAAGCAAGCACTCTACCGACTGAGCTATCTCCCCAGCCCTAAATTGATTTTGGAAAAACAGATTTAGAATTTAACACTGATGCTCCTGCCAGACAGAAAGCTTCTTGTAAACTTATATACCATAAGGGGAAAAAAATAAAGGAGGGAATTAAATAAACAAAAGATACAGAATAAATAGTTTCACATTTAATATGATATTGTCTCATGTAATTTATGAATTAATATATGAAGAAAAGATTGTTTAAACAAATCAATCCTGCTGTATCATCTGTGACTAACTAAGCATAAAATATCCTGCTATCCTTAAAATATTTTTTCTTGGGTTTTCAGACATAATGGCTTTGGAGCTAGTGGGTTTTCTTACAATATCATTGGGATTTTTAAGAGTGCTGATTGTTTATAAACTGTATCTTTATTTTTAAAAAACTTGCTTTGAGAAATCAACAGTGGTCATTTTAATAGTCTATTAAGTAATGCAAGCAGAGTAATGTAGAATTTGATTGTTATAGCTCTGTTACTTATCTTTTATAGTATTGAATTCCCAGAGGACTTTGACAAGTTCCTTTACAAGTTACATTCATGTTTTGCTTTTTTCATATTGACTCATTTCTTTTTATAGAAGAGGTAAATGAGTGACACATTAGCTAATATAAAATAATAGCTACTATAGCTTAAATGTGTACTTTATGCCACAAATCATACTAATTACTTATATAATTTCCTAAAAAGCTCTGCATGGTAACTTTCATCTCCATCCTAAATGGAGGAAACTGAGCTTCAAAGAGGCCAAATAATTAGTGTAAGTCACACAGGTGGCAGGGGTGGGGTAATTTAGAGTAGTAGTTAATAGCATAAGCTTTGTAGCCCTATTTTATATAAATTTTAGGTTAGGACAGATTAGTGAAATATGGGGCCTTGACAAATGGAATCGATATATATGGGACAAATTAGAGAAATTAGGGCTTAAAGAACCCCAAACACCTAGATTCATCTGAGACAGAGTTTTCAATTATGATACTATTAATATTTTGTCCTGGATTTTTTAAAATGGGGAGCGTCTCTGTGCATTGTAAGATGTTCAGCAGCATCCTTGACCCCACCTGCCAGAAGATGGTAGCATCCCATTCCTGAATCATGACAATCAAAATTGTCTCTAGATATGGTCTAATGTCTCACCAGGTGAAGTGAGGGGTGAAATTGCCTCTGGTTTGAGAAATGCTGGTCCAAAATATGTGCTATTGTATAATCCTTGCTTGAGGAAATTATGGCTCATTGAGAGAAAATTAAGAAGTCATGTCATGCCTGTGCTAGTCATCTTACTGTTGTTGTAACAAAATGTCTGAGATGATCAACTTAAAGGAGGAAAGGTTTATTTTCACTGTTGAAAAGGTTTCAGTCCATGGTTTCTTGGCCATGTTGCTTTGGGCTTGTGGCAAGGTGGTACATTATGGAGGGAGCACCTGGTAGAGGAAACTTCCCCTGATGGCAGGCAGAAACAGAGAGAGAGAGAGAGAGAGAGAGAGAGAGAGAGAGAGAGAGAGAGAGAGGCAATATCTCCTTCAAGGGCACAACTCCCCACCTCCCGACCTAATTTCCTTCCACAAGGTACTATCTCCTAAAGATTCCAGTGCCTCCCAGTAGAACCACAGGTTGGCAACCAAACCTTTAGCATCTGGGTCTTTGGGGAACATTTAAGATCCAAATCATAACATGCCCCTTTTCTCATTATTGCTTTTTAGTAACTAGGATGCACATTTAACATGTTTGGGAAGGCAAAATGTAGGACCAAGGTAGGAAAGGTTAAATGTTATATCCACAAAATTTTTAGAATTTGCTAATTTATGTTATAAAACTATGGGGAATGGGTTTGAGAATGCCTGACTATGAAAAATGGCAGTATAATTTTAGTACAAGCTGAATTTATTGACAAGATTGCACGTGCCAGAGGTTTGGCAGTCCATGAACTTTCTTGGGCAACCAGTTGTAGTTCTAAAAGTGTACTGAGCTGGCTAATGTCTAAAAGACCAGAAAGAATTTGGCCTAATGTAATGGAAAGAATAAAAAATATTAGGGAATAGGAGTACGAGAGTAGATCTATCATGCAATTTGCCCATACACCCCTCATATGTGCTCTGATATTGTTCAGAAGACTGTTTACTTTTGGCAAAAGGATTGGATTAAGGAAGGAAGTATCCAAATCTTTACTTTAGACAGTGCTTTTTTTTTTTTTTTTTTTTTTGAACTGGCTACCCTTTCTAGACTGAGAAGTCAATGAGAAAGATTATAGTTGAACACTTGAGTCTTAATCTCAGTGGGGTGGCAAAGCCCTCCTATAACTGAAATGGGCATGGTTATCAAATAGACAAAAGGATAAATATGATAATCAGATCTTAGGAAGTTCTATCATTAAAAATTTATTTTCCCCTAACTTTATTAAGGTATAACTGACAAAAATTGTATACATTTATCATATACAATGTAATATTATGATTTATGTAGACATTGTACAATGATTGAATAAAGCTAATTAACATATCACACCCATAGTTTTTATAAAATTTATTTCTAGTTGTAAGAGTAATATATGAATGTTTCTCATGGTTAAAAATTCAAACAGAAAAAAGCTCCCTCCCTTGACTCCTTTCTTCTAATCCCTCTTGGTTTCACAAAATGCTCACCAGAAATTCCCCACAGCTGAAGAGGCTCTTGGTAATAAGACTTTCAAGTTGCCTCTCTCTGTAGATGCCAGTTCTCTTCTGTCTCCAGGCAGCCCAGTACTTGCTCAGTAGGCAGTAAACAAAGCAACTATGAGTCAGTGATGAGGGTTGTAACACTAGCTTCACAAATGCACTTCAAATCTGGTCTGCTTATTATGGCCATTGTTGAGGATTCAGTTCTCACAGCAGAAGTCAATTCTGAGTCCTCCTTAGCATTATAGAGGGTCTGTCCATCTCTCTTTTGGCAGATGTATTACATTAGAGCCTTTCTATTGTAGGGACTGGAGACTCCCATTTTTAGACTTTACAGAGGACATCCTTTCTGAGAGATGAGAATTCTTCTTTTATCTGCCATTTTCTGTTTCCTCTATCTTATCAGCATAGTTTTTGGTTAAGTAACTATACAGTATTTACATTATCCTATGCAAATGTTTTCATAGCTGACAATTATAATCATACTTCTTTTTAATTTTGTTTTTTTTTTCTAAGTCAAAAATTGCTTATGTCAATCCTTAGCAGGAAGAATGAAACAGGGGGTATTGCAATACTAGAACTTCAACTATACTACAAAACAATAGTAACAAAAACAGCATGGTATTGGCACCAAAATAGACAGGTAGATCAATGGTACAGAATAGAGGACACGGACACAAACCCAAATAAATACAATTTTCTAATACTAGACAAAGGTGCCAAAAGTATGCAATGGAGAAAAGATAGCCTCTTCAACAAATGGTGCTGGGAAAACTGGAAATCCATATGCAACAGAATGAAACTAAACCCCTATCTCTCACCCTGTACAAAAATCAACTCACAATGGATCAAGGACCTTGAAATCAAACCAGAGACCCTGCATCGTATAGAAGAAAAAGTAGGTCCAAATCTTCAACTTGTTGGCTTAGGATCAGACTTCCTTAACAGGACTCCCATAACACAAGAAATAAAAGCAAGAATCAATATCTGGGATAGATTCAAACTAAATAGCTTTCTCTCAGCAAAGGAAACTATCAGCAATGCGAAGAGAGAACCTACAGAGTGGGAGAATATCTTTGCCACTCATAGTTCAGGTAGAGCACTAATTTCCAGAATATATAAAGAACTCAAAAAACTCTACACCAAGAATACAAATAACCCAATCGACAAATGGGCTAAGGATATGAACAGACACTTCACAGAAGAAGATCTACAAGCAATCAACAAACATATGGAAAAATGTTCACCATCTTTAGTAATAAGAGAAATGCAAATCAAAACTACACTAAGGTTCCATCTCACCCCAATTAGAATGGTGATTATCAAGAAAACAAGCAACAATAGGTGTTGGAGAGGATGTGGGGAAAAAGGTACACTCATACATTGCTGGTGGGGCTGCAAATTAGTGCAGCGACTCTGGAAAGCAGTGTGGAGATTCCTTAGAACACTTGGAATGGACCCACCATTTGACCCAGCTATCCCACTCCTCGGTCTATACCCAAAGGTCTTAAAATCAGCATACTACAGAGATACAACCACATCAATGTTCATAGCTGCTCAATTCACAATAGCCAGACTGTGAAACCAACCTAGATGTCCTTCAAGTGATGAGTGGATAAAGAAACTGTGGTATATATATACAATGGAATATTACTCAGCTATAAAGAATAATAAAATTATGGCATTTACAGGCAAATGGATGAAATTGGAGAATATCATGCTAAGTGAGATAAGCCAATCTCAAAAATCCAAAAGACAAATGATCTCATTGATAAGCGGATGATGACACATAATGGGGGATGGGAGGGGGGCAAGAAGGGAGGAAGGAGGGACTGTATAGAGGGAAAAGAGAGGTGGGAGGGGTGGGGGCGAAGGAAAAAATAACGGAATGAATCAAACATCATTACCCTATGTAAATGTATGATTACGCAAATGGTATGCTGTTCTTCCATGTACAAACAGAAACAACATGTATCCCATTTGTTTACAATAAAAATAAATTTTAAAAAAATTGCTTATGTAAAAAAATTGCTAAATTTACTTTGTACTTGTTGATTCAAATAGCCTTTCAGTACAATTTCATGTGGCATGGGACAAATGCAAATGGGGGTCCACACATGTACTAGTTAACTTTCCATTTCTGTGACCAAAATACCTGACAAGAACAACTTAAAGGAGGAAAAGTTTATTTTTGACTCATGGTTTCAGAAATTCAGCCCATAGTTGGCTGACTCCTATTGCTCTGGGCCTGAGGGGAGGCAGAACATCAAGGTAGAAGGGCGTGGTAGAGGAAAGGTGCTCAGCTCAGCTGGGAAGCAGAGAGAGGAGGATCCAGGGATGAAATTTAACCCTTTGTGGCCCACCTCCTCCAGCCACACCCCATCCAGTAATCTTTTCAAATTATTAGTCTATCAAGCGGATTAATCCACTGGTGAGATTAAGCTCTCATAATTTAATCATTTCGCCTCCAGACCTTCCTGCATTGCTTAACATATGAGCTTTTCAGGGGTACCTCAGATTTAAATGATAATGATATACTACCTATGTAATATTTAAAAGTTATAGAGCAAACTACTAAATAAAATCTCTTTTCTTTTGTCTTACCATATAGACCTTCACAACAAAATTGAAAAATTTATGTCAAACAGTGGTGGGTTTTTTTTTTTTGGTACTGGGGATTTAACTCAGGCATTTGGCCACTGAGCCACATCCCCAGCCCTATTTCGTGTTTTGTTTAGCACCTCCCTTTTTCTGAGGATGAATTTGAACTCTCCATCCTCCTGCCTCAGTCTTCGGAGCTGCTGAGAGTACAGGTGTGCACCACTATGTCTAGTTAAACTGTAGTTTTTATATGACTGAAAGTCTGTGGAATTATCAGACAATTGAGTTTAATTTTTATTGGAAATGTCTGAGTCAATGTTTGAATGAGGAGTGAAGGCTTAAAAACGAATAGATTTAAAAAATTGATTTTTCATAATTTTAGCAAAATATCACAGACTTTACATACATTTTGACAATAATGCCAAATTAGACCCTTCTTAGATCATTATAGACTTTGCTTATTTTTCTTTTAAAACATTTTAAATGTTTGTTAAAGTCAAAACACATGTACAAATTTTAATTAATGAATATAAAAATTTAAATATTTTAAATTGGAACTTATCATTTAAAATTTACTTAAGTAATACTAAAGATTATACAAAAATAAAATAATTATAATTTTATAAGCAGTGTCCATTGGTCAGTGCAAAATACCAGTAGTTTCCTTTATACATACTGCATCTAGATATACACACACAGATTTAAGAGTGATATGAATTGTCTAATATTACAAAGTTTCCCATCTGCCTTGCATAACAGTGTTGAACAGTATACCAAGTAGTAATTATCACTGGAGACTGCCCTGGAACCACCTGAAACCTGAAGAGAAGCAAGAAAAAAATAACATTTCACACTCTTAAGTATTTGGTATACAGTGCATATTTTATTTTGCTCTCAGAGAAGAGGGATTTGTCAAACTAATTCACTTGTATTTTCCCTTACCAAAGTGCTTCTACTGTTCAAATTTTTCCATAGTCCAAAGTGTAGTCTGTGTCTGCCATCAGAGGTGCAAACTGTACACCCCATACCATTTCAGGGTAGTCACCTTTTATTGTGAGCAAGAGTTGTGAAGTACCTCAGTGACGTTCAGGACACAAAATGGAATAAAGTTACAGATTCACGGTGCTAACCTTGAGTTCTGAATTGGGAGTGATAAAGAGAGCAATGTGTACTTTCATAAATTGATATTTTGTTTATATGTAGGGCCCTATGAAATGTGGAGCCCAGGCACCCTGTCCCAAAGTTGGCCCTGAGTCTCAGGGCTCCACGTGCACATGTTCAGCTCAGGTTTCTTCCCAGTAGCACAGTCTTCCCGCAACAGTTTCTGTCATTTTGGATCCCAGAGATTACCAATTCTAATCTTCCGTAGGGGTTGTCGCTCAATGCCCTGAATGAGAGAGATGAACTTGAACGCTATCTCCTTTTCAAAATTTGCATTTTTAAAACAACTTTAGATTTACGAGAGTCTCAAAAATGGAACAGAGAATTCCTATAGACTCTTCATTAAACCTCTCCTAAGGTCCATATCTCATATAATGATGGTACACTTACGATGTGTCAAAATACACTCTATTGTCATGTATATCTAAAAGAACAAATGAAAGAAAGTTATGTATGGCAATTCTCCAAAAAGAAAAAAAAAAGCAACAACTAAGAATTAACTTGAGTACCTTGCTATTAACTAAACCACCGCTTTCCCACTGATCCTTTTTTGTGTTTCAGAATCTCATTTTGCCTTTGATTATCTTGTCTCCTTATCTCCAATCTGTGATAGCTTTTTGGTCTTTCCTCATCTTGCAGTTTTGAACAGTACTGGTCAGGTATTTTGAAGGATGTTCCTAATTTAGGTTTGTTTGGTATGTGGATTCGCTATGATTAAGTTGGGAATATAGGTTTTGGGGAAGAATACCACAGAGGTGAACTTCTCTTTCTATTGTATCATAGCAGAGAACTTGATATCTACGTGGCTATGATGTGCTCTTAATCTTGATCACTTGTTTAAAGTGGTCTCTCCAAGGTTTCTCTAGTTACTGTTTTATCTTTTCATAGTCTATTCTTTAGAAGCAAGTCACTAAGTTTCACTCACCTGCAAGGAGTGGGGGATGTATTTGAAACCTGCATTCTACCAGTTCTTATTTGATACCCTTCTTCACCTCCCCTTCCAAAAGTTCTTGAGTCTTTATAAGATTCTATGGTATATGTCAGTTTAATTCTTGGCTTTCCCCACTATATCCTAAGCCTTTTTTCTGTAGTTCAGCTTCCAAAATATGTTCCTATTGTCTCTTCTATCTGTATTTACAAGTTTATGGGCTCTTAGAAATACCTTTACTATAGTTCTAGTGGGATTTCAGAAGGAGTGAAATTGGATTATTATGTTTAATCTGCCATCTTTACCTGGAAGCTTTGGGGAAAACATTTTTTAATCACCAAAACTGATATTTAATCTGTGTCTGTATTTGTCATTTTTGTTTGTCATAATTGTGCCATCTACATAATCCATGGAATCACTGAAAACTTTTTGTTTTGTACTATCATTGCAGTCTATGAAGCATTGAGATCAGTCAGAAACTCAGTTTACAGCTAAGAAAGTAAGTTGTGGAGTGCTGTTTGATGTGACTGGCCTGATTTTTGAAGGTGAATCAGGGTTACTGTGATGAAGTGGGATTTGCAAGGAGTTTAGGGGTTTTCCTTATACTACCACACCCAGTTTTTCAAGTTAACAAAAAGAAAGCAGGCTTGGACACCTCAGGAATCAAGGTTAGGATCAGATTGACAGGCAAGAACCTCAACAGGCTTGAGCTAGCTAAAGGCCATCAAAACTTGAATGGGTGTGGGAGGAGAGTTCAGTATCTGCTGTGGCGTGTTGTCGAGCTACAGGAATGAGGACTGTGGTCCTCTGTATGTTTGCTCTTCCGTTCTTCCTCCTCTCTCTTTCACCTTTTATTTTTCAACAGTTTTACACAGGCTTTTTTAAAAATATATTTTAAGTTGTTGATGGACCTTTATTTTACTCATTTATTTATATGCAGTGCTGAGAATCAAACCCAGTGCCTCACACATGCTAGGCAAGCACTTTACCACTGAGCCACAACCCCAGTCCTACATAGGCTTTTTGATATTGGTTGTTTTTATCATTTAGTGAATAGGTTGCTTTTATTTTATTCTTTATGCATTTTTATAAACTGTCTCTCTTTTCTTTCTTCCTCTTTCTCTACTGGGGATTGAACCCAGAGGTACTCTACCAGTGAACTAAACATCTAGTTCTTTTTATTTTTATTTTTAATTTTTAAATATTATGGTTTTTTTAGTTGTTGGTGGACACAATACCTTTATTATTATGTGGTGCTGAGGATATAACCTAGAACACACATGCTAGGTGAGCGCTGTACAACTGAGCCACAACCCAGCCCTTATTTTTACTTTAAGACAGGGTCTTGCTAAGTTATCCAGGCTGGCTTTGAACTTGGGACCATCCTGCCTCGGTGTTGCAAGCATCTGGGCTTACAGGTTGTGCTACCATAGGCCTGGACCATTGGTTTCTCAATAGGTAGTTTTTGAACCTACCTATTGAAAAAGAACCTAGTGTAGTTTGAACCAGAAAAATGTGAAAGAGTAGGTATTGAGAATTCTTGTTGTCCCTAGTTGCCTCTTTACATCCTTGTTCTGCCCCTTGTAAACATATTTATTAGTCTCTTCTGTGCGTTTTTTATATTTTTTGATCCAAATGCAAAAGTATTTTTATTCTCCCCCTTCTTACACAAAAATTACAGAGCTATTTATACTGTTCTGTACTCTGTTTTCCTTATTGAATAATATGAATTAGTACATAGTGAGTTTTCTTATTCTTTTTTACAACTTGATGGTATATCAGTATAGTTCCCTGTAGCAAGTGACTTGCATTTGCTTCCCATTTTTTTCTTTACAAACAATACTGCAACAAATAACCTCACACAAACCTCATTTTTAGATGTGTAAGTATATTTGTAAAAAAATTCCAGATGTGGGAGAGTTGCAGAATATTAATTTAGTATTATGGTGTATCTAGAGTGAATTAGCTCTAATCTGTTTTAATAGAGGCAACCAGGAAAATAGCAATCATATCAAGCACTTACAATACAGAAAACTTTATTGAATGTTTTCTTGTTTTAAATTCAAAACTTTTTGTTCTTTACTTTTTATTTTCAAAATTTTTATTTTTTTTAATAGAGAAAATTTAATACAGGAAGTGGTTACCAAGTGGTGGAGGAACTGAGCATATAATTGAGAAAGTGACTCAGAGACTAGTAGCAACAGAGAAGCCATGGCTAGAAGCCAGCACCTACCAGGTGATGTGGTTCAATGTGTCATTCCTGAAGAGTCCTGTCTTTTCTTGTTTACCGTAATTTCCCATCAACTTTTACTATTAGCAATGGGAACTTAAAAAGGTCTCCAAAGCATCCCAAGATTTCCTTGGCCTCACTGTGTAGCAGCAATCCAGTTTTTCTTTAGTGATCAAAATCAGTCATCTTTTTGAATAAGGAGTCCAAAATGGCCAGGGAACTGTTAGAAATTCAAGGAACTCATTCCTCCTTTGAAAACTGGAACTCATAAACTAGCAGAATTTAAGTTACAAAGTTATGAGAAACAGAAATTCTGTGAATAAGTGTAATAATGAGAGAAGCTACTTTCTCTTCCATTCCCAGAAAATGGACCTGTGTGTTCTGGCTGTGGGAGAAACAGCCCCATATATTGGTTGATGGTTCAAAGCTTCTGTTGGTCATTTTTTTCAGGGCTGGGGATCAAACCCAGGGCCTCATACATGCTAGGCAAGCTGTCTACCCCTTATGGCCCCAGGCCACATATATTGTTCTTTTAAGATAGAATCTCAACTTTACAAAATGTCTCTTGGCTAAAGCTCTGAGTCTTCAGTAGGCCACTCCATTGTTGTATCAGGACAGCTGTCTTTGGGTGATGGGGTATGTGGTAAAAATAATTATTTCTGTAGTTTGTAAAACATAGCCACACTTCTCTTGTGAGATGGTTCCTTGGTCGGAAGCTATGCTGAGTGGAATATTATGACAGTGAGTAAGGGATCATGTGATGGTACTGGCAGAAACACAATGAGCAGGCAGGGCAAATCCATACCCAGAGTAGGCATCTGTTCAGTACAAATGACTTTCCCTTCCATGATGGAAAAGTACATCATAATGAACCTACCAACAGATGGTTGACTTATCCCCTTGAGAAATTGGTGCTGTATTGGGTACTAGCAGTTTAATTCTGCTCTTGGTAATTTGGGCACTCAGCAGTGCCAATAACCAGATTAGGTCAATGCAGGAAAGTCTGTGTTTTTAGGTCTGTTTCCATCCCTGCCACTATAGATACTTTGTACACTGGCCTGACTGACAGCCACAGGACAAGCCATCTTGCTCACCTCTGTTATTGACACCTCCTCTACAGTGGCTGTCTATTGGTAAGTGTTCATATTTTGTGCTCATTTCTGAAAGATCATGTATATATCTCTGCTTTAGTCTTCCTTGTTATCAGTCTTTTAGGCTTAGTTTTTCAAGTTCCTGATTAACTGGAGCATTATTATCCATGAATGAGTAAACACCTGTATCATAGGTCACTTCTCTTTCTTAGCCAAGAGATCTGCAAGATGAACTGCCAAAAGTTCTGTGCTCTGAGAGGATGTTCCTTCACTGTTCCCCTTCAATGGTATCCCTGAGCGAGTATGCTGGTGACGGCATAATGTGGACGCCCTTTTGTGAATTAGGTCCTATGAAACCATAAATTTGGGGTGGTGAAGGGAACACAAGGCTGCAGGACTAGGTTGTGGGGGCCTGAGCTACATACTTGTTCATGTAACTAGTGTCTTTTGAACTTGCTTGAGCCTGAACTTACATATATAGTTTCCATTTGATGATAGATTGCTGCTGCAGATGCCCAGCCTTGGCACTATTTAATGTCTTGCCCAGATAACTCTTGTTCATAATAGGCAGTGTAGGTCATACAATAATTTTGAATTCCATGTTTAACATTCAGTTCCTACCAGGGCATAGTGGTAAGCTATGAGTTCCTTCTCTAAAGAAGAATAATTATCAGCCTAAGAGTTGTTTCACTAATCTGTGACCCACTCTAAGATTGTAACCCAGAGGGGATAGATTCTTTCTCCACATGGACCACCTACAGCTCTGGAGCTTGAGGGCTTTAGAACACTGGTGAGTGTAGTTGACTATATGTTGGGAGAGTTGCAGGGGATGGGGAAAATTGGGAAGAGGGAAAAGGAGGAACTTGGAAACTTGTACGGGCACATGGGAGAATGGAAATACTTAGAAGAGCAGAATAACAGTCATGCAGAAGGGCACTAATCAGTGAAAACTGAGTTGTTACAACAAAGGCAAGGTTAACTGGCTTGAAGCAATTTCATTCAGGAGGCACGTTGATTAGGTTACTTTCTTTGTTATGTTCTGCCATCTAGTGTCAATTCTCATGTACTTCTTGTGTCCTAGTTAGAGGATTTAAAGAAGGCAAATAAATTAAGAATCTGAGAACTGTTTCCAAAGTTGTCATTTGTTTGTTCATTCATTTATTCACTCACTAGCTTGTCTGACATATTTGATTAAATATAAATACCTTCTAGGCTATAGAACTGAAAGGATCAAGAAGAGCCTGTACAATCTTGGAAATAGAAGAATGAAGTCAGAGACCTTTCTGTTTAGTTAAGGAACCCCTGGGCACTCATGTCCCCCAAACAGCCACAGCCTTTGTCCTGTCCTCCTTGCCTTGTCCCCAGAGCTTACATTCTAGTGAGGGAAAATAAATAAAAAATAAATAATAAAATTTTAGTACCTTAAAAGGTGATAAATACTTTGAAGAAAACAATTAGAGAAAGGGATAGGAAGGAAATAGGTTGGATTGCAATTTTTAAATGCTAGGCATGAAAGACCTCATGTTTTAAAACTTTTTATTTTGAAATAATTATATACTTGCAAGAATTTACAAAGATAGTTCAGAGAGTTACAACTAGTCTTCACCCAGTTCCTCCCAATAGTTGTAACTTGTGTAATTATAGTACAGTATCAAAACCAAGAGAATGTCAATGGTACATAGCATGTGTACAGTACCATGCCATTTTATCATGTGTACAAATTCCTGTAACCAATACCACAACCAAGATACAGAACTAGTCCATCATCACAGAGATATACCTGTGTTTCCTAACAGGAGAATATCTTTTCAGTCATTCATTCCCCTCATCTCCCCCATCCTAACATCTGGCAATAATGAATTTGTTATCCATCTTTACAATTTTGTTATAATGTTAACAAATGTTATATGGGTGGAATCATACAGAGTGTAACCTTTTGAAATTATCTTTTTTATTTCCACTCAGTGTAATGCTTTTACGGTTCATCTGAGTTGTTATACCCATCAGTAATTTGTTCCTTTTTATCTTTTGGGTACCAGGGATTTAACACAGGGATGTTTTACCACTGAACTACATCCCAACCCTTTTATTTTTTATTATTTTGAAACAGGGTCTCACTAAGTTGCTTAGGGCCTCACTAAATTGCTGAGGCTGGACTTGAACTTGTGATCCTCCTGCCTCAGCTTCCAAAGCTGCTGGGATTATGGGCATGCACCACTGTGCCCAGCATTTTATTCCTTTTTATTGCTGAGTAGTGTTCTATGATGTAGATATACCACAGTTTAACCATTCACTCACTGAAGAACATTTTGGTTGTTTCCAGTTTCCAGCACTTACCAGTAAAGCTGCCATGAACATTGGTATATAGGTTTTGGTGTGGACATAGATTTCTCTGGGATAAGTACCTACAGGTGCATGTGGTACATTTTAGTTTTTAAAAGAAACTGTCAAAAATATTTTTCAGAGTGGTTGTACAGTTTTACAACCAGTAGAGAGGTATTATCTGTGTCCTGCCAGCACATGGTATTATTAAAAATTCTTATTATAGCTTTTCTAACAGAACTTGACTAATTTGAATTTCTTTCAGAAATGAAAGATTAATTTGGGTTAGAAATCAATCATCATAATCACCTCTTTAACAAATAGTGGAGAAAATTACTTGATCATCTCTATGGACACACAAAATTGATGAAATTTATCAAATATTCATGATAAAAAATTTCAGTAAGGTAGAATAAAAATATAATTCAGGCTTGGGGATATAGCTTGGTGGTAGAGCACACACTTAGCATGCTTGAGGTCCTGGGTTCAGTGTTTTTCAGCACTGAAAAGCAAAGAAACAAACAGAAAGAAAGAAAAAAAGAAAAATTTCAGGACCGGAGTTGTGGCTCAGTGGTAAAGTGCTTGACTAACATGCATGAGGCACTGGGTTCAGTTCTCAGCACCACATATAAATAAATAAAATAAAGGTCCATTGACAACTAAAAAATATTTTAAAAAGAAAAATTTTAATCCCTTAATATAATAATGGGTAGTACAATGTAGTACCCAGAATAGCCTCTTTAAAAACCTGTGCAAAGAGATTTATTCAAAACACTCAGTAAATCAGTATAGAATTCTGAATGTATGTTCAAGTTATCCACAGGAAAACAAGAAAAAAGAAACAGAAGCAACAAAAAACGGGACAAACAAAATAAAATATTAGATCTAAACCCTAACATATAATACTAGTAATCGGTGGGTCCTGGATTCCACTCCTGTCCCCTGAACTTTGATCTAGGTTTTCGGAAGCACCACTCATTCCCTTAATGGGCTTGTTTTGAGTAGGAAATGACTGCTGAACAGCCATCTCAAGTTCCAGGCTCGCCTTCCTGAGCCTCTGTCTTTCTGGGTTCTCCTGGCTGGGAATTCTTAATAGATCTCTTATGAAAATTAAAAGTACACACTTTCCTCAGCTTTGTAATTGTCCTCAGCCTTACATGTTGCCTAGTGCAAATTTCCCAAATTATCTAATGTCTCCTCTGTTCTTGTAGATACTTAACTTTTTTTCCTGTCATTTAATGAAATTTGGGGAAGGACCACAGGTTAAGGATATAAGGATGGCACAGGCTCATTCCCTTAGATTACATCTTCTTGGATCCTGGGCTGGGAATTAATTCTACATTATCTTTTTCACTCTGTTATGTCCCCAATTGATAACAATTGTATCTTATTGCTCAACATAGAGACTGGAAAATTATTGCCTATGCATTTTTTGCATGGCCCATGAACTAGTAAATTTTAAAAAGTCTTAAACTTCTTGTTTTCAGATAGTTGTAGATTTATAAAATAATTGTAGAAATAGTATAGAGAATTCCCATTTACTTACCCCCATTTCCTGTATTATTAACATCTGCATTAGTATGCTATATTTTTCACAATTAATGAGCCAACATTGATACATTATTAGCTAATGTCTCTAATTAGCTTTCCTTAGCTTTTATGTAATGTCTTTTCTGTTCTGGTATATCACATTACATTTATTATCTCTTGAGGCTCCTCTTAGCTGTGTTTCTCAGACTTTCCACATTATGACTTTGACAGTTTTGAGGAATATCAATTACTGCACAGTTTTGCTTGCCTGTAGATGTCCCTCAGTTGGGACTTGTCTGATGTGCTCATCAAAACGAGACCAACGTTATGGGTTTTGGGGAGGAAGACCCCAGAGGTAAGTTGCCTGTGGTACACAACAAAGTACTACAAACTGGGTGACTTGAAACAACAGGAACTTACTCTTTTTCACAGTTCTGGAGACAGAAGTTCAAAATCAAGGTGTAAGCAGGATCAGTTCCGAGAAGAAGAAGTCCGAGAAGAAGACTCTATTCCATACCTGTCCCCCAGCTTCTGGGGATTGTCAGTAATCCTTGGTTTGTAGTCACATCACTCTACTCTCTGCCCCGGTATGCATATGGCCATCTTCTCTGTGTGTCCGTGTCAAAACTGGCCTCTTCTTTTGAGGATATAAGCTATATTGAATTAAGGCCAACCTAATAACCTTGTCTTAACTAATAATACCTGTGAAGACCCTATTTTCAAATAAGGACACAATTAGATGACTGAGGTGTAGGATCTGAATACATCTTTTTTTGAGGCATAATTAAACTCTGAAAGTACCATCATCATTATAGCATATGAAGGATGCATGCTATCAACATGGTTTATCACTATTGACACTAATCTTGATCATTCCTCCAAGCTAGGTTTTTGTTTTGTTTTGTTTGCGGTACTGGGGATCGAACTCAGGGCCTTGTGCTTTTGAGGCAAGCACTCTACCAACTGAGCTATCTCCCCAGCCCTTCCAAGTCAGCTTTTTTTTTTTTTTTTTTTTTTTAATCAAGTTTCTCCTCTGAAAAATTACTCTTCTTCTCCCCACTTCATATTGTTTTAATCTTTGGAAGGAAATCACTATGTGCCACCCACAATTAATCAGTGGGCAGTATTCTCCACTTCCTTGAAGACAGATTATCTTTATAAATTACTTGGAATTCTTTTGCAATCATTCACTTTTTCAGAACTCATGTATATTTATTTAAGACTTTGGATTAGAATCCAATACTACATTATTTATTTTGTTATTCAAATTACCCCATTGGAAGCTCTTTCAACTGACTTCTGTGTCCCAAGAACATGTTCCTATCATTGTGGTTCCTTTCCCTTTCGCTTTTCCTTTCTTTTTCCTTTCTTCTTTCCTTCCTTCCTTTCCTGGAGATTGAACCCAGAGCCTCACGCGTGCTAGTAAATGCTTTACCATTGAGGCACATCCCAGCTCACATCATTGCGTTCTTTTTGAACACATCCTGACTTTCTGGCACTAGAAGATATTTTAGGATCATCTCGTATATTCTCCACTAATTCTCTGGAATCAGTCATTTCTCCAAGGAACCCCTGGTTCTTTTTATTAAAATATTAGACACCAAGATCTAGGTGCTAGGTCTACTTGTTGCTGCTGGAGTGTCATTGTTTCTTAGTCCCTCTCAGCTGACAGAACAAGGAAATATGTGTGTTTCTACTAATCTCTGTACAAACACTTATTTATAAGTATTTCTGCGTGACTCGTTTGTATCTGTATTAAACTAACCATGAGTTCATATGAGGTCCTCGGTCTTCATGGTGATCATGGGGATCATTCTGGTCTCCTCTTGCTTGTCTGTAACTTCACATTTTGACAGTGAGACAGTTTCCACTTATTTCCAAAGTTACTTTCCAAAGTTCAAAGTTAGGTTAGCATGTTTTCTCCTCAACCTCTTCAGTAGGTTATTTTCTACATTTGTAATATGGTTAGATTCTTTTATCATTGTCTATATGCCATCCTGGGCTTTTCTGACCTCTGATGATTTCAAAGAAAATTGCATGCATAAAGGTCTATTCTGCGCTGTGAAATTCTATGGGTTTTAATGCATGCACAGTGCCGTGTATCCATCATTATAGCATCACACAGAATAGTTTCACCACCCCTGAAAATCTCTTGTGCTTCACTTATTTAAACTTCCCTTCCTCAAACCCCTGGCAATCACTGATCTGTCTGTTCTCTACAGTTTTGCCTTTTCTAAATGTCATATAAATGGAATCACATATTATGTAACTGTGATGGTTAATTCTGTGTCAACTGAGTGGGTTAAATGATGCCCAGATAGCTGCTAAAACATCAGTATGGGGTATGTCTGTGAGGGTGTTTCTGGAGAAAATTAGCATTTTAACTAGTAGACTGAATAAAGAAGAACTGTCCTCATCAGTGTGGTTATACACACATACACATGCACACACGTGTATGTCTGTTTATATACATTTTTTCCCATTGTATTGGCTCTGTTTCGTTGGAGAACACTGACTAATATGGTAATTAGCTCCTGGCTTACTTTTTTGGACTGTGTTTCCAATGGAAATATAGGTTCAGAGCCTATTCAGAGCTATTCTGGCTTGCTTTGTTCACCTGGTACTGCTGAGACTCTTGCTTGACCCTGCTGATCCAACTTTCAGGGGTAGGGTACAATTTTTCATGCCTGGTCCTGCTAGCTGGAGTGTGAGAGAATGCTGGGCCATGGGACGGTGAGTGCTTTCCTTGGTCTGCCCTCTGGACTAGCCAGTGCTAGGGACCTCCTGCTTGTTTTCTGCTCGTGTTGCTTGAGGTGTAGAAGGTGCTGCTGGACCTATACAGCAGTGTTTCCCACGGCCTGCTCTCCAGGTCACCTGGTACTGATGGCTTTTTTCTCAATTTCTACCAGTGCTACGCAGAAAGTGAAGCATCTACCTGGGCTGCCAATGGTGGAGAGGAGGGTTAAGAAACATTGTGCAAGGGTCACTGTGTAGGTCAGGAACCTGGACAAGGCTTAACTGAGTCTTCTCTCACAAGGCAGAAATCAAGGTGTTGGATGGCAATGAGGTCTTATCTGAAGACTTGACTGGGGAAGAATTTGCTTTCAAGCTCACTTATGTGGTTGTTAGTAGTAGTTTCTTGAGGGCTGTTGGACTGAGGACCTCAGTTTCTTTCTGGCAGTTGGCTGGAGGGTACCCTCAGTTCCTTGCTATGAGGGCCTTTTCATCATGGAAACTTGCTACCTCAAGGGCAGCAAGAAAGTCTGCTAGTAAGATGGAAGTCACAGTCTTATGTAACCTAGTCATGAAAGTGACATCTCATAATTTGTTGGGTAGAAGCAAGTCATCATGTTCAGCTCACACTCAGAAGTAAGGAAGCAAGGCAGACATTATGCAAGAACATGAATGCCAGAAGTAGATCATTTGGGGTCATCTTAGATCTGCCTGCCACCGTCATCATCAATATTCTTTATAATTTTAATGTTTGATAGCTAATAATACTTATCATTTAAAGTATACTTACTAAGCTTCAGTTTTTCTCCCATAAAAGGGACCAAAAGAATGAATTACTGTGGGTTTAGAGTCTCTAGTTCTTCTATCCTGTCTCACTAAACTTATGAAATTATTTATGACATAATTGTGATGACTATATATTCTGACAGAGGTGATTGCTTCCTTTCTTAAACCACTATAGCATTTTATCTATAGCTTCCTGTGATTTTTTAGCACTTTTATAGTTGCAAAAGAAATACTAATGAATTGTCTTATCTCCCTGAGGACAATTTTTTTTAAACATTTTCCTATCTATCCTTGACTGCACTCAGAAGAGTACTTTTACCCTAGAGTTCAGTAAATGTCTATTTAAACAATAACACTCCTATAGAATTAAGAAATATGAACTCAATATCTCTATAGCAATAAAAGTAAGATATATATGTGGAAGGTTTTTTTGTTTCTTTGTTTTTTCCTTTTTCTGGTACTGGGGATCGAATCCAGGGGTGCTCTAACACTGTGCTGCAGTCCTGGTCCTTTTTATTTTTATTTTTTTAATTTTGAGACAGAATCTTGCTAAGTTGTCCAGGATGGCCTTGAAATTGCAATCTTCCTACCTAATCCTCCCAAGTAGCAGGGATTATAGTTGTTTGCCAACACGCCCAGCTTAGAAAAATATCTTTAATTAGCCTAATTTTGGTCAGATGCTAGATTGATTGAATACTGATTGAGGAAATTAATCACAAGCGATCTATATCCCAATGCTGATGTAAATATCCCATAGTAAATATCTGATGTACAAGTTTATGAATATTAATTTTTTTCCTTACATATATCCCTTTTATGTTGTATGTATGTATATATATATGTATAATTTCCTCCTGAACTAACTAGCATCTCTGTATGTTTGTTCATAAAAATCATTGTATACCTCCAAAGTTATTTCTACATTATTTGTAATACACATATAATAACATTATATAAATAATCATTTCACATGAAATTATCATCTATTTATTCTTTATCCAGCCTAGGTAGAATTAAACAGTACAAAATTGAAAAGTAGTTTATTTTGGAAGATTGTACATTTTTGTAAGTTTCTGAAAAACTCAAAAGTTTCACAAGTTATATATTTGTGGAATTTTTGTGATTCCTTTTATTAATCCAGAAGCCTAATGGTGCAACTATCAAGTCATTTCTGACTGCCATGCTATTTTAACATGTTTTATTTGTGGAGGAGTTTTAAAACTTGGATCCCAATTGTATTCTGGTGATAACAGCTTAGTGGGTTTATTGACAAAAAAATATTTATTTAGATAGCTTTCATATATGCTGTTAAGTTCTTTTGTGGTGTCCTGCATAAATCCTTTTAGATATTGTCTAATGAAGGTTGTAATCGTATGGGGTGTGCCACCAAAAATAGCACGATGGTAATAGAAATCTCCTTGTCCAAAGGGAATGAAAGCTGTTGATTTAGTTCTTCTCTCATAAGGGTACTCTCTAGTATTTTTAAAATACCACCATGCATGGAGCTGAGCTACTGATTCGCCCAGGGTTTCTACTCCAAAATCACTCTTGAAGATCTGGTTTATAGCCATAACAAAGAAAAAGTTGACTTCATGCTGGATGTAATCTATGAGATGTGCATTCAAGTTCTTCATGTATACGAAATCACTGTCTTCCACTGATTCATCTTTACGTAGAGGCAACATTTTATATGTTCTGAAAGTACTTAACTCCACATGGGGTATCCTTCTGGTGTCATCAATCAAGATGTAAAAGATAACATTGTAGCCAACCATAAAGTGCTTATCAGCAGATTCTATGAACTGTTCCAGGTATAGATTTATAAATCTTTGAAACATGAAAAAAAGAAAGAAATTATTTTTCTAAAATTCATCAGCAGAATATATGTCATTTAGCATGCTAATGTATGTGTCAAGGACGGTAACGAAGGTAAGGGTAGAGAGGCTGGGTCTACAGCTTCAACTATATTGCTAGTGAAAAAGAATGGAAACAGAAGAAAAGTCATAAAGTTTGTTGTGAAGAAAGAGAGTTAAGTTGATATTAATGAAAAGATTCCAAAGGACTCATTAAGGTTTGAGAAAATAACCACTATACAGAGTTATACAGTCAGAAATAGTGATTGGGGTTAATCATGAGTACTTCTTTGCATGTGGAAAGACCATGGGTGCTCATCCATATTTTTCCAAAATAAAAAGGACAAATATTAGTATCACCTACTTTCCAGTAGCAACTGTAGCCAAGCCTATGGTAATGTTCAGACTTTTGTAGTATTTTTCCAGGACCTGTCTATTGTAAGTTCCTTGCCATATGACTGGAGCATGCCAATCAGTTATTGTTATAACATCAGGACGTTTACTGTGAAGCAGAGAAAAAAACAAATCAAGCGGATGTCACTTTTTTATGAGAGTAGAAGTTGTCCCAGTGGTAATAGCTAGTGGTTATGGAGTACTTATTGAATACCAGGCACCATGTTTAAGTGCTTATATAACCTTGCAATGTCCTATAAAGTAAATGCTGTTATTATCCTTATTTTTCATATGAGGAAACATGGGTGCAGATTAATTGAATAATTTGCTTAGTACCAAACAGCTAATAAACGCCAGGTTCAGTATTCAAGATCCAGCCAGTTTAGCTTCAGAGTCTGTGCTTTAGTTGTTATACCATACTGCCTTTTGAGCTCAAGGGTTATTTTCTTTGAGATCTGGCTACATCTTAAATTTAGGTAGCCCAAAGTCTGAACATTTCTGTGATTATTTCCTCAAGCAAATAGTACCAATTCTCCTTATGTGTTCTTGGTTTTTTTCTTCCTTCTCTCTCCTCTTTTCTTGGAAGATCTAGAATACTCCCTTTTCAACTTTTCCCTAATGCTTTTGGCCCATAGATACAACCTGGAAGAAAATGAGATTAGTCCAAAACAGGAGAAAAACATGAGGTTTACTTCTAGTGATAACAAAATGATGGAAGAAAGAGCAGTACTAATAAATAATTTGACTGAAGGAAGGGTATTAAACTATTAAAGTAAATTGAGACATACATTGTGGAAGGAATTGAATACACAGTCATTTTGATATTGGTGATTGCAAGCTTTAATTACAAATCTAGATTTAGACAGGGTAGGATTTGGCAACCCTTACTAGTTATTAATAATGGTTATAATAATAAGATAATAATATAATAACAAATCCTTCAAAGTTCCCCCTCTTACTCTTTTAGGGATTCTTTAATTTATACATTTATTTTTATACATTTATTTATTTATTTATTTTTCAGTACTGGGCATTGGACCCAGGGTTGGTCTAACTCTGAACTACATCTCCAGACTTTTTTGTTTTTTAATTTGAGACAGGGTCTCAATTGCCCAGGCTGGCCTTGAATCTGTGATTCTTCTGCCTCAGCTGTCTAAGTCACTGGGATTATAGGTATGCACCATCACGCCCAGCTTATACAGTTATTTAAAAAATCCTCTCCATACTTACAGCTTATAGGCATACACTTTTCCTTAAACCACAAATCTAAAATTTTACCTTAAAACCATCCAGCTGTATCCTTGTCGTAGTGATGGCAGTTATAAATTAGTCATGCTATCATGCTACACATGTAAACAATATCTATTTGAGAGGATAAAATGCTTTGAGGCTTATTCCTCTTTTCTAATTAAGTCAGATTAAAGGTTTGCTACCAGAATGAAAAATATCTCTAAAAGCAGAAAGCAATTAAAAACTTGTGTTAAGAAGTAGTTTAATTGATGGATAAAACATATGAGGAAGTAGAAGAAACTTAGTCATTATATTTATAATTTAGATATGAAGCTTTTCACCTGGGAGGTAAATGCTGGCCAGAGGACATCCTGTACAAAAAAGACTCTCAGTGTTCTGGTGGCCTATCCTCTGGACCTGTCAGCATCTTCCCTAGATGGCCTCATTGCTGGCTTAATGAACCTCTGTATAAGCTTACCTCAACCATAGGAATGGAGATTACACATGGGCTTAAAAACATGGACATCCTCTTACTAAGGCTGAGCTGTAACCAGTGCTGAGCGCCCAGTGTGCCACAGCAAGGGGCAACTCAGAGCCCATAGTAGGATACTATTTCCCAGGGGAACCACCTAGTCACCTGACAGCTGCTTGACTACATTAGTCTGCATCATGAAAGGGATATCGCCTTTTTCTCTGGAAAAATACTTCCATTTTCTGGTATGGATTTGCTTTCTTTGTCTATAGATCTGCCAGCTTTGTTGACTTGAAGAATGTCTTATTCATTGTCATGGTATCACACAATTGCCTCACCCACACATTTTATGGTGAGAACAGTGTGGCAGCTGGCTCACTTCCATCACATTCTTTGGTCTTACTACATGCATTCCTGTTCAGAAGAAGCTGGCCTGGTAAAAAGTCAGCAGAAATCTGACTGGTCAGCAGAAATCTTAATTTCAGTGTTAGTTGAGAGATAATGCTCTGAAAGGCTGTACCATACTTTGAATCAACAACTGATATGAAATGCTTTTTCTTCCAAAGTTAAAATGCATAGTCTATAAAGCAGGGTCTTTGCTTATAGTTATATCTAATAACTCACTATGGAATGTTTGGTTACCATTGTTATGACCTTGGGTTGTGTAGGTTCAGAGTTCCTAGTTCCCAAGGGAGGAAGAACTCCTTTAGGGAATGAAGTCATGGTTCCATAAAGCTAATAACAGGTCATTTGAGGTTTCTCATGGTACTAAGCTAATAGGCAGCCATAGCATTATTGTGCTGGCTGTGGCAACTGACTCTCATCACCAAGGAGATACTGAGTTGCTTTTACATGGTGATGTCAAGGAGGGCTGCATATTGAACCCAAAGAATTGCCTGGGGTGCCCCTTAGTACTTCCATTTCCAGTAATAAAGAAGTATTAATAAAGTGAAGTTGTGGCATCTGGATAGTTGGGATTCCTAAGGGGGCCGAGTCTTCAGGAATGGAGGTTTGGGTCATCCTATCAGAGAGAACCATGGCCATCAAAGGTGTTAGCAGGTTAAGGAAACCATGAAGCTGATTATTATCTACCTCCTTCTGTTATCAACCTCCTGAACAGTTACAGAAGTAGTGATTTATGTTCATTATTTTCTCCCTTTTCCTGGTTACCATGTATAAAGAGTCCTAGAGGTGGCTAATGTTACAATTTTAATTCCAGATGGGAATGTGACTGAATTGTCATCACCTCCTGTGACAGAGTAGGTGATGGACTTTGTTTTTCTCTTATTTGGGGGACCTAAGCTTCTTCATCTAAATGAAAGTGGAGAAGTGCTGCTGAGTGGCAGAAGGCCTGGATTGTGCTAGTCATTCTGCATTCACCTTCTCCTTATCCATTCTCACCCTTCTCTGCCTGGCTGTGTGTTCTGGGAGCATCTTTGTCAACCAAGGTCCCTTCATCTATGGTTTCCAAATAGGTTCTGATAACGAGAAGCACCAGTATAAGGTTAGAGGGCAAGAAGAGAAGCTGGGCTATCCGCTTTCTTCCTCTGCCTCCAGGTTCGTTGAGACTGAAAACGGCTGTGCCCTTCTGCCTGCAGCTTGCGCTGGGTGCTGCTCTCTCATGGGTCCAGCAGTCCCCAGTCCCTGTTTGCGTTAGCACCATTCCTGCTCTTGCCCCCTTAGGTCTAGGGGCGGTCACAGCTTCCTGCCTTGGGTGCTTCTTATGTCCTTTTTTGTTCTCTAAATCTGCTCAAATCTCTACAGTCCCATCATTAAAGTTACTGTGTCTCAGTTTATTTATACCCTGACAGATTTAGTATCTTAGACAGTTTTAATGCACTGAATAAGGCCAAAGCAGATACAAGGTGACAGGATATCTTGTATCAGGTCACATCGGGTACAAGGTGACCTGATCACAAAGTATAATATTTGCAATGAAAATTTTCAAAAAGAAGGTATACAGATAAAACGTTTTTTTCTAGTACTATGGAGTATCATAGGTGTGATGAAGAAAAGGCATAGCAGTAAGGAGGTATGCTTTATATTATGGCGTAAGATAGCAGACACGTTACTAGTAGAGAATAAGTATTTAAATGAACTTGAAATTTCAATGCTAGAAGGTATCAGTAAAATTTGATAAGATGTGATACATGATAATAATATGGGAGAGTATAATTTTTTCAAAAAGTGTATCTGAGCAGAAATAGTAGAGATTCCTCTTGTCAGTCAAGATTATATGGACCTATATTTAAGAAACAGGAAACTGCAACTTAAAAGGAGAGAGAAACAAAAGTGACGCAGTTGAAATATACTATAAACTGATAGAACATTTCCAGGGCGTATGTTATCCAGTCTGCTTCTTGTCTCATCAGTATAGTTTCTCTGCTTCCTATCTTTCTGGCTGGCTGGATTGCCATGTTAGTAGCCTCCTTTGTGCCCTTTCATTTCCTCATATTTTACAAATAACAATGTGTACAATATTACAAATAACAATGTGTACATATACAGAGATACATATATCCATCCAGGCTTTTAAACTCTTGTTTATTTTACAATAGAAATAATGCATACTTTTCTGCATCTTGCTTTTCTCATTCAATACCACCTTGTGGAATTCCCTCCAAGTAATCTGAAATAGTTCTCACCCAGTTACTGTTTTGTTTTATTTTTGTTGTTTTGTTTTTGTGGTACTATGGATTGAACCCAGGGTCTCACACATTCTAGGTAAACACTGTGCCACTGAGCTATATCCCCAGTCATTCCAATTACTTCTTAAAAAATTATTTTTCAATTGTACATAGACATAATACCTCCATTTTATTTATTTATGTTTGTATGGTGCTGAGAATCAAACCCAGTGCCTCACACCTGCTAGGCAAGCTCTTTACCACTGAACCACAATCCAGCCCTCCAATTACTTCTTCAAGACTAATTTTTCACATCTCCAACAGTATTTTTCCTACATAATTAAGTTCTAGATTTTAAAACTTCTACTTTGATGGCTACAAATAATACCTCATTCTCACATTTCTTTAGATTTCTCTGATTTCTAGTGAATATGAGCATTTTTTCCATAAGCTTATTGACTATCTCAATTTGCTCAGCTATGAGTTTCACATTTCTCTATTTTAATTTTTTTCTCAGTGATTCATAAGAGTTCCTTGTATTTAGATAATTGCACTGTCATTTGTATTACAAATAATTTTCCCCCAGTAGTTTTCCTTTTAAAAAATAATTTTTTAGTTATGGATGGATATTTACTTATATGCAGTGCTGAGAATTGAACCCAGTGCCTTACACATGCAAGGCAAGCACTTTACCACTGAGCTACCACCCCAGCCTCTCCAGTGGTTTTCTTATCTATTTAATTTTGTGGGTCTTTAGTCAAAAACATTTTATGATCAAATGTATTTTTTTAAAAGAGCTACTAGTCTTCCAGCATTAATTAAGATCTCTTTCTTGCCTAGATTTTTTTGTGTTGTCTTATAGACTTTGGTTTTTCTTTCTGATATGGGGGATTGAACCCAGGGGTACATCCCCAGCCCTTTTATTGTTTACTTTGAGACAGGGTCTTAGTAACTTATTAAGGCTGACCTTGAACTTGAGATCCTCCAGACTCAGCCTCCTGAATTATTGGGATTACTGATGTGTGCCACAGTGCCCAGCAACTTGTAGATTTTCTAAGAAAAATTTTTATTGTTTTTTTTATTCATCTTAAAATAAGCAAATTTATTTTATTAATTAAGTACATAAAATATATTAATTTAGTAAACTTCAATAAATTCACCAGGAACTTATTTTTATATATGGTATAAGATGGGGGTCCACTTTTTTCCCCATTTGGATTACTAGTAGTGCAAGCATTAATGATTTGTCCTTTTTTCACTGATTTTTAAAACACTATCTTTGTTATACTTTCACATATATTGTGATCTAATTCCAGATTCACTATTCCTCTGACCTATTTCTTGTTGATTTGATTAAATTGGTGTTGAAGTATGTTCTGATTTGTTAATGCGAAATTCTCTTAACTTTGTTGTTTTTCATGCTTTCCTTGGGCATTCTGAGACATCTGTTCTTTTTTTTTCATTTTTACTTAAAGCTTTTAGTTTTTTTTTTTAAGATCTGATAATGTGTGTCTTCCCTGATACCTCACATATTAAAGAAGTAATTTCATTTCTTTCCTTTTCTGAATATGCATCTTCAAATAAAAGCCAATATAATACTTAATTTTAAAAAACCCAGCCTTCAAATTAAAGAATGTGGACTCCATCATTATCACATTTTCAGGAAGTTAGTCATTGCAACTAGACAAAAGGTTTTATACACTTCATTATTCTACAAATATCAAGCCTCTACTATGTCTAGGTACATTCTAATGAGGAGACACAGATAATAAATGAACAAGCAAGCAAATACATAGTATGTTATATGTCCATGAATACAATGAAAATAAGAAAGCCTGGTAAGGGAGAAACAATGGGTTGTGTGTCATTTTCTACTGGGTGGTTGAGAAGCCTTCGCTGATGAAGTAAAATTTGGGAGGAATCTTGATAGAAGTGCAAGAATGAGCCATTTGGTTATTTAAAGGATGAGTGACTCATGCAGAAGGAACAGAAGAGGGCAAGTCCTGGGTTGAGAGCATGCTTCACTTAAGTGAGGGATTATCACAGAGGACAGAGTGCTGGCATGGAGCGACTGAGGGAGACAGAAGGTAAGAAGGCCAGAGATAGATGTTGGGCAGCTATTGCATCTCCACATAAGTGAGGGAAAACACTTGTGATGCACACCACTGATGAAGAATTAGTATCAAGAATATGTCCTATAAATAAACAGAAGAAGTGCAAATAATTTGACAGAAATGGGTGAAAATGTGAACACATTCACTAAAGATGAAGCACATGAAGACATATTCCACTGCTTTATTGATCAGAGAAATGCAGAAGACCACAAAGAAAGACAAATTATGCCCATTCTTTTGGCAATACTGAGTATCAGTCAGGATACACATCCACACTATCTACTGTTCATTGCTGGTGGGAATTTAAGTTGGTATACCCACTTTGGACAATAATATTGGCACTCACTCATAGGTTGAACATGCACATTCAGGGGTTGCACTTCAACACAAGGAGACCTGTATATAAACATTTATAGCAACACTGATCTTAATAGTAAAAACCTAGAAATTATTCAAGTGCCCATTAACAGGACAGCAAATAAATAAATTGTGATAGTTGTACAATAAATTATTATGCAGCCATCAAAATGAATTTTTAGTGATAATAATCTTGGAAATCTAATATTAAGGGGAAAAATAAGTCCCTGAAAACTACACAAAGCATGATAACCTCTTTATGGTTATAAACAATTAAAATTTTAAAATGGATTTTTCTCCCAGAATACATATACAGGATATAAATTTATATTTTAAGAAAAGAAGTTGGGCATGGTGGTACATGCCTTTAACTCCAGCAACTCTGGAGGCTGAGGCAGGAGGATCAGAAGTTCAAGGCCAGTCTGGGCAACTTAGTGAAACCCTCTCTCAAAAAAACAAACAAACAAACAAACAAAAAAACTTAAAGGGCTGGGGATGTAACTCAGTGGTAGAGTGTTTGCCTAGCATGTGAGAACTCTGAGTTCAATCCCCAGCACTGCAATAAATAACAACAAACAAATACAAGTAGATGATGAACCAAGTTCAGGATGGTGACTATTTTAGAGGGTCAAGTGAGGAATATAGGAAAAGATACAAAGGCAGATATTGAAGTTACTAAAGTTCATAATTTTTGTTTCATTAAAAGTAAATAGGCAAGATGGGGCTAGGGATGTGAGTCAGTGGTACAGCATTTGCCTAGCATGCAGGAAGCCCTGAGTTCAATTCCTAACACTGCCTAAATAAATAATAAATAAATAAATAAGCAGGAAAACAAATAAATTAATAGTATATGGGCTTCTCTTGAACCAGTGACAACTTAAGTCATGAACCAGGGATTATTATTTATCTAATTTTGTGTACCTGCAGTCTATTAAAAAAATTTACAGAAGATGCAATACAAATACATAATAAACATAAAAAGATGCTCAAACTTAGTTGGAGAAATGAGAATAAAATTGAGATATCTTAACAGTTTTGCTAATAACATTTGATATTACCAGACTAGTACCAAGTAAATAAATATAACAAATAAAATATTACTAACATTTATCCGCTGCAGATTAGAAAATAAATGGCACAATTATTAAAGAGTAGTTGAACAACCTGAATCAACTTTCAAATTTATATTCTTTTAACCGATGACTCCACCCTAGGAATTTATCCTACAGAAAAATTCACACAATGATATAATAAATATATATATATATATATACAAGGATATTTATTGGAATATTGCTTACAATAGCCCCCAAATTGTAAACAGTACAAAGTAAACAGGGAATTGGTGAAATAAATTGATACATGGCCATAAATTGGAATATTACATAACCATTAAAAATAATAAGGTTTAAAAAATAATAATAATATTAAGGTTTTCCCTTGAGTGTTAAAATCAAGATTAGCTACTAATGGCATTTTCAGGCTGTTTTTAAAGATACTTCTTTCCTCTAATAATACCAGGAATGTTAAACAAGATAAAGTGTGACAGCTTTCTCATTACAACCCTTAACTGCCTGATTCTTGGTAAATGGACCCTAGATTTACATGTAAAATCTTTAAAAGCAGGAATTCTAAGTCCTAGAAACCTTCCAGTCTTAGGTACCTCCAGTACATACAATTTGTTGACAGAAGAAAAATCCCCTTCTTCAAATTGAATTACAATTTTGTGAGCAGAATTTTTTGTTCTTACTTAGAATTAAACCAGTTTGAGAGCTGAGGTTCTTCTATTTGATCGTTCCTAGGTGCAAAGAGAAAAGTCAATTTGAGTAATCCTTTCCCTCAATAAATATTTGTTGAGCTTCTGTAATATGACAAGCACAGTCTGGTGCTGGTTCCACAACTATGCCCAGGAAGCATAGACGATAGCAGGAAAGAATACTAGATAGATAGTTATAGGCCAGAGTGGAAAGTGCTAACAGGGAAAAGCAGAGTTTGTTGGAAGCATATGAGTGGAGCATCCAACATAAATTTGGAATTAAGGGAAAACCTTTAGAGAAGATGTAGATAAAGTGAGCCTGGTGGGATAAGGGCTAATCCAAGAAAGAGATGCATGGTAGAGGTCGAGACTTGCAGGAAGGTGAGGAGGAGCATGGTCCATGGAGGTGGGGTGGGGGCAGAGACATATTTTTAAAATTTACAGAGCAGATAGAAAGATATATATTCAAATAAAAGTAGAGATTTAATTAATTCATTTAAATCTTTATTATCTTACTATGTGATAGGTACCCTGTTATGTGTGGGAATAATGGGGTTGGGATAAAGGACCAGAAAAAGGGCAACTAGCAAGACAGAAAACTTTTAGAGACTATTCAGCTCCAGCCAAATACCACAGAGAAACTGTGGCCCCATCTCTATAATACCCAGGTGGTGGATTATCATCAGAAACTATGGAGGCCAAAAGGAATTACAGTATTTTTTCAGGTGCTGTAAGAAAGTAACTGTCAACCAAAATGTCCCTGGTGAAACAAACTTTGATGCATCTATTCATGGAATCCCAACCAGCAATAAAAAGGAGTGAATTATTGTTAAACACAACAATCTGCTTTGAATCTCAAGGGCCTTATGCTGACTGAAAAAAGCTCATCTCAATAGGTCAAATACTATATGATCCCATTTATAAAGTGTTCTCCAAATGCCAAATTTCAGCATTGGAAAATAAACTAGTTGTAATACCAGAGGGCACGGAGGGTCTGCAGGAGGGAGTTGCACATGAGTTTAAATGGGACATTTTTGTGGTAATGGGATACTTCTGTATCTTGATTGCCATTATAGTTACATGAATCTACACATGTGATAAGATTTATAGCTATATATGCACCTTGCCTCAGTGTCAATTTCCTGATTTTGATGATTTGAGATGCAACATTGGGGAAAACTGGGTGAAAGGTATACAGGATCTTTGAAACTGTGCATGAATCTGTCATTATTTTGAAATAAGATTAGGAAAAAACCTTAAAAAATGCCTTTCTTTATGATATCTTCAGAGGTATCTTTAGCTAAAATATTTTGTCATGGGATTCTTCAGGAAGATGATCTTTCAAAATCCAAACTATACAGTGGCAAATACAGGACTTTTTAAAAGTTCATTCTTTTGAAGGTTGATTTTACTAATTTTGGGTTCATGATCAATGGTAGAAAACAGTTGATTAAAGAGAGGCTATCATAGTCTAAAGAAAGATGTTATATTTACTGGATAGAGACACCTAAACTACAACAAATGTCCAGTGTAAGTGGAGTGTGTTAAGTGAACAAAATTTGGAAGCATATACATACACAGGTTCATGCAAATTTGTAGAAAGGAGCATATGCACAAGCATAGAATATTTCTGGACTGATAGCCAGTAAATTTATCAGTGGTTGCTTCTACGGAATTCAGCCTAGTTTTCTGTATTGTCCACCATCATTATTAGAACCCATCAAATTGCAACCACTTTGCTCTCAATAGTTGATAGAGTTATAGGACAGATTCTTACCAGCAGATATACATCCTCTGTAGGTGATTCTTTATTCTTTGGATAAATGAAAAAAAATTTTAGTTTTAAATTTAAACAAAGGCCTATTATTATTGGAATAACATTACAAAATCTAGATTTCGATTTAATCCATTCACTCATTTGTTAGCCATAACAAACTAAACACTTTCTATATGCTAAGCATAATGTTACATTTATGGCTTAAGTGACAAAATCCAGGCCTGCAATTAGCTTATGGTCTGTTATTTCTATTTTACTAAGCCTTTTATTACCCTCAAAAGATGACATTAATACTATACAACTGGCCAGCAACTCCTTTTCATTAAGATGCAATACCCCTGAAGAGCATATAACATGTAGAATAAGTTATCAAAGCAATAGGGTTTATTTAAAAGTCATTAGCTCTTATAATATAGCTACTGTTCAAAACAGCATTCAGTAATATTGCATTGCATATGAAAAAAATCATAGAAGGAGTGCATGGAGAAGGTCAGAATTTGAATTTGAATTTTTCTATGTGAGAGAATTTTAGTAGGTTAACAAATTTTCTCTCTGGTATAGCCAGGTTTCTATAGCAAGTTGCTTTTAGTTCTGTTCACATTGGATGGGACTTTAAGTTTAAAATTTACCCAAAACAGCAGTCTGAAACTATCCCCTTCCCTTGCCTTATTTATTTCTGCATGGAATTATTATATAAAAAATAACATCCCTGACATTATATGATATACTTCTTTGCTTATTTTCCTTTTTTCACCTAGAGTGTAAAGTTCCATAAGAGAAGTTACTTTGGATCATTTCTGGTTTTCATCACCTAAAACAGGGCCTAGCTCCAAGAAGGGGGCCAATAAATATGTATCCAGTGTTAAAATATGCATTTGGTTCCCCAAAGAAGAGATAATTCTGTTCAGTTTATCTTTTGACTAGAGCTTATCATTTTATATCAGTTGTGCCAGTCATTAAAGAGATTCATCCGTATTTTATATTTACCTGAAATGATGCTCAATCCATGTCAACAATAAAGTAAATAAAATCAATAGCAGTATTTTTCTTTTAGAATTCATTCTGTTCTAAAAAAAGAAGAGAAAAAAAAGTTTTTTGGAAAGTGAAAACTGCTTCTTCACCCTCTTCTTACAAATTAATGTATGGAAATTCGACCACCAATCTCTGATTCTAGAGAGCTCAGCCTCAGAAAGAATGCACACTTAAGTCGGGGAAACCACCTGTTCTCTTTGAAGTGCCTGAAAACTCTCCCTTAGGATGCCAACGGATGCTTTTCAGATTAGAGATGAAGTGTCTATGAAGTTTCCTTTGCTTTCCTTTATCGAAGTTCACCCTGATTGCATAACAAGGTTCGATAAAACCCTCCTATTTCACTTGTGCTTTTCTGAGAATAAAAAGTTAATCATGAAGACATCTTATGCCCTGGGATCTATTCTGTCCCAAAGTTGATTTTATAAGTTTTCCTAACAAAGACAGAAAGACCAATAATTTATTTAATGACTAAAAGAGTAGTAACCTAAAAATATATGAGTTCTCACAAAGCTGTATCCTTATAAACAGTAATTAAAAATCTAAATTAAAAATATTAACTCTAGAGTGGAATCTTTGGCTCCAGTTGCTGCATTGAGCTTGTTTATACTGGAGGTGTTATATGTCTGCAAGCATAAGCTGATTTTTGGTAAGCATCCACCAAGAGCAGGTTTTGCCTTTGTATTAAGTATTGGAGTAAAATAGAGGCTTCTGTTATTTAATTTTTGAACACATTTAGTGAGCAAGATGTTTTAAATCTGTACTTTCTAATACAATGGCCATTAGCCACATATGGCTGGTGAGCATGTAAAATGTTGCTAGTCCAAACAATGAAGTTTGAAGATTTAGTAGGAGACAAAGAATTTAAGATGATGCCTCATTTTATATTGACTACTTGCTGAAATAAAATTTTGGATATAGTGAGTAAAATAAAATATTAAAAGCAATTTAATGTTTCTTCTTACCATTTTTAAGTATAGCTCCAGAATATTTAAAGAGACAAATGTGCTTTATATGTCTTTTGAAAAGTTCTCCTACAGATAATACCATATTGGGCAGGCTTTGGTTGGGTATAATTTTAGTGTCTCACTAAAATGACACTAAAGATAATTTGAAATATAAGACTGTGGCCCATCTAGCCAGATTATTTTCTGCCAGTATGACCTCAGTGAAATTATTTTCAAAATCCAGTAATTTGTTTATATGTCACCTATTATTCTATACAGTACACTTTTAAGGCCAAGTTTTGGAGATGAGCCCTACCTATGATTTTGTCATGATCACCCCAAATTTTACGTAGTGCCTTCCTAAGAGCTACTTTACCTTTAGTTTTGGTGATGTAAAGAGGAATGCTAGGATAGATTGTTTCCCAAGCATTGTATTTTTAAGTGTATAGAAGAACAGAAAATCAAATCGGATGTTGTATACCATTCTCCTACTGTTTGAGTCTTCTGTTACTGGTGATGTCACCAGATTCTTTTGATGATGAAAGTATTAGAAAGGCACTGTCATAATGATTCATCTGGTGGTAAGTTGCTGTCATTGCTACCAAACAACAGAACCTAGTCTCATTTTTGAAAACTTAAAGGATTCTAAAATGTTCTACCTTCAGTTTCCTTTGTTGTACTTCCTTTGCTTTCTTTATGACTGATCTTTACTCACAGAAACATATTTCAAATGGTGTGTTATGTGTATATGTGTATGTTTGACTGGGATAAAGTGCAGCAGCCTTTCCTTTTTATCCTCTTTTAGACATTGTCTATTCTAGGCAAGTAATTCTTCTTTAATTACGTCTTAGAGAGTTTTGAAAGTACTTATTTTTATGATTATAGAAATAACATGTTCCTGTTATAAAATACAAGTACATAAAAACACAAAGGAAAAAGAATCACTTTTAATCACATTAGTCTAAGATAGTCATGCTTAATTTGATATTATAATATGCACCTTTATTCTCCCTTCACATTTAAAACTAAATGTTTTTCTTATTGAAAAAGATGTGCATGTGTGTGCCCACAATAAAAGATTCTAAAAGGAAAAAAGGTGATATAGTGTACATTGAGTCATCTCCTACCCCAGCACCTGACTCCTCTTGAATTGCCCCATCCCCAGTATCGACCACTCTTCACAATTTCTTGGGGTTTATTCTATAATTATTCTGTGCCTATAGAGGCATGTATATTTTAATTACATAGTTCCCTTTTTAATGCAAATGACAGCATACTAAATATATTCTTAGTACTTTCAATATCTTACTCAAAAGAATATTTTGAAGATCATTTCATTATACTTCATACAGATGTGGCTCATTCTCTTTCTGCAGGTGAACTGTTTTTAGTTACATGGATGTATCATTTATTTAAGCAGTTTTCTATTGCTAGACATTTTGACTGTTTACTGTCTTTGCTCTTATAAGAAATGCCACAGTGAAGTGCTTGAATATTCTTTATAGGCACATGTTGAACAGTATTGAAGGACAAGTTCCTAGTATTTATGCTGCAAGATAAATTCCTAGAAATGAAATTCCTTGGTCAAAACTTACACTCATTTAAAATTTAGTATCATTGCACTGCTTTCTATAGCGGTTGTACTAATGAGCTTTCATCATGAGTGTATTAACTTATTTTATTACTATTTTTATTGGGCATCTTCTCACTTGTTTAAGAGTCATTATATTCTCTGCAAAATGTATAACTTGTTAATTATCTGTTTGATCTTTGTTTACATTTTTTAAAGTTATTTTAATTTTGACATGATTTTAGATTTGACGATATAGTTATCAAGACCATATGGGACCCAGCCATCACCCACAGCTGACGACCACCAGCCAGTTGTCTGCCGTTATCTGCAGACTGCCTACAGACTGCTATTTGATTGCCTGCTGCCTGCTGTTGCCTGGAAGTCCATTGTCACGGTACGTGCAGGTTTGGTTATTCACGACCACTGCCAACTTGGGACACTGGCCAGGACTTGCAGGTTTGCTGCTGCCACCACTGCCATCTTGGGGCACAGCCACCTTGGTCTGGGGACACAAGCCAGGGCCTGGAGATGTAGTGGGGTATCTGCAGGTCTGGTTGCACGTGAGGTCTTTCTGCTTGGTGTGGTAGCGGCTGCCATCTGGCTGCCTTTTGCAGGGTGGCTCCTTTGTGTGAGTGCATCCCTGATGGTCTCTCTGCAAGTTGAAAGGACATTGAGATTGGGACTGCAGTGAGGCAGGGCCTGGGGAAGATGAAGCCAAGGTCCTTCAGATTTCAGCTGGGTTTGTGTGGGCCAGTCTGGGTCTCCTAAGCCTCTGGAAGCCAGATACTAAGGGCAGTTCCCTGGGGGGAGCACAGGTTGAAGAAACTGTAGAAAACTGGGCTCTCTCCATCTCAGTGAGTCCTGAAGTGCACAGGGACAGAAGGGGCCAGCTACAACAGGTGGGAAGACTGGAAGAGGGTGTGACGGCATCTTGCTATGGGCTCACCCACCCAACCAGTCTGGCACCCACCTGACTGGAGCTAACATCAAACTTCAGACAACCCCGCCTATTGGTGGAGAAGGGAAGCTGAGAGAATTTTGAAAGCCAACAGAGGCAATCATTTGATTTTCCATTGAGACTTTCCTTTTTTTTCACCCTCTCTCTCCCACCTGTTTCATCTTTGAATCCAAATATTTTTCATGCATTAATTTATTGAGGAATGGAGTGTCTGAATAGTATATTACAGTTTTGTTGTGTATTGCTATATTTTTACTTTTTAAAAAAATGGGTATATATTTTTCTCTTATTTATCTGTCTCCCTGGATTCTCTTTCTCACTTCTCTCATACTAACAGCTAACCTCTATTAATTCCTCCTTTACTCTTACTATAATTTTTACCTCTATCTTCTTTCCTCACTCATAAACATCACATTATACACTACTTCTGTTCCCTCATTGTCCATCGTTTGAAACAGTAAACCCTTTTAGCAAACTTGTCTATAGTGTAGATAATAATTGAATACTTCATTTCTGTTTATTGCGACAAAACTGTAAACACCTTAATAGGAGCCATTTGGTTTAAGGCGATATATTGTTTGCATTGGGTGCTATTAATATTGATCTTCCCCTTAAAGGTGAGGGACTGGAAGCCTTCAGGGACACTATAAGACTACAGGGTAGAATCTGTATTGCCTCAGATCATATTGCTAGATGAGAAGACACACAAACAACATGAAAAAACAAGGGAACAAAGCACCTCAAACAAACCAAGATGTTCCAACAATAGAATCCACAGACAACCCAGTAGAACAAATGTCAGAGATGGAGTTTAGAAAATACATAGTTAGATTGATCTTTGAAATAAAAGATGGTATCAGATAGAAAATACAGGAAGTTAAAGATCACTTAATAAAGAGCCAGAGATCATGAAAAGGAATCAAGCAGAAATCCTCCAAATGAAGGAAACAATAAACCAAATTAAAAATTCAATGGAAAGTATCACCAACAAACTAGACCACTTGGAAGATAGGACCTCAGACAATGAAGACAAAATATATACTCTTGAAAATAAAGTCAACTGCACAGAGAAGATGACAAGAAACCATGAACATCTAGGAAATATGGGATAGCATGGAAAGACCAAATTTAAGATTTATCAGAATAGACAAAGGCATGGAGATACAAACCAAAGGAATGCACAATCTTTTCAATGAAAAATATCAAAAAATATCAAAAAAAAATATCAGAAAACTTCCCAAATCTAAAGAATGAAATGAAATGACAATCAACTACAAGAGGCTTACAGGACCCCAAATGTACAAAATTACAGCAGACCCCCACCAAGGCACATTATAATGAGAATGACTAACATATAGAATAAGGATAGAATTTTAAAGGCTGCAAAAGAAAAAAATCAAATCACACATAGGGGGAAACCAATTCAGATCTCAGCTGATTTCTCAACCCAGACCCTCAATGCTAGGAAGTCCTACAATAACATTTATTAAGCTCTGAAAGAAAATGGATGACAATTGAGAATTTTATACCCAGCAAAATTAAGCTTCAGATTTGAAGATGAAATAAAAACCTTCCATGATAAACAAAAGTTAAAAGAATTCGCAACTAGAAAACCTGTACTACAGAACATTCTTAGCAAAATATTCCATGAGGAGGAAATGGAAAAAGAAAAAGAAAACCAGGAAAGGGGGGAACTACATTAAAGGAAAATTCAATCAAAGGAGAAACCCAGTCAGATTAAAAACAAAAAAAATAAACCAAAATGACCAGGAATACAAATCATATCTCAATAATAACCATGAATGTTAATGGCCTAAACTCATCAATCAAAAGAATAGACTGGCAGAAGGATTTTTTAAATGTGTTGTCTTCAGAAGATTCACCTCTTAGGAAAAGACACCCACAAACTGAAGGTGAAAGGTTGGGAAAAAACATGTCACTCACATGGACTGTGTAAACAAGCAGGGATTTCCATTCTCATATCAGACAAAGTGGACTTCAAATCAAAGTTAGTCAGAAGGGACAAAGAAGGACATTTTATACTGCTTGAGGGAGTCACACACCAATAAGACTTAACAATCATAAATATATATGCCCCAAACAATGGAACATCTATATACATCAAACAAACCCTTCTCAATTTTAAGAATCAAATACACCAATGACACAATAATACTTGGTGACTTTAACACACCTCTCTCACCACTGGATAGATCTTTCAAACAAACACTAAACAAACTATAGAATTAAATAATACAATCAATGATTTAGATTCATTGGACATGTAGAGTATTTCATCCATCATTTAGTGAATATGCTTTCTTCTCAGCAGCACATGGATCCTTCTCTAAAATAGACCATATGTTATGCCACAAAGCAACTCTCAGCAAATACAAAAAAAAAAAAATAGAAATACTTCCCTGCATTCTATCAGTTCATAATGGAATGAAATTAGAAATCAATGATAAAATAAAAAAAAGAAGCTACTCCAACACCTGGAGACTAAATAGCATGCTATTGAATGATGAATGGATAAAAAGAAATCAGGGAGGAAATAAAAAATACTTAGAGGTAAATGAGAACACTGTTGTGTTTCGATACCATAACATATCAAAATCTCTGAGACACCATGAAGGCCGTGCTAAGAGGAAAGTTCATTGCACTGAACTCATACATTAAAAGAATAAAAAGTCAACATACAAATAACTTAACATTACATCTCAAAGCCCTAGAAAAAGAAGAACAAATCAACACCAAAAGCAACAGAAGAGAGGAAATTTATTAAAATCATGGCTGAAATCCTTGAAATTGAAACAAAAGAAGCAGTTCAGAAAATTAACAAAACAAAAAGCTGGTTCTTCAAAAAAATAAATAAAATTGATAAAAACCTTAGCTACACTAACAAAGAGAGAGAGAAAACCCAAATTACTAAAATTTGTGATGAAAAATGAAATATCACAATGGACACTACTGAAATACAGAAAATAAGAAACTATTTTGAAAATTTATACTCAAATAAAATAAAAAATCTTGAAGACATAGACAAATTTCTAGAAACATATGATCTACCCAAACTGAAGCAGGAGGACATTCACAATTTAAACAGATCAGTTTCAAGCAATGAAATAGAAGACGCCAATCAAAAGTCTATGAATCAAAAAAAAGCCCCAAACAAGATGGATTCTCAGCCTAGTTCTACAAGACCTTCAAAGAAGAATTAATACTCCTTAAATTATTCCATGAAATAGAAAAGGAGGGAACCCTTCCAAACCTATTCTATGAGGCCAGTATCACCCTGATACCAAAAACAGACAGAGGCACATCAGAGAAAGAAAACTTCAGACCAATATCCCTGATGAGCATAGTCACAAAAATTGTCAATAGAATTCTGGCAAATTGCATACAAAAACATATTAAAAAGATAGTGCACCACAGTCAAGTAGGGTTCATTTCTGTGATGCAAGGTTGGTTCAACATACAGAAATGCAATAAACATAATACATCACATCAATAGACTTAAAGACAAGAATCATATCTCGATAGACACAGAAAAAGCATTTGACAAAATACAGTACTTCTTCACATTCAAAACACTAGAAAAACTAGGGATAGTAGGAACATACTTCAACATTGCAAAAGCTATCTATGCTAAGCCCAAGGCCAACATCATTCTAAATGGAGAAAAATTGAAAGCATTCCCTCTAAAAACTGGAACAAGAGAGGGATGCTTTCTTTCACCACTTCTATTCAACATAGTCCTTGAAACTCTAATCAGAGCAATCAGACAGGTGAAAGAAATTAAAAGGATACAAATAGGAAAAGAAGAACTCAAGCTATCA